>NW_026652296.1:4258050-4813981 GCF_009828535.3 Hylobates moloch
TTTTTTTTTTTTTTTTTTTTTTTTTTGCTTCGAGATGGAATCTTGCTCTGTTGCTAAGCTGGAGTGCAGTGGCGTGATCTCAGCTCACTGCAACCTCCGCCTCCTAGGTTCAAGCGATTCCCCTGCCTCAGCCTCCCGAGTAGCTGGGACTACAGGCGTGTGCCACCATGCTTGGCTAAGTTTTTTATTTTAGTAGAGACTGTTGGCCAGGATGGTCTCGATCTCCTGACCTCGTGATCCGCCCGCCTCAGCCTCCCAAAGTGCTGGGATTACAGGCGTGATCCACCACGCTCGGTCCCACCAATCCATTTTAAACCTCTGCCTTCTAGAAATGTAAGAGAATAAATCTGTGTTGTTTGTGCTTATTTGTTGAAGCAGCAATAGAAACGAATATACTAAATATTCAAGAGAAAGAAACTATCTGAAGGTTGCCAATAGAAAGCAGTGGTGAAGCCCACAGTCTCTGAAGCTAGGTTACCTGGGTTCAGATCCCTTCCCTGCCACACCCAGGCTGGGTAACAATGGTTGAGTTATTAAAGTATCTCTCTGAGCTTTACTGTTTCCATTTATAGAATCAGGATGATACAGTAACTGCCTTGCAATGTTGTGGTGAAATAATGAGATCTAATTGTATAAAGAGCTCAGCGCAGTGCCTGGCACATAGTAGGTGCTCAGCACATCTCAGCACGGAGGTTAGGCATGGAGGAGCTGGGGCACATTCCTCACTCATTTTCTTGGGAAAGAGCAGGAGTGATTGGGATAACCAGGCTAATCTCAGCCATGCCGTTGCTATATGTCACTGGGCACATAATTCATCCTTCTGACATTTATTCCTTAACTTACACAGCAAATTATACATCCTGCAAGGATTATTTCCATGGATACAATGCATCTGCATCTAAGCAGCTGTAAATATGCTATAAAATGTTTTTCATGAGCAAGAAGCAAGAGGCAGGATACATGCCAGAGAACTGGGAGCAGTTCATTCTCCCTTCCTCCTCCTCCTGCTCCTCCTCCTAACCCTCCCCCAACCCCCCATCACTTCTGCATTGTTCTATGGATTGCATAAAACTTCTAGGAGAAGGAGAAAGACAGGAATGGCACTCTAGACAGGAGCAAGAACAACGAGAAAGTTCATGGGGTGGTGAGGAGGAGTGGACTTTGTGATGGGCTTGAAAATAAACTGTAAAGACCAGCCGGGCGCAGTGGCTCACACCTGTAATCCCTGCACTTTGGGAGGCTGAGGTGGGTGAATCACCTGAGGTCAGGAGTTTGAGAACAGCCTGGCCAACATGGTGAAACCCCATCTCTACAAAAAATCCAAAAAAATTAGCCGGGGGTGGCGGCGCTCGTCTGTAATCCCAGCCACTCCAGAGGCTGGAGCAGAAGAATCACTTGAACCCGGGAGGTGGAGGTTGCAGTGAGCTGAGATCGCCTCAGTGTACTCCAGCCTGAGCAACAAGAGCAAGACTCCATCTCAAAAATAAATAAATAAATAAGTAAATAAAATAAAATGAAAAATGAGCTCCAAAGACCTAACAGAGAAAGGGAATTCTATAAAGTAGCCTGCCTCTCTCTGTCCTGCCCCCACTCCTTTTTTTTTTTTTTAGATAGAGCCTTGCTCTGTCGCCCAGGCTGGAGTGCAATGGCCCCATCTCACACACTGCAACCTCTGCTTCCCAGGTTCAAGTGATTCTCCTGCCCAGCCTCCCGAGTAGCTGCGATTACAGGCACACGCTACCACACTCAGCTAATTTTTTAGTAGAGACAGGGTTTCACCATGTTGGCCAGGCTGATCTTGAACTCCTGACCTCAGGTGATCCACCTGCCTTGGCCTCCCAAAGTGCTGGGATTACAGGAGTAAGCCATCGTGCCTGGCCCATGTCCCTCCCTCCTTCTATCTCACACACACACACACACACACACACACACACACACACACACACACACGGAGCCCTGTCTCTAGATATTTATTTATTTATTTAATTTTTTGAGGCAGAGTCTCTCTGTGTCACCCAGGCTGGAGTGCAATGGCATGATCTCGGCTCATTGTGACCTCCACCTCCTGGGTCCAAGTGATTCTCCTGCCTCAGCCTCCCGAGTAGCTGGGATTACAGGTGTGAACTACCATGCCCGGCTAATTTTTGTATTATTAGTAGAGACAGAGTTTCACCATGTTGACCAGGCTGGTCTCGAACTTCTGACCTCAGGTGATCCACTCACCTCGGCCTCCCAAGTACTGGGATTACAGGCATGAGCCACCACACCTGGTTCTTTTTTTTTTTTTTTTTTTTTTAAGACAGAGTCTCTCCCTCTGTCGCCAGGCTGGAGTGCAGTCGCGCTCTCTCGGCTGACTGCAACCTCCAGCTTCCGGGTTCAAGCAATTCTCTGCCTGAGCCTCCCAAGTAGCTGGGATTACAGGCGCCCATCACCACGCCCGGCTAATTTTTTGTATTTTTAGTAGAGACGGGGTTTCACCATCTCGGCCAGGCTGATCTTGAACTCCTGACCTCGTGATCCACTTGCCTATGCCTCCCAAAGTGCCGGGATTACAGGCATGAGCCACCATGCCCGGCCTCTTTTTTTTTTTAATTTACTTATTCAGGCCGGGCGCAGTGGCTCACGCCTGTAATCTCAGCACTTTGGGAGGCCAACGAAGGCAGATCATGAGGTCAGGAGATCGAGACCATCCTGGCTAACATGGTGAAACCCTGTCTCTACTAAAAATACAAAAAAATTAGCCAGGTGTGCTGGTGGGCGCCTGTAGTCCCAGCTACTCGGGAGGCTGAGGCAGGAGAATGGCTTGAACCCAGGAGGCGGAGCTTGCAGTGAGCTGAGATTACACCACTGCACTCCAGCCTGGGGGACAGAGCAAGACTCTGTCTCAAAAAAAAAAAAAAAAGCTACCCCATAAGTCACATGAAGTCCCACTTGGAGAAATAAAAGTAAATAAAGCCGAGATTTAAAACAGGAAAAAAGCTGGGATTTGAGCCTTAAGCACATTCTCTGCTGCACCAGCTCCCCAGGTGGGCGACTGGAAATGTGGACCCACCCAGTGAAGGACAATGGTGACATCAGCCCAGGAAAGAGCTGGAATTCAGTGTGGGCCTCAGAAAAGATTCTTGCTTCTCTCTGCTGGGAATTGACCCAATTGCTCTAATTCATTGTCTTCTCAAACTCTAGAACGGTGGCTCTCAAATGTAAATGTGGACCAGAACCACCCAGAGAAATTGTTAAGCCATGGATTGCTAGGATCAGCCCTTAGAGTTTCTGATTCAGTAGGTCTGGGGTGAGGCCCAGGAATTTTGGGATACTGATGCTGCTTGGGTGGGGAGTGCACTTTGAGAACCCCTGGTCTAGAATGTAGGGTTTGCAGAATTCAGCATGGTGCCTGGCAGTCATCATAAATCCAACCATCACTGGGTCCTCAATTATGACTGGGTATAACTCCTCTCACTGACAATTCCTAACTGCCCACGGTCTGCCAGGGTCTTTGCCCAACACTAGGGACCCTGCTGCTCAGCATATAAAGGAAAAGGAGGGGGAAGGTCTGTCTTGGGGAAAACCAGAGTCTCATGGGGAGAGCCGTCAGCAAGGGAACCCCGACAGTACAAGCCCAGCTTAGACAGTGGAGCCTGACCTTGCTTGAGGGCAACTGGGGTGCAGATGGCCAAAGTCGGGGGATGATGGGGAATGAGCAGTGGGAGAGATGAAGATCATACAAAAAGCAATAAGCAATTCCTTGGTCACTTGTATTTCCACGCACATTAGTTATCTATTGTATAAACAAATTACCCAAAACTTAGTGGCTTTTTTTTTTTTTTTTTTTTTTTTTTTGAGACAGAGTCTTGCTCTGTCGCCCAGGCTGGAGTGCAGTGGCGTGATCTCGGCTCACTGCAACCTCCACCTCCTGGGTTCAAGCAATTCTCCTGCCTCAGCCTCCTGAGTAGCTGAGATTACAGGCACCTGCCACCACGCCCAGCTAATTTTTTTGTATTTTTAGTAGAGACGGGGTTTCACCATGTTGGTCAGGCTGGTCTTGAACCCCTGACCTCGTGATCCACCCGCCTCGGCCTCCCAAAGTGCTGGGATTATAGGCATGAGCCACCGTGCCCGGCCAACTTAGTGGCTTAAAACAATAAATATGTATTGTCTCACAGAGTTTCCATGGATCGCAAATCCAGGAGCAGATTAGGGCTGCAGTCACCTGAAGTCTCTACCCAGCCTGAAGGATCATCTTTGTTTAGGCAGTTTATTCTTTTTAGAGACAAAGTCTCACTGTGCTCAGTCTGGACTGCAGTGACACAATTGTAGCTCACTGCAGCCTCAAACTCCAGGACTCAAGTTAATCCTCCCCCATAAGCCTCCTGAGTAGCTAGGACTCCAGGCACACACCACCACACCCAGCTAATTTAACAAATTTCTTGTAGAGATGGAGTCATGCCATGTTGCTCAGGCTGGTCTCAAATTTCTAGCTTCAAGGGATTATCCCACCTTGACCTCCCAAAGGTCTGGTTTCGTTTAGTGGAAGATGGTGTTTAGAAACACAGATCCGACTACTAAGTGTGCTCATTACTACTGGGGTGTGGGTGTGAGTGTGTACACATTTACACTGACTGTTTTATATATTTATATGGAAAAACACATTCATATTAATTATTCCCATTCCAAAAAACTCCCCAGGATTCATTCTAGCATTTCCTCCTTCCATAATTGGACTTTTTTTTCTCTCTGAAAATAAGAAACTTGTGCTGGGCGTGGTGGCTCATGCCTGTAATCCCAGCACTTTGGGAGGGTGAGGCAGGCAGATCACAAGGTCAGGAGATCAAGACCAGCTAACACAGTGAAACCCCATCTCTACTAAAATTACAAAAAAAAAAAAAAAATTAGCTGGGCATGGTGGCGGGCACCTGTAGTCCCAGCAACTCAGGAGGCCGAGGCAGGAGAATGGCGTGAACTCGGGAGGCGGAGCTTGCAATGAGCTGAGATCGTGCCACTACACTCTAGCCTGGGCAACAGAGTGAGACTTTGTCTCAAAAAAAAAAAAAAGAAAGAAAGAAAGAAAGAAACTTGGATCCCAGAAATCCTCCATATATTGACTCATTTTCTCCATCACCCTGTGTGCAGCAAATCTCCTGAACTACTGGGCCACTGGATCTCCCAGGCACCCTGACAATATGAGCACCAGCTCCCTGCCAGGTTGCTGCCCCACCCTGTCCCAGGGACTTCCACAGAGGGCACACAAAATATATGTTCTCCATATTTAGTTCCATTTGGCTTAATGATTCTTTATGTAGTATTTTTGAACTGTGTTCCTAAGCAATATTGGCCATGGTGTTTGTTTCTTTCTCTCCTCTCTGGTATTTTTTTTTTTTTTTTTTTTTTTTTTTTTTTGTTTGGGTTTTGTCCCCCCGGCTGGAGTGCGGTGGCGCAATCTCGGCTCACTGCAAGCTCCGTAGCTAGGACTACAGGCGCCCGCCACCATGCCCGGCTAATTTTTTTTGTATTTTTAGTAGAGACGGGGTTTCACCCTGGTCTCGATCTCCTGACCTCGTGATCCGCCCGCCTCGGCCTCCCAAAGTGCTGGGATTACAAGCGTGAGCCACCGCGCCTGGCTCCTCTCTGGTATTGTACTAAGCTGAATCTAGCCTCACTAAATGAGATGGGGGCTGGGTGAGGTGGCTCACACCTATAATCCCAGCACTTTGGGAAGCTAAGGTGGGTGAGTCACATGAGCCCAGAAGTTGGAGACCAGCCTTACCAACATGGTGAAGCCCCATCTCTACTACAAATACAAAAATTAGCCAGATGTGGTGGCATACGCCTGTAATCCCAGCTACTTGGGAGACTAAAGCAGGAGAATTGCTTGATCCCAGAAGGCAGAGGTTGCAGTGAGCCAAGATCACGCCACTGCACTCCAGCCTGGGTGACAGAGTGACACTCAGTCTCAAAAGAAAAACCAAGGAGATGAGGAGTGAAATGGTTTGACTTTGTGTCCCCATCCAAATCTCATCTCAAATTGTAATCCCCACATGTGAAGGGAAAGACTTGTAATCCCCACGTGTCAGAGGAGGGGGAAATTGGATCATGGCTGTGGCTTCCCCCATGCTGTTCGCAGGAGATCTGATGGTTTTCTAGGTGTTTGACGGTTGCTCCTTCACACACGCTCTCTCTCGCCTTCTGCCACGTAGGATGTGTCTGCTTCCCCTTCTGCCATGATTGTAAGTTTCCTGAGACCTCCCAAGCCATGTGGAACTGTGAGTCAACTAAATCTCTTTCCTTTATAAATTACCCAGTCTCAGGGAAGTTCTTTTTTTTTTGTTTGTTTGAGACGGAATTTCGCTCTGTTGCCCAGGCTGGAGTGCAATGGCGTGATCTTGGCTCACTGCAATCTCCACCTCCTGGGTTCAAGTGATTCTCCTGCCTTAGCCTCCCGAGTAGCTGGGATTACAGGCATGTGCCACCATGTCTGGCTAATTTTGTATTTTTAGTACAGACAGGTTTTCTCCATGTTGATCAGGCTGGTCTCAAACTCCCGACCTCAGGTGATCTGCTCACCTCAGCCTCCCAAAGTGTTAGCATTACAGGCTTGAGCCACTGCTCCCGGACAGAGAAGTTCTTTATAGTAGTGTGAAAACAGACTAGCACAGGGAGTTTTCCCTCATTTTTTATTCTCTGGAACGTTATAAGGATTATCTGTTTTTTATTTGCTAGGACTTTCTTGCAAAATCACAGAGGTTTTGTAGAGTCTATTGGCTGCATGTGAAACTACTGACTCAGTATAATGAACGCAGGTGTACTGCAGTCCTCAAAAGTGATTTTGGTAGGTTGTGTTTTCCCAGAAAATTGTCATTTTCTTCTAAATTTTCAAATTCATTGGTATATAGCTGCTTCAAAGTGTTCTCTTATCTCTGTGTATTTACTTTTCAGAGACAGGATGGCCCTCTGTCGCCCACACTGGAGTGCAGTGGCATGATCACAGCTCACTGCAGCCTCAAACTCCTAGTCTCAAGTGATCCTCCTGCCTCAGCCTCCCAAGTAGCTGGGATTAGAGGCATGTGCCAGTGTGCTTGGCTTGTCCTTTTATTTTTTAATCTCTACCATGTCTGTAGTGCTTCTGTTTTCATTCATAAAATGTATACATTTTCTTTTTTTCCATAAATAATATCATCAGAGTCTTAGTTATTTGTCTTTATTTTCAAAGAGCCAACTTCTGGTTTTGTTGATACTCTGAGTGCATTCTAATTAATTTCTACTATTATTTTTATCATTCTCTTTCATTTTCTTTGGATTTGCTCTGGTGTCCTTTTCTAATTTGTTGCGTTGAACCTTTAACTCATTATTTTTTAGTCTTTCTTCCTGATCATATGTGTGCGTTTATTTAAGGCCACATATTTTCTCTTAGGTACAACCTTACCTGCCTCCCACACATTTAACCAGGTAGGGCTTTCATTGTCCTTCAGTTCTAGGTATTTTCCCATTTACATCATGATTTCCTCTTTGATCGTGACTTATTTAGAGGCTTGTCTTTAAACTTCCAAATGTATAGAATGTTTTTGGATTCTTGATAGAGCTTTACATAAAAACATAATAAAGTTTGAATCACAAGAACAAATTGAACTATATGCAGCTGGCAAAACTCAGTTATACATTTTAAAACATTTTACCGCAAAGAAAATGTTGGCCGGGCGCAGTGCTCACGCTTGTAATCCAAGCACTTTGGGAGGCCGAGGCGGGCGGATCACCTGAAGTCAGGAGTTCGACACCAGCCTGGCCAACATAGTGAAACCCCGTCTCTACTAAAAATACAAAAATTAGCTGGGCATGGTGGTGCACCTGTAATCCTAGCTACTTGGGAGGCTGAGGGGGGAAAATCGCTTGAACCTGGGAGGCACAGGTTGCAGTGAGCTGAGATCACGCCATTGCACTCCAGCCTGGGCAACAGAGCAAGATTCTGTCTCAAACAAAACAAAACCAAAAAAAAGGAAACCTTTCAGATGTGTGCAGAAGGTGCATTTTGTTATGGTTTATAGGTTGTGGGGTGTCAGTAACTAAAGTATGAATGTGTAGATCCTACAAAGATCTTCAACTGGACTTGAGGGATTGGAAATAAGTCTAAGGCAGACATGAGTTACTGTGGGAGATAAAAGATGACCCCTGGTTCCAAAGAACCTAGAGACAACGTGGACTGGAAAGAAAACAGCTACGTTCATCATCCTTTATCCCCTCACTTCTCCATCCATGGAGCACTGCTTTCCCAGGTCCAGCCTGCCTTCTGCGAAAGGATTCCTCTTGTTTCACATGCCCAGGCCTAGTTAGAAATGCTCCCGAGGCAGTGTCCACAGGGGTTGGGGCGCAGGGACTGGATGCCAGGTAGTCCCGCAGTCAGACACTCGGGAGGGCCGGCCGGTGGTCGGAGTGGGTTTGTGGACCTGCATCTGCTGGGGATCCAGGCCTAGGTAGCCTCTCGGCAATGTTTCCCCCCAACCCACCCACCTTGTTCTTTTTGACGCTCTCAGGGGCTCCTGGAGTGGACTTTTTGTTCCGAATTGAATGGTGGGTGTTGCCAGCATCCTTCAGGGCTGGGGTATTTCCAGCAAGGGATGCCCCGACTCCTCTTCCCACGGGTGTACTGTGGATGGAGAAGACACAGTCCAGGAGCAGTCAGGTCTCTTCCCCTCACACTGGAGCCACTGGGCCTTCCCTCCTCCGTTTCTACGGCAGGGAGGGGTGGGAGCAGCTGTGGGATGGGGGTGGCCACACCAAATAACTGTAGTTGTAACAATAATATAAATGAAACAAAATTAGGCAAGGCTGTGTTCAAAGAGAGACGGAAAAGACCTTTATTTGGGCCCTAACCGTGCCAAGGTTCTGAAGCAGGAGCTTCGGCTGCTTGAATAAACCCCGTGGGTGCCCAGTGCCCACTGTCCTGAATCCTTCATTTCCTTTGCCAAAAAGTAATGCATGAGGGTCGTTGGTTCTCTCTAGAACACAGAGAAGTAAACTCTGAAGTCGGCCCTCCTAAAGCTCTGTCCTTTCTCACACCCTTTATTAACCCTCCTGAGAAGCTCAAAGGTTCTCGCAATGCCACATGGGACCAACTGTGAGTGCAGGGTCTGGAGGCCAGTGGAGACAGGGCAAGTCCTCACCCCCCCTCCCAGCCTTGCGCATGTCACATCACCTCCCTGAGCCTCAGAGTCCTCATTTGCAAAATGGAAATAAACCTCCCTGCAAGGCTGCTGGAATGATGAAATGAGGTAAGGTTATAAAATACATACCTCTGTGGTCACCCTATGAAAATGAGCTCTTTAGTCAGAAGAAGCTCTTTGGACAGATGGCCGCGACCTCAGACACACAGTTCTCCAGTAGGGAGCAGCTACTGAAAATTGCTGAGTGACCCCGGGCCGGGCCCCACCTCTTTCAGGATCTCAGCTTCCTCTCCTGTAAAGCAAAAAAGTGTTGGGCAAGATCTTCACTAAATGCCTGAAATTCTGTACACCTGGGACATGGTCTGGAGCACACAGCCCCGCTCACAGGCTCTCTGGATGCCTGTTGATCAGCAGGAAGAAGGAGCTGGGCTTCCAAAGCGCCATGGCTTCTGTCCTCACTGGCCGTTGCTGAATCTCATTCTGGGGTGCCTGCCTGGCACCTCCAGCCCCAACACTGTCCAGCCTTCCGCTGGAGCTAGAGCCTTGGGCTCGCTGCTGACCTGGGGAGTGGAAGTCCTGCATTTTGAACAGAGCCTTGAGAAGTCTTGATTTCTTTCTTCTATTATTATTATTTTTTTGAGACGGGGTTTCGCTCTTGTTGCCCAGGCTGGAGTACAATGGCACACTTTCAGCTCACCACAACCTCCGCCCCCCGGGTTCAAGTGATTCTCCTGCCACAGCCTCCCAAGTAGCTGGGACTACAGGCATGCACCACTATGCCCAGCTAATTTTGTGTTTTTAGTTGACATGGGGCTTCTCCATGTTGGTCAGGCTGGTCTCAAACTCCCGACCGGTGATCTGCCTGCCTTGGCCTCCCAGAGTGCTGGGATTATAGGCGTGAGCCACCGTGCCCGGCCCGAGCAATCTTGCTTTCTACCTTCTTTTCTCTGAGCCTCAGTTTCTTCCTCCCTAAGATAAGGTGGTTAGACATTTACTTATTATAATTTTTTTTTTTTTTAAATAGAGGTGGAGGTCTCACCACGATGCCCAGACTGGTCTCAAACTCCTGGCCTCAAGCAATCCTCTCCCAAAGTGCTGGGATTACAAGTGTGAGCCACTGTACTCAGCCCCTATTTTTGTTTGTTTGTTTGTTTGTTTGAAATGGAGTCTCACTCTGTCGCCAGGCTGGAGTGCAGTGGTGCGATCTCGGCTCACTGCAACCTCCACCCCCTGGGTTCACGCCATTCTCCTGCCTCAGCCTCCCAAGTAGCTGGGATTGCAGGTGCCCGCCACCACACCCGGCTAATTTTTTGTATTTTTAGTAGAGACAGGGTTTCACCGTGTTAGCCAGGATGGTCTTGATCTCCTGACCTTGTGATTCACCCACCTCGGCCTCCCAAAGTGCTGAGATTACAGGCCTGACCCACTGCACCCGGCCTACAGCCGCCATTTCTTACTGGGTCTTCACTGTAGAGATGAGTGTGTTGCTGTCCCCATGAGTTGTACACAGAACCTGAATCCTCTTTGGTCATATGGCTGGGAGTGCAGGAACCGGGACTTGAACTCGGACCTGTAGACCCTGGACTTTGGTGGGAGGAGAGACCTGGGTCCAAATCCTGTCTCCACAAGTACATGGAGCCCTGGGAAAGCAAGATGGGAGATGTGCAGTCCTTAGGTTTGGCCACACGATGGCAAGCTGACCCCAGGCATGTGCTCCTAGGCCTTGCCATTAAAGAGGCACAAATGTGTGTTGACTCCCCAGCCCATACCTTATTTTCTCTCTCCAGTCCTGAATCTGGTTTTGCAGGGATTGCAATGATCTTTAAAAAAACAAAATAAAATAAAATAAGATCAGGGATTATGTTAAAGTCTCCTGGGACTTCTCATCATATTGAGAATAAAATCAACAAGTCCAGGTAAGACCTGGCCCCTGCACACCCTTCCTCCTCCACGTTCTTCCATCCTGCAGGCAGCCTGCCTGCTCTGGGACAACTGTGGGTGAGCAATGGCTCAGCTGGCTCAACTGATAAATTTGGAGGTTGGGCCCTGAGTGGTCCAGGGATTCTCCCATCCTGCCATCCTATAGTTCCACGATTTGGAGACTGAGAGTCTTGTGTATGCTGACAAAATTAACCACTCGAGGCCAATAACATGAAACTCGAAGCTCTGGTTTGAGAGTGATTTCATTCGTTCATTCATTTATTCATCAAAGTCTTTTTTTTTTTTTTTTTTTTTTTGAGACTGAGTTTTGCTCTCATCGCCCAGGCTGGAGTGCAATGGCGCGATCTTGGCTCACTGCAACCACCACCTCCTGGGTTCAAGCAATTCTCCTGTCTCAGCCTCCCAAGTAGCTGGGACTACAGGCATGCCCCACCATGCCCAGCTAATTTTTTTTTTTTTTTGAGACAGAGTTTTGCTCTTGTTGCCCAGGCTGGAGTGCAATGGCGCAATCTCGGCTTACAGCAACCTCCGCCTCCCAGGTTCAAGCGATTCTCCTGCCTCAGCGTCCCAAGTAGCTGGGATTACAGGCGTGTGCCACCACGCCTGGCTAATTTTGTATTTTTAGTGGAGATGGGATTTCTCCATGTTAAGTCAGGCTGGTCTCGAACTCCCGACCTCAGGTGATCTGCCCACCTCAGCCTCCTAAAGTGTTGGGATTACATGTGTGAGCCACCCCGCCTGGCCTAATTTTTGCATTTTTAGTAGAGATGGGGTTTCACTGTGTTGGCCAGGCTGGTCTTGAACTCCTGACCTCAGGTGATTCACCTGCCTCAGCCTCCCAAAGTTCTGGGATTACAGGCGTGAGCCACCACGCCCAGCCATTTATTCATCAAATATTGATCTAGCTCCTCCTCTGTGCCCAGCACTTGGGATATCATTAATAGTGGTGCAGAAAGATGTCAAGAGGAGGTCACAGCCACACTCCAGCTCCAGCCGTGACCTCAGGCCACCCCAAATAACTGTAGTGATAACAATAATATAAATGAAACAAAATTAGGCAAGTCTGTGTTCAAACTTCAGGAGATGGATTATGATTTAATTTGTGAAAGGCAGAAGTCAATTCTGTAATCTATCATTGGAATAACTGACCACTCATAGAAGAAGGAGGAGGAGGAAGAAGGAGTGGTAGCAGTAGGAGGAGGAGGAGGAGGAGGGCAAGGGGAAGGGGAAGGGAGGAGGAGGACGAGGCCAGGTGTGAGCCACCACCCAGCACTTTGAGAGGCTGAGGTGGGCGGATCACTTGAGGTCTGGGGGTGGCACTGGAGGTGGGAGAGGCAGGGAGGGGCTGGCTGGGAAGGGCTGTGTAAACCGAGTTAAGGAGGTTAGCTTCACCTGAAGAGCAATAGGGAGCAAAGGACTGGCTTGATTTGATTTTTATTCTAGAAAGATCTCAATGGCAGCAGCGTGAAAAATGGGGGCTGTCGATCACTTAGGAGGCTGTCACAGTGTCCAGGCAGGAGCTGATGGTGGCCTGGCCTAGGGTGGCAATGTGAGGATGAAAAAAGTGAGGTCTGTGGAGGGGAGGGTTTAGGGAGGAGGAGGAGGGAATCAAGCTTGGCAGCCAGGCACCAGGTGGAAGGGTGGCACCAGTGCCGGCTCCAAGGGAGACTGGGAGCAAACCAGTGTGGAAGGCCCTGGACAGTCTGATTTAGGAAACACTAAGTGTGGAATGCCCAAGAGACAGAACAGGGGTATCCAGCAGGCCACAGACATGTGAGTTGACAGCAAGACCAGAGATGCAATACCGGAGTCTCAGCTTCCAGATTATGTTAAAAACCTTGGCCACAGATGAGATCATCCCATGAGAGTGTAGCTAGAGGGGGACCCAGGGCCGAGCCATGCTGAAAGCCAACATTCAGAGAACAGAAAGAGGAAAAGTCGGAAATGAAGACTGAGAAGAGGTGGCCAGGGAGGAGGTGGCCAGGGAGGAGGAGGGAAAGCCATGAGCGTGTTCCAGGAGAGGAGGGAGGAGGGCGTCCTGGGTCAGAGGAAGGAGGCAGGATGGTCAGAGGGAGGAGGCAGGAGGGTCAGAGGGAGGAGGTGGGAAAGCCATGAGCGTGCCCCAGGAGGGGAGGGAGGGGAGCGCCCTGGGTCAGCTGCGTCAAGTGCAGCTGGGAAGACCCATCCCGCGAGGACATGGAAGTGCCCGTTGTACTGTGCACGGGGTATTCCTGGTGACCTTGACAAGAGTGAATCTGCGCCAGGTGCAGTGGCATACACCTGTAATCCCAGCACTTTGGGAGGCCGAGGCGGGCAGATCACAAGGTCAAGAGATCGAGACCATCCTGGCTAACACAGTGAAACCCCATCTCTACTAAAAATACAAAAAATTAGCCGGGCGAGGTGGCGGGTGCCTGTAGTCCCAGCTACTCGGGAGGCTGAGGCCGGAGAACAGAGTGAACCCAGGGGACGGAGTCTGCAGTGAGCTGAGATCGTGCCATTGCACTCCGGCCTGGGTGACAGAGCAAGACTCCATCTTAACAACAACAACAAGAAAAAGTGAATCTGAGAGGAGAGGAGGGATGGTAGGTGCCAAAGCCAGCTGGAAGTGGGCTGGAGAATGGATGGGAATTGAGGAAAGGAGGCAGGGGTTGCTGAGAAGTTTGTCTCTGAGGAAAAGCAGGAAAAAAGGGTGGAGGGGGTGGTCGGAGGAGTTTCTGTTTTTGTTTTAATCTAGAAGCAGGTCTGTACGCTGCTGAGTCGCAAGGGAGACGGAGAGACGGATGAGTCAGGAGCGGGAGAGGATCATTACAGACTTGAAGTCCTTGAGAAGGTCAAAAGGGGTGGGATGAGGGCGCCCGTGGAGGACTGGCCTTGTGCGAAAGCAGGTGTGCTGTTTCTTCACAAGGGAGGAGAAACCAAGGGGAGAAGAGAACACAAAGGGAAGAGAAGGCTGGGCTGGCTACGTGCCTGCACCCTTGGGCCCTGGAACTGGGGGAAAGCCTCTTGGCATGATGTGGCTTGTCTCTGAAGTCTGAAGCAACTCGCCCAAGAGGTGAGTTGATTTGGCCCAAGAATGGAGACCCAGCCCAATGCAAATGCCATAGTTCACCTGCTCCAATGTTGGCAGCCTTTGGCCCACCTCCCTGAGAAGGCTGCACACAGGGGGTTCCACCCAGCCAGAGGGAGGCCAAACAGGGCCCTGGAGAAAAGGTTGTTACCAAGGGCATTCTTTAGCAATCCTTCAGGTCTTGTCGCTGCAGACAGGAGATGAGAAATTGACAAAGGGCCTTAATCCTCCCTTCATCCTGCCCACTGCCAACCATGAGCAAACTGCCTGTCTTACTTATTGAGTTACTTAAGAAAAGGTGTCAACTGACCTTGGGCATTTAAAGAAGAAAGGGAGGGAGGAATGGGGGCAGGGAGGACAGCAAGAGGAGCAAAGGAAGAAGATTCCTTAATGTCAAGATGTCTTAAGGGGAGAAGCTTCTGGAGTGACTTGTCCCACCCATCCACACACAGCCAAGCTTTGCAGCAGACGGAGGCACTGGCAGCTGCTCCCTGGCATGGGACCACAGGCTTACCTAGGCTCAGCTTGGAGATGCATCAGTAATCAAATCCTGGTGCAGTGCCTGCCTGAGCTCTGCTCTAAGTCGGCAGTAACCATCACACGTTCCCCGTATTGAGCACCAAGAATCAGGTGCTTCAAATGCTCCTCAACAACTTCGCAGTTACCGTCATTCTGCGGCGAGAAAACCAAGGCTCTGAGAAGGCCGGTGCCTAAGCTTGCCCAGCTAGTGAGAGGCAAACCCCGAATCTGAGCCCCTCTGAAGCAGAGGGAGGCAGGTTTGCAGAGTGGTTATGTGACTCTCTGCGACCAGGCTGCCTGGGTTTGAAGCCTTGACACTTGCTGGTGTGTGATATTAGAAAGGCCACTGTGTCCTCACCTGTGAAATGGGGGTGTTAAAAGGACCTGCCCCACGCGGTTGTTAGGAGGTTGAAATGAGTTCATACTAATCAAATTCACAGAAAATATCACAAGTGCTATGTTGCATTTGGCTGTTATTATTGGGAGGGTATTTCTCTACCTCCCAATCTCCATCAGCACCCCCATATCAAGCCACGCCAGATAAGCATAGAATCTAAATAGAAAACGTATGCTTTCTAGTCGGGCGTGGTGGCTCACACCTGTAATCCTAGCACTTTGGGAGGCTGAGGGAGGCGGATTACTTGAGGTCCGGAGTTCACAACCAGCCTGGCCAACGTGGTGAAACCCCATCTCTACTAAAAATACAAAAATTAGCTACACATGGTGGTGGGTGCCTGTAATTCCAGCTACTCAGGAGGCTGAGGCAGGAGAATCGCTTGAACTCAGGAGGCAGAAGTTTCAGTGAGCTGAGATTGCACCGCTGCCCTCCAGTCTGGGTGACAGGGCAAGACTCCATCTCAATAAATAAATACATAAATAAATGTATGCTTTCTAAGAAGACATGGTTTTAAGACAAATTCCCAACAGTACAAGTAGGTTGCCACCCTTAATCCATAGAATTTCTAGAACAGTCTATTTGTATTCTCTTTGCTTTATTGGCTTCCAGCCTTCTATCCAGTCAATACTGCAAGATCCATTGAAATAATTTCTTTTTTTTTTTTTTTTCTGAGACAAGGTCTCGCTCTGTTGCCAGGCTGGAGTGCAGTGGCATGATCATGGCTCACTGCAGCCTCAACCAGGCTCAAGCAATCCTCCTGTCTCAGCCTTCCAAATAGTTGGCACTAAGGCATGCCACTATGCTTGGCTATTTTTTGTATTTTTTGTAGAGATGGTGGGGGGTCTTACTATGGTGCCCAGGCTGGGCATCTTCTGAGCTCAAGATATCTACCTGCCTTGGCCTCCCAAAGTGCTGGGATTATGGGCATGAGCCACTGCGCCTGGCCCAGCTGTTCTTTTAATTGTCTTTTTCTTTTTTTACCCCATAAGTTCTGCCCTCTTTTCTCTCCACTTTTCAAATACATCGTGGAGATCATTTCAGTGCAGAGGCATCAGCCTCGTTCGCTCTTTCTTTCCCTCTTTTTTTTTTTTTTTTGACAGAGTCTCACTGTGTCACCTCAGGCTGGAATGCAATGGTATGATCTCGGCTCACTGCACCCTTTACCTTCCAGGTTTAAGTAATTCTCATGCCTCAGCCTCCCGAGTAGCTGGGATTACAGATATGCATCACAACGTCCGGCTAATTTTTGTATTTTTATTAGAGATGAGGTTTCACCATGTTGGCCCGGCTGATCTGGAACCCCTGAACCTCAGGTGATCTGCCCACCTTGGCCTCCCAGAGTGCTGGGATTACAGGTGTGAGCCACCACGCCCAGCCAGCCTGGTTCTTTCTTAAAGGGGCATCCTATTGCCCCATTGACTGGAGGCTTTGCAGCTTATTGCACAATCTCTAGTTGGTGGAATTTAGGTGGTTTCCCACCTTTTGCTATTACAAATAGCATTGTAATTAATATCCTTCTAAGTAGAGCATCTCAGGCTTTGGGGGAACTGTCTTTAGGACAAATTCCTATCAGTAGAACTGTCTGGCAATGAGTTTTTGTAATGGGAATTTTGCTTTGTATTGTATTTTGCTTTGTAATGGGAATACAGTGGAGGCCAACTTTGAGCACACCCATCTCTGCTAAGTCTCTGGTTTCAGTCACTCAGCAAAACTGCTATTAACAGACGTAAAATAGGCACTTGCCATGTGCAAAGCATGGTCCCAGCCTTCTGGGCAGAATATCAGGACAAATGGAATGAGATATGAATAAGCAATACGGCTCAAGAAAGGTACCAAGCTCACTAATAGCCTCCATTTTATTCATCTAGCAGCCACACACAGGTCACCTTCTTATTCTTAATTTCTCAGCAGCCTTTGAAATTGTGGAGCAGTGCCTCTTTGAAACAATAACGTCACTTGGTTTCTTGGATCTTTCGATTGTTTACCTTTGTTAGTTCTTCATCTGCCCAACTCTCCTAAATATTAGTACTCCTCAAAAGTCCTTTTCACAAAGTTTTTATGAGTATCAGGTGAGATAATGAAAGAAAGTAAGATTCCATATAGGTGTGAGCAAATTTCTAGAAATGTCAGAACATTTTCCTCTTTATCTCATTGCCCACAATTGCATTCTGTTAAATTAAAGTAAATTCAGGCCGGGTGCAGTGGCTGACGCCTGTAATCCCAGCACTTTGGGAGGTTGAGGTCAGGAGTTTGAGACCAGCCTGACCAACATGGTGAAACCCTGTCTCTACTAAAAATACAAAAATTAGCTAGGCGTGGTGGCACACGCCTGTATCCCCGGCTACGTGGGAGGCTGACACAGGAGAATTGCTTGAACCAGGGAGGCGGAGGTTGTGGCGAGCCATGATCGTGCCATTGCACTCCAGCCTGGACAACAAGAGTGAAACTCTGTCTCAAAAAAATAAATAAATAAAAAAGTAAACAAAAGTGTGTGGCGGTTCCCTCTTCACTATCTCTTTCTCCTGCTGCCATTGTGAAGAAGGTGCTTGCTTCCCCTTCACCTTCTGCTGATTGTCAGTTTCCCGAGGCCTCACAGTCATGCTTCCCATTAACTCTGCAGAATTGTGAGTTAGTTAAATTAATTTTCTTCATAAATTACTCAGTCTCAAGTAGTTCTTTATAGCAGTGTGAGAACAAACTAACACAGAAAATTGATACCAGGAGTGGGGTTTTACCATGTTGGTCAGGCTGGTCTCAAACACCTGACCCTCAAGTTATCCACCCATCTTGGCCTCTCAGAGTGCTGGGATTACAGGTGTGAGCCACTGCTCCCGGCCTCCATTAGAGACTTCAATATAAAGTGAGCTGGGGAAAATTTCTCCCTAGAAGCAGATGGTGTTCTAGACCTGGATGGCTTTTCCAAGATCAAAGCTTCTCTGCCATCAGGAAAGCCTTATTCCCTCCCTCCCTCCCTCCTTCCTTCCTTCCTTCCCTCCTTCCTTCCTTCCTTCCCTCCTTCTCTCTCTCTTTCTTTCTTTCTTTCTTTTTTTTTGACAGAGTTTCACTTTTGGTTGCCCACGCTGGAGTGCAATGGTGTGATCTCAGCTCACCGCAACCTCCACCTCCCGGGTTCAAGCAATTCTCCTGCCTCAGCCTCCCAAGTAGCTGGAATTACAGGCATGCACCACCATGCTCAGCTAATTTTTTTAGTAGACAGGGGGTTTCTCCATGTTGGTCAGGCTGGTCTCGAACTCCCCCCGAACTCAGGTGATCCATCCACCTCGGCCTCCCAAGGTGCTGGGATTACAGGCATGAGCCACCACACCCAGCATTCTTTTTCTTTTCTTTCTCATTTTTTGCTGTCTTAATCCTTTCCTTTACTCTCCAGGAAAATCCATGGGACCATAGTTTATGAATGGCCTTAGCTAAGATTTATGCTTTAGCAAAAACCTGAGCAATTATGCGGTTTATGAAGACAAGTTAGTTTCCTCCAGGAAAGATTCCAGTGAGGTTTCTGGAGGCTCACTCTTGGCAGTTGTGGGGCACTAGTAGTATAGAATTTAACACTCATCTGTAAATTGGGGAAACATCTTGGACCTTGCAGTCAGCCAGACCTCCCCGCTGTTCAGAGGGGTAGAAGCCACTTTCTAAAAGGTGGGTGATAATACATGTGTTCAACAAAAACACCTAGCAGAGCATCCTGCTTTAGATCTCCTTCTGTCTCAAGTTGGAGCCTTGTATATGGTTTTTAAGAAAACGGAATGTTGTATCTATTTTTCTTTTGATTTTCCTACTACAGAAAGCTTAATTAAAAAGGTGGCTGAAGGCCGGGCACAGTGGCTTACGCCTGTAATCCCAGCACTTTGGGAGGGTGAGTGGGCGGCTCATGACGTCAGGAGTTCAAGACCAGCCTGACCAACATGGTGAAACCGTCTCTACTAAAAATACAAAAATTATCTGGGCATGGTGGTGTGCACCTGTAATCCCAGCTACTCAAGAGGCTGAGGCAGGATAATTGCTTGAACCCCAGAGGCAGAGGTTGCAGTGAGCTGAGATTGCACATTCCAGCCTGGGTGACAGAGTGAGACTCTGTTCACCGCCCCCCGACTCCAAAAAAAAAAAAAAAGGTGGCTGATACTGTTGTTTCTTTAGATACTGCTACCAAATACACTAAGAAAGTTTCTCAAGACATGGCCGAGTGCAGTGGCTCATGCCTGTAATCCCAGCACCTTGGGAGGCCGAGTTGGGAGGATCACTTAAGACCAGGAGTTCGAGACCAGCCTGGCCAACATGGCAAAAACCTCGTCTCTACTAAAAATACAAAAATTAGCCAGGCATGGTGGTGTGCATCTGTAATCCCAGCTGCTCGGGCAGCTGAGGCACAGGAATCGCTTTAACCCAGAAGGCAGAGCTTGCAGTGAGCCAAGATCGCGTCACTGCACTCCAGCCTGGGTGACAGAGCGAGACTCTATCTAAAAAAAGAAAAAAAAAAAAAAAACAATTGCCAATGTAACAACAACAATAAAAAAGAAAATTTCTCAAGGAAAAGGAACAGATGATGTGTTTATGGGAGCAGCCACCAGTTGGTCTGCAGGCCTCAGCGGTGGATGGTCAGCTTGGCGTTTCCAAGGTTTTCTCATCTTCATGTTCTCTTGGTAAGTCTCTAGATTACTACAGCCTGTATTATCAGGCTAACAACAAAAACAGATACCTCTTTAAATCAGGCCATTTTATACCAAACTATGGTCCTTAATTGCCATCAAATCCAGAATACAGACCATGGCCAGCTGGACTCAAATACTATTGAGCTGTCTACGTTGTCTGAGCTTTGATTTGGAGTGTTCAGTTCCTACAAGCTTTTGTTAAGGAGTATACTTCAGGCTTTTTGGTGTAACCCTCCTGACAGCCATTCTAATAGTCCTCTTGGTGCACCGCATCCTCTCACGTCTTAAATGTTTGTATACAATCAGTCGTCAAATGTTGAACAGTCTCATTTGAACTAGATCTGCAAGAAGATGAAGAATTGTTCGCCGGGCGTGGTGGCTCACGCTTGTAATCCCAGCACTTTGGGAGGCCGAGGTGGGCGGATCACGAGGTCAGGAGATTGAGACCACGGTGAAACTCCGTCTCTACTAAAAATACAAAAAATTAGCCGGGCGTGGTGGCGGGCGCCTGTAGTCCCAGCTACTCGGAGAGGCTGAGGCAGGAGAATGGCGTGAACCTGGGAGGCGGAGCTTGCAGTGAGCCGAGATTGCGCCACTGCACTCCAGCCTGGGTGACAGAGCGAGATTCCGTCTCAAAAAAAAAAAAAAAAAGAATTGTTCAACTGTTGTGACTTGTGACTTGTTTTTTGTTTGTTTGTTTGTTTTGTTTTTTGTTTTTTTTTTTGAGACGGAGTCTTGCTCTGTCGCCCAGGCTGGAGGGCAGTGGCGAAATCTCAGCTCACTGCAAGCTCTGCCTCCCAGGTTCACGCTATTCTCCTACCTCAGCCTCCTGAGTAGCTGGGACTACAGGCGCCTGCCACCACGCCCGGCTAATTTTTTGTATTTTTAGTAGAGACGGGGTTTCACCGTGTTAGCCTGGATGGTCTTGATCTCCTGACCTCGTGATCCGCCCGTCTCGGCCTCCCAAAGTGCTGGGATTACAGGCGTGAGCCACCACACCCGGCCTGTGACTTGTGAATCGTATACAGAGACTAAGTAAGTTCCGTATTTAGTCGGATGATGGTGACAGAGAGTAGTGTCAAGGTTTTGATCAGTCTCTCAAAATTGAGACTGACAAAAGGGAGGAGTTGTTAAATTAAACTAAATTTGGCCTGAGGCTTCCATACTTTGGCCTTTATGTAATGAACTGTAACCTAACTTAATACATAAATTAACTGAGAGGCTAAATTAGGAGTATATTCTTTTAACAAATAGCTAGCTGAGCTTCAGTTAGTTGCAGGCAGCCAAATGTTTAAACTGTTCAAATAAGGCAAATGCTGAGGTGTTTCCAACTGGGCTCTCCTTGTATACAAAAAATTTCCTTTTTCTGTATAATCATTCCTCGGTATCCCTGGCGCAGTGGTTCCAGGATCCACCCGTGGATACAAAAAAAAAATCCTTGGATTTGGCCAGGTGCAGTGGCTCATGCCTGTAATCCCAGCACTTTGGGAGGCCGAGGCAGAAGGATCATCTGAGCCTAGACATTCAATACCAGCCTAGGCAACATGGCAAAATGCTGTCTCTACAAAAAATACAAAAATTAGCTGGGTGAGGGGTTGTGCACTCCTGTAATCCCAGCTACTGGGGAGGCTGAGGTGGGAGGATTGCTTGAGCCCTGGAGGTCGAGGCTGCAGTGAGCCATGATGGAACAATGCACTCCAGCTTGGGCGACAGAACAAGACGCTGTCTCAAAAAAAAAAAAAAAAAAAAAAATGGGGGGCCTGGCACAGTGGCTCATGCCTGTAATCCTAGCACTTTGGAAGGCTGAGGCGGGTTGATTACTTGAGGTCAGGAGTTCAAGGCTAGCCTGGCCAACATAGTGATATCCTGCCTCTACTAAATTACAAAAATTAGCTGGGCCTGTTGCACACCTGTAATCCTAGCTACTGGGAGGCCGAGGCATGAGAACTGCTTGAACCCAGGAGGCAGAGGATGCAGTGAGCCGAGGTGATACCACTGCACTCCAGCCTGGGTGACAGAGCAAGACTCCATCTAAAAAGAAAAAAAAAATGGAAGGGAAAAATGTGTCCTACAGTGTTATTTATTCTCTAATGATCATTTAATAATAAAAAAATTATAGGCCGGGTGCAGTGGCTCACACTTGTAATCCCAACACTTTGGGAGGCCGAGGCGGGTGGATCACCCGAGATCGGGAGTTCGAGACCAGCCTGACCAACATGGAGAAACCCTGTCTCTGCTGAAAATACAAACTTAGCTGGGCGTGGTGCACATGCCTGTAATCCCAGCTACTAGGGAGGCTGAGGCAGGAGAATCACTTGAAACCGGGAGGCAGAGTTTGCGGTGAGCCAAGATCGCGCCATTGCACTCCAGCCTGGGCAACAAGAGCGAAACTCCATCTCAAAAAAAATAAAAATTAAAAATTAAAAATTAAAATTATAATATTATTTTATTTTAAAGGAGTTGTGGCTAAAACTCCAAAATTAAAGATTAAAAAGGGCAGTTCTGTACATTAAAAAAATTAGCATTATGATAATCTTTTATATCTTTCTGGCTTCATCAATGTGTCTAAAAGTTGGTTGGGAGGTGACATCTGCATTTAACATGTCTGAGGCGATAAATGCAGGGGTATAACTAGGTCTGAAACTCCTGAGACTGCTAGGAGAATCACTCTTCTGGGTCAGGAGCAGAAAGGCTCATATTTATCAAGTGAAAATGCCACCAAGAAAACTTGGCAGTAGTCCAAGGGAGCAAAGACAGTAATCCCTCTTTTATAAAAATAGAAAAGCCTAAGAGGCAACACTTTCCAAACAATGACTGACCCAGGAGCCCCAAGGGATCTTGGGTGACAAAGAGCTCCATGTCATTTGCAAATCTAGGTAGGGTTTCCACCTAAGAAAAGTAAACCCAGAGAAGAATCCGGAGAGTGCCTGGGAACTAGAAAAACTGGTTTGGAAATAGCCTCTGTCTTAAACCCTCCTCCCTGGATTCAGCCAGGAGACCCCCTAACCCAGCTTGATCTTTAATGGCCCTGGGCAAGCAATAAATTCTTTGCTTTCAGTAAGACCAGCTGTAAACTATAATTAAAGGGAAAAATAGATTTTAAGGAGCTTTTTGCCAATAGCTGAAAAATAGCTTCATGTGAACGGGACCAGGTTACAGGGAAAAGAAGAGACTGCCCTGAGTCACCTTAGGACAGGGCCTACAGGATTGCTCAGCAGGTGGCCTAATTTACAGGTTTGCAGAGTTTAAAGATCTCGGGTCAGGAGAAATGACTTAGAAAATGCCCATTTTTCAGCCTTTCGGAGCTTAGACACCAGGGCAGGGCTGGTAGAGAAGTCAGGATTTGCAGACATTTTTCCTATTGCTATTCAAAAGGTGTCTTATGTTGGCAAATTCTGTTTTGAATGGCATTACTAAGCAGCTTTGGAAGCACTGGTGGAAGGGAAACAAAATGCATCCATTAGAAATGGTGGTAACAGCCTGGCCAACATGGTGAAACCCCATCTCTACTAAAAATACAAAAATTAGCTGGGCGTGGTGGCGCACCCCTGTAATCCCAGCTACTCAGGAGGCTGAGGCAGGAGAATCACTTCAACCCGGATGGCGGAGGTTGCAGTGAGCTGAGATGGCACCATTGCACTCCAGCCTGGGCAACAGAGTGAGACTCCATCTCAAAAAAAAATGGTGGTAAGCAGCAGGGCTTGGCGATGCGCCTTTAGTCCCAGCTACTTGGGAGGCTGAATGGGGAAGATCTCTTGGTCCCAGGAGTTTGTTTCCAGCCTGGGCAACATAGCAAGACTTCATCTCAAAAAAAGATGGTGGTAAGAAAGATGTTCATACTATACGACAGGGTTGGCAAACTTCTTCTGTAAAGAACCAGATAGCAAATTTTAGGCTTTGTACTCCATATGGTCTCAAAAGCTGCCACAGATAATATGTAAACAGTATGGCTGCTGTCATTACAACAAAGTCTAGCGCTGTGGCAGAGAACAGATGGCCCGCAAAGCCTAAAATATTTACTATTTCTGGCCAATTACAGAAAAAGTGTGGTGAGAAGCTCTCTGAGTACACTGGGTGGATCACAAACCAATGAAGCAGCCACCTTGAAGAAGCCCCACCCTTTCATCATCATCATCAACGTGAGGGAATAAACTCCAGGAAGATGGAAACCGCAGAACGGCGAGCCACCCAGCCTCCACCACCTAGACCAGGCATCCCCGGCAGGTGCCCTTTCTGGGAGAAAAGCCTAGATTTGGATCCAGGAGACCATGGTTCCTGATCCAGTGACTTGCTTTCTCTGGGGCTTAGACCTGAAAGATACCGGAAATGTCCGCCCATTTCCCTCAGTTATGTCTAACTGCAAGCTGGTCTCCCTTAGAGCTGGAGGAGTTGGCTTGCTTTTGTGATCCTCCCAGATCCAGACCCACCCTCCTCCTAAGCCTTAATTCTGCTTGCTCCAGCTTTCACTTTGCATTCTCATAATTAGAGTATTCAGTGTGGTTTGTTTGTTTGTTTGTTTGTTTGAGACGGAGTCTCACTCTGTCACCCAGGCTGGACTGCACTGGTGCAATCTCAGCTCACTGCAACCTCTGCCTCCCGGGTTCAAGTGATTCTTTTGCCTCAGCCTCCCGAGTAGCTGGGATTGTAGGCATGCACCATCACACCTGGCTAACTTTTTGTATTTTTAGTAGAAACAAGGTTTCATCATGTTAGCCAGGCTGGTCTCAAACCCCAGACCTCAGGTGATCCACCTGCCTCAGCTTCCCAAAGTGCTGGGATTACAGGCGTGAGCCACCATGCCCAGCCTCCTGGTTTTAAGGAGCAAGACCAAGAGGGCTTCGTGTTCAGTGCTTGGGCTCAACTGTGTTTGGCCCTTCATTCCTGAGTCACATTTCCAGGGGAGCATCTGGCTGGCTGCCCTGAACACTCAGCCACCTGTGCTGGGGCTGAGCATAGTGTTCTTTTTTTTGAGACAGAGTTTTGCTCTTGTTGCCCAGACTAGAGTGCAATGGTGTGATCTCAGCTCACTGCAACCTCTGCCTCCTGGGTTCAAGCAATTCTCCTGCCTCAGCCTCCCAAGCAGCTGGGATTACAGGTGCCTGCCACCACGCCCGGCTAATTTTTGTATTTTTAGTAGAGACGGCGTTTCACCATGTTGGCCAGGCTGGTCACAAACTCCTGACCTCAAGTGATCTGCCCGCCTCAGCCTCCCAAAGTGCTAGGATTACAGGCGTGAGCCACACCGCACTGGGCCACTGGGCAGTGTCTTGCTTGATGGTCCCACCAAGATGATACACGGTGCAGGTGATAGAGATGGGATGGGGAGATGAGGTGGTTCCCCAAAGGAAAATTGGGCTGCTGTGACAACACAGGGCATGGATGCTGGTGAGTGGGACCCTCCGATGTCATTGCATTCCTCCTGTCACCAGCAGTCAGAGGTTCTCTGTGGGGCATCCTTGAGGGTGCAGGCTTCCTCATCTCGGCTATTCCAGAACCCAGCCAAGGCCTGTCTTCAATAGCCACTTTATCAACATCTTGCTTGTTTGCTTGTTTTTGTGTTCATTTAAAAATTATTTTAGGGCCAGTCACGGTGGCTCACGCCTGTAGTCCCAGCACTTTGGGAGGCTGAGGTGGGCGGATGGCCTGAGCTCAGAAGTTCAAGACCAGCTTAGACAACATGGTGAAACTGTCTCTACCAAAAATACAAAAAATTAGCCACACACAGTGGGGTATGCCTGTGGTCCCAGCTACTCAGGAGGCTGAGGTGGCAGGATCACTTGAGCCTGGGAGGCAGAGTTTGCAGTGAGCTGAAATAGCACCACTGCACTCCAACCTGGGTAACAGCGTAAAACCCCATCTGAAAAAAAAAAAAATGTTTAGGCCAGGTGCAGTGGCTCACTCCTGTAATCCCAGCACTTTGTGAGGCCAAGGTGGGAGCATCGCTTGAGCCCAGGAGTTTGAGACCAGCCTGGGCAACCTAACAAGACCCCATCTCCAAAAGAAAAAATAAAAATAAAAATAAATTATTTTAAATTTCTATGAACGCATATACAAATATATATGTATACACACACATAAATTACATACATGCATAAATGTGACCATGTCATAATGATTTTGGATTTTTTGGCAGGTTGTTTAATTTCACTTTCTGCTTATCTCCTTCTCTTCTCCTTTCTGCCCCCATGTTAGTTCCCCACCTAGACAAAGTGGCTCATGTTAACAACCTAAAATTCTGTATTTTCTCTATGAATATAAAATCATATACAAAACATATATCCTGGCCAGGTGCCGTGGCTCACTCCTGTAATCCCAGCACTTTGGGAGGCCGAGGCGGTCGGATTACCTGAGGTCAGGAGTTCAAGACCAGCCTGACAAACATGGCGAAACCCTGTCTCTACTAAAAATACAAAAAATTAGCTGGGTGTGGTGGCGCACGCCTGTAATCCCAGCTACCTGGGAGGCTGAGGCAGGAGAATCGCTTGAACCTGGGAGCGGGAGGTTGCAGTGATCCAAGATTGCGCATTGCACTCCAGCCTGAGCAACAAGAGTGAAACTCTGTCTCAAAAAACAAAACAAAAACAAAAAACCAAAGAAAAAAACATATGTCCTAATACACACATATTGCCTTTTACTTGTCTTTTTGTTGTTGTTGTTGTTGTTTTGTTGTTGTTTTTTTAAAACAGTGTCTTGCTCTGTCACCCAGGCTGGAGTGCAGTGGTGTGATCTTGGCTCACTGCAACCTCCGCCTGCTGGGTTCAAGTGATTCTCCTGCCTCAGCCTCCCGAGTAGCTGGGACTACAAGCACGTGCCACCACACTGGCTAATTTTTGTATTTTTAGAAGAGACAGGGTTTCACCATGTTGGCCAGGCTGGTCTCAAACCCTTGACCTCGTGATCCGCCCACCTCAGCCTCCCAAAGTGCTGGGATTACAGGTCTGAGCCACTGCACCCAGCCTTTTCTTTGAGTCGGGGCCTGGCTCTATCACCCAGGCTGGAGTGCAATGGTGTGATCTCGATTCACTGCAAACCTCCACCTCCTGTGTTCAAGGAATTCTTCTGCCTCAACCTCCTGAGTAGCTGAGATTACAGGCACCTGCCACCACACACGGCTAGTTTTTGTATTTTTAGTAGAGACAGCATTTCACCACATTGGCCAGGCTGATCCAGAACTCCTGACCTCAAGTGATCCGCCGGCCTCAGCCTCCCAAAGTGCTGGGATTACAGGGGTGAGCCACCGCACCCGGCCTACTCATCGTTTTTCAAAACTGAGATTATATTAAGCATTCTTTCTTACATCTTGCTTTCCTTAGTTAACACTACCTTGTGGAAAGCTGTTACGGCCAGCTGATAGACAGCCCTAGGTTATTTTTCCTATCCTGCAAAATATTCTAAGATGCAACATTCAATAATTTCTCTATTTATAGGATTGTGTGCTTAGAAAACTCAAAACATACTAGTTATTTTTTTAAAACCCTGGAACAAATAAGAAAGTTTGGTTAGGCAGCTAGTCTCAAGATAAATATACATCAAACTAGGCTGGGCGTGGTGGCTCACTTCTGTAATCCCAGCACTCTGGGAGGCGGAGGTGGGTGGATCGCCTGAGGTCAGTAATTCCAGACGAGCCTGGCCAACATGGCAAAACCCCATTTCTACGAAAAATACAAAAATTAGACAGGTGTGGTGGTGGGTACCTGTAATCACAGCTACTAGTGAGGCTGAAGCAGGAGAATCACTTGAACCCAGGAGGCGGAGGTTGCAGTGAGCCCAGAACAAGCCACTACCTTCCAGCCTGGGCGATAGAGTGAGACTCCATCTTAAAAAAAAAAAAAACAACCACACAATAGTTTTCCCACACTGTAGCAATAAACATCTAGAAATTTAAATTAAAAAAATTTTCATTCAGCATGCAGACAGAAACTATGAAACACTTAGAAATAAATTTGGCTGGGCGTGGTGGCTCACACCTGTAATCCTAGCACTTTGGGAGATGGAGTGGGTGAATCACCTAAGGTCAGGAGTTTGAGATCAGCCTGGCCAGCAAGCCAAAACCCCATCTCTGCTAAAAATACAAAAATTAGCCGGGCATGGTGGCGGGCGCCTATAATCCCTGCTACTTGGAGGCTGAGGCAGGAGAATCACTCGAACCCAGGGGGCAGAGGTTGTAGTAAGCTGAGACTGCGCCACTGCGCTCCAGACTGGGCAACAGAGTGAGACTCTGTCTCAAAAACAAAAAAAGTAATAAATTTAAGAGGAAAGTCATGGGCTTTATGAGGAAAATAATAAAATCTTATTGAACGACATGACATAAACTAGAAACAAAAAAAGAGACATAAGAGTTCTCGAGTAAGAAAAAGTCAAAGAGGCCGGGTGCAGTGGCTCATGCCTGGAATCCCAGCACTTTGGGAGGCCGAGGCAGGTGGATCACTTGGGGTCAAGAGTTTGAGACCAGCTTGACCAATCTGGTGAAACCCTGTCTCTACTGAAAATACAAAATTAGTCGGGTGTGGTAGCACATGCCTGTAATCCCAGCTACTTGGGAGGCTGAAGCAGGAGAATCGCTTGAACCCAGGAGGCGGAGGTTGCAGTGCACCGAGATCGTGCCATTGCACTCCAGATTGGGCAACAAGAGTGATACTCCATCCAAAAAAAAAAAAAAGGAAGGAAGGAAAAAGTCAAAATCAGCGTGGACTCAGTGACTCACACCTATAATCTCAGCACTTTGGGAGGCTGACATAGGAGAATCACTTGAGCCTGGGTGTTCCAGACAAGCCTGGGTAACATAGCAAGACCGTGTCTCTATACGTCATTAAAAAATTATCCAGCTGTGGTGGCGCACGCCTGTGGTTCCAGGTTCTAGCTACTTGGGAGGCTGAAGTGGGAGGACAGCTTGAGCCCAGGAGGCAGAGGTTGCAGTGAGCTAAGATGGCGCCACTACCCTCCAGTCTGGGTGACAGAGCAAGACTCCATCTAAAAAAAAAAAAAAAAAGAAAAGAAAAAGTTGCCGGGAGCAGTGGCTCACGCCTGTAATCCCAGCACTTTGGGAGGCTGAGGCAGGAGGATCACCTGAGGTCAGGAGTTCGAGACCAGCCTGACCAACATGGTGAAACCCCATCTCTACCAAAAATACAAAAATTAGCCAGGCACGGTGGCGGGCGCCTGTAGTCCCAGCTACATGGGAGGCTGAGGCAGGAGAATTGCTTGAACGTGGGAGGCGGAGATTGCAGTGAGCTGAGATCATGCCCCTGCACTCCAGCCTGGGCGACAGAGCGAGACTACATCTCAAAAAAAAAAAAAAAAAGTCAAAATCCCCCAATTATGATATAAATGGAATGTAATTCCAATTAAAATTTCAGTAAGATTTTTCTCTTGGCAAAGTTGTGTTAGGCATTGAATATTTTCCCCCCAAAATCTATGTTGAAGTCCTAACCCCAGTACCTAGTACCTGTGAGTGTGACCTTATTTCTTGGAAGATGTAATTAAGATATCGTTTAAGATGAGGTTATACTGGATGAGAGTGGACCCATAATCCAATATGACTGGTATCCTTAGAAGAGAAGGACTGCAGTACTGTTCACAATAGCAAAGACATGGAGTCAACCTCAATGCCCATCAGTGATAGACTGGATAAAGAAAATGTGCTACATATAGACCATGGAATACCATGCAGCCATTAAAAGGAATGACATCATGTCCTTTGCAGGGACATGGATGGAGCTAGAAGTCATTATCTTTAGCAAACTAATGCAGGAACAGAAAACCAAATACTGCATATTCTCACAAATGGGAGCTAAATGATGAGAACTCATGGACACATAGAGGGGAACAACACACACTGGGGTCTGTCAAAGGGTGGAGGGTGGGAGGAAGGAGAGGATCAGAAAAAATAACTAGGCTGGCCATGGTGGCTCACGCCTGTAATCCCAGCACTTTGGGAGGCCGAGGTGGGTGGATCACCTGAGGTCAGGAATTTGAGACCAGCCTGACCAATATGATTAAACCCCATCTCTACTAAAAATACAAATATTAGCCAGGTGTGGTGGCACGCACCTGTAATCCCAGCTACTCGGGAGGCTGAGACAAGAGAATCGCTTGAACCTGGGAGGTGGAGATTGCAGTAATCCGAGATGGCACCATTGCACTCCAGCCTGGGCAACAAGAGTGAAACTCCGTCTCAAAAAAAAAAAAAAAGAAAGAAAAAATAACTAATGGATACTAGCTTAATACCTGGGTGATGAAATAATCTAATAATCTGTAAAACAAACCCCCGTGACACAAGTTTACCTGTATTACAAAGCTGCACATGTACCCCTGAACTTAAAATAAATTTTTTTGTTTTGTTTCGTTTTGTTTTGTTTTAAAAGAAAAAAAAAAGAGACGGAGGGCCTGGCCCAGTGGCTCACACCTGTAATCTCAGCACTGTGGGAGGCTGAGACAAGTGTATTACTTGAGCTCAGGCGTTCGAGACCAGCCTGGGCAACATGGTAAACTGCTCTCTCTACTAAAAATACAAAAAATTAGCGGGGCTTGGTGGCATGAGCCTGAAGTCCCAGCTACTCGGGAGGCTGACGTAAGAGGATCACTTGAGCCTGGGGAGGAGGAGGTTGCAGTGAGCTGAGACTGTGCCACCGCACTCCAGCCTGGGCCACAGAGTGAGATCCTGTCTCAAAAATAAAAAAAAAGAAGAGGCACAGTGAGGAGAGAGCCATGTGACCCCAGGGCAGGTGCTGGAGTGATGAGCCTACACCCAAAAAGTGCCAAGAGCTGCCAACAACACCAGCAGCGAAGGGAAAGGCAGAGAAACATTCTCCCCAAGAGCCTGAGGAGGGAGAATGTGGCCCTGCTGGTCGTTTGATTTCAGACTTCTGGCCTCCAGAACTGTGAGAGGATACATGTCTGTTGTTGCTGGGGTGTTTTGTTTTGTTTTGTTTGGGATCGAGTCTCGCTCTCACTGCAACCTCCGCCTCCCGGGTTCGAGCAGTTCTCCTGCCTCAGCATCCCGAGTAGCTGGAATTGCAGCCATGCGCCACCATCGTGCCTGGCTAATTTTTTTTTTGTATTTTTAGCAGAGATGGGGTTTCACTGTTTTGGCCAGGCTGGTCTTGAACTCCTGACCTCAGGTGATCTGCCCACCTCAGCCTCCCAAAGTGCTGGGATTACAGGCGTGAGCCACTGCGCCTAGCCACGCATTGTTGTTTTAAGCCACCAAGTTTGCGGTACTTTAGGGTTACAGCAGCTGTAGGAATCTAGTAGAGAATAGAATTAAATAACTGTTGAATGAATGAAGTTAAATTCCTGATTTCATTGGGCAGATACAAATTTTCCTTGCCAGAAAAGAGGATACAGTTGGCAAATCTTCCCCAAACCACAAAAAATAAAAATAAAATTTAAAAAACCTGATCAGAGGGGATTATCAGAATTCTGACCCAGGCCTGGAGTGGGATCCTCCTTCTTCCACAGGACAACTGCAAAAACTGCTGCAAGATTTGCGTCTTGGTGGGACCAGCAAGTTTCAGGAATTCATTCCCAGAAACAGTGGCTCCTCCTGCCCCGACTTCCTCAGCCACCCCCAACACACCCATTTCCACCTTGTGTTCCAACGCCTCCCTTTTATGTGAACGATTCAGAGAAAGATAAAGTTGATTATGTGATTCTCAAAGCAGAGGGAGCTGTGGCCAAGAAGAATGCAGTGTCTCACGGCCACACCAAAGGATTTTTCCTACCTGGAAAGTACGAGGTCTTTCTTCTTCCTGAGCTTACCATGCCCTTGTTTCCCAGAGGCCTAAATCAAGGGGGCAGGTGTGTTTCCAATCACTCATTCACCAGCTGTGAGCAGGGCATACAACCAGTGGTAAGTCAGACAAAACTTAGTGCCTGCATGGAGCATCCAGTGCGCAGAAGAGTCCAGTGCGCTGAAGAGGGACACGGATTTTCTGTAAATAAAGAGGATAATATCCTAACGTGATCAATGTGGAGAAAGTCAGGTGGTGTGATTAAGAATGAGTAGGAGCGGCTGGGCGCAGTGGCTCATGCCTGTAATCCCAGCACTTTAGGAGGCCAAGGTGGGTGGATCACCTGAGGTCAGGATTTCGAGACCAGCCTGGCCAACATGGTGAAACGCCATCTCTACTAAAAATACAAAAATTAGCCGGGCGTGGTGGCGGGCGCCTGTAATCCCAGCTACTCGGGAGGCTGAGGCAGGAGAATTGCTTGAACTTGGGAGGTGGAGGTTGCAGTGAGCCAAGGTCGTGCCACTTCACTCCAGCCTGAGAGACACAGCAAGACTCCATCTTAAAAAAAAAAAAAAAAAAGGGATGAGTAGGGGCCAGGCATGGTGGCTCACGCCTATAATCCCAGCATGTTGGGAGGCTAAGGCAGGAGGATCGCTTGAGCCCAGGAGTTTGAGAGCAGCCTGGGCAACATAGTGAGACCTTGCCTCTACAAAAAATAGAAAAAATTAGCTGGGGGTGATGGTTCAGGCCTGTGGTCCAAGCTGCTCGGGAGGCTGAGATGGCAGGAGCACTTTAGCCCAGGAGGTTGAGACTGCAGTGAGCTGTGAGCACACCACTGCACTCCAGCCTGGGAAACTCAACGAGATCCTGTCTCCAAATAAACATGTTCATCACCTTAAAAAGAACCTCAAGGCCATTAGCCCTTCCTCTCCTAAGCTCTTGGCAGTCACCATTCTACTTGCCAGCTCTATGGATTTGCCTCTTCTGGACATTTCACACACATGGAATCATATAATATGTGGCTTTTGTGTCTGTTGCAGGTAACAGTACTTCATTTTTTTTTTTTTTTTTTTTGAGACGGAGTCTCACTGTCGCCCAGGTTGGAGTGCAGTGGCACGATCCCAGCTCACTGCAACCTCTGCCTCCAGGGTTCAAGCGATTCTCCTGCCTCGGCCTCCGGAGTAGCTGGGATTACAGGCGTGCGCCACCACGCCCAGCTAATTTTGTGTATTTAGTAGAGACGGGGTTTCACCATGTTAGCCAGGCTGATCTCGAACTCCCGACCTCAGGTAATCCGCCCACCTCCCACTCCCAAAGTGCTGGGATGTGATCCACCCGCCCTTGGCCTCCCAAAGTGCTGGGATTACAGGCATGAGCCACCGCGCCTGGCCCTCCCACTCATTCTTTTCTTTTTCTTTTTTTTTTTTTTTTAAGACAGGGTCTTGCTCTGTCACCCAGGCTGGAGTGCAGTGGTAGATCACAGCTCACTGCAGCCTCGATCTCCTGGGCTTAAATGATCCTCCCGCCTTAGCCTCCTGAGTAGCTGGGACTCCAAGAGGGCACCATTACACTCGGCTAATTTTTTTTTTTCAATAGATACAGGCTTTCACCATGTTGCCAGGCTGGTCTCGAGCTCCTGAGCTCAAGCAATCCTCTTGCCTTGGCTTCTCCAAGTGCTGGGATTACAGGCGTAAGCCACCACACCTGGCCCACACAGTGCTTGAATAATTATTCTGGCAGTGTCTCACACGTCCCAAGAAATATGGAGTTCTAGGGAAAGTTCACGTTTGGCAAATGAATGACTTTTGTTGCTGAATGAAGACTAATGTTGGATTTCTAAATACTGGCAAGCTTTGCACTCTGAGGGAATTTTTGCCTTTCTTTTTGTGAGATGGAGTCCTGCTCTGTCACCAGGCTGGAGTGCAGAGGCAAAATCTTGGCTCACTGCAACCTCTGCCTCCCAGGCTCAAACCATCTTTCCACGTCAGCCTCTTGAGTAGCTGGGACCACAGGTGCACACCAAAACATCTGGCTAAGTTTTGTATTTTTTGTAGAGACAAGGTCTCACTTATGTTGCCCAGGCTAGTCTCGAACTCCTGGACCGAAGCCATCTACCCGCCTCAGCCTCCCAAAGTGCTGGGATTACAGACATGAGCCACCATGCCTGGCCTGAATTTTTGTCTTGTAAGAGATGATCTTGCACCATCAAAAAAGGTTAAAGGATGTTCAGTCTATTCTGTCAAGAAGGCAGGAGAATACATAGTACGGTTCATAAGACTAAAATTTTAAAATTCTTTATCGAAGGGATTTTGTTTCCTTGGGTGTCCACAGCACCTTTTTTGGTGTGATAATGAAGGATTGTTCCTAAGCACCTGGTACATGCCAGGCTCCATTCTAAGGGTTTCAAGGGTAAATACTTCACTGAATCCTCTCAATGATCCTGCTCCATTCGAACCGTACTTTGCAATGAGATTCAGAGAGGTTAAGGGACCAATTAAGGTAACACAGCTGGTAAGAAGCAGCTCTGGTTTAGGAAGGCAGGACTTCCAGCTTCCAGCTTCTATGCCTTCCCCACTGCCTCACACTGTCACACTCAATGGCTGACTCCTCATCTATGCGTTGACAAAGCCCTGGTGCCCCCAGAAAGCTGGCCTGGAGTGCAGAGTTAAGTGTCTGGGAGCCTTCCCTCCTGAATGCCACATTTCTCTCCACATGGCATGGAGTGGCACCAAAGCTTTTTTTTTCTTTAAGACAGAGTCTACTCTGTCTGACACAGCGGTTCACGCCTGTAATCCCAGCACTTTGGGAGGCCAAGACAGGTGAATCACGTTAGGCCAGGAGTTCAAGACCAGCTTGGCCAACGTGGTGAAACCTCATCTCTACTAAAAATACAAAAATTAGCCAGGCATGGTGGCACATGCCTGTAGTTCCAGCTACTCAGGAGGCTGAGGCAGGAGGATTGCTTGAGCCCAGAAGGTGGAGGTTGTAGTAAGCTGAGATCATGCCACTGCACTCCAGCCTGGGTGACAGAGCAAGACTCAGTCTCACGGCCGGGCGCGGTGGCTCATGCTTGTAATCCCAGCACTTTGGGAGGCCGAGGTGGGTGGATCACGAGGTCAGGAGATCGAGACCACGGTGAAACCCCATCTCTACTAAAAATACAAAAAAAAATTAGCCAGGCGTGGTGGCGGGTGCCTGTAGTCCCAGCTACTCGGGAGGCTGAGGCAGGAATGGCGTGAACCCGGGAGGCGGAGCTTGCAGTGAGCCGAGATTGTGCCACTGCACTCCAGCCTGGGCGACAGAGCAAGACTCTGTCTCAAAAAAAAACAAAAACAAAAACAAAAAACAAAGATGCTCAGTTCCCTGATATAAAATTGTGTAGTATTTGTGCATAACTTACATATATCCTCCTGTGTACTTTAAATGATCTCTAGATTACTTATAAATGTAAATGCTATGTAAGTAATTGTAGTTTAAATAGTTTAAAACAATATGCTACATTGTTTTAAATTTTTTTTTTTTTTTTTTTGAGACAGAGTCTTGCTCTGTCGCCCAGGCTGGAGTGCAGTGGTGTGATCTCGGCTCACTGCAAGCTCTGCCTCCCAGGTTCATGCCATTCTCCTGCCTCAGCCTCCCGAGTAGCTGGGACTACAGGCGCCCGCCACCAGGCCCGGCTAATTTTTTATATTTTTAGTACAGATGGGGTTTCACCATGTTAGCCAGGATGGTCTCGATCTCCTGACCTCCTGATCCGCCTGCCTCAGCCTCCCAAGTAGCTGGAATTACAGGTGCCCCCCACCACACCCAGCTAATTTTTGTATTTTTAGTAGAGACAGGGTTTCACTATGTGTTGGCCAGGCTGGTCTTGAACTCCTGACCTCAAGTGATCCCCCCCGCCTTGGCCTCCCAAAGTGCTATGATTACAGGCATGAGCCACTGCACTCGGCCGTGTTGGCTTTTAAAAATATTTTTTCTTTGAGACTGGTTGAAGTCGAAGGCCTGAAACCCGTGGATATGGAGGGCCAGCTGAGTCTGCTGTTTAAGCCACCTGGTGACCTGAAATGATATTTTGTTACAGCAACCTGAACAGACTAACACAACCTTTGTTAGATGATCATTTGAGAATATTTTCTTCCATTCCCTTAGTTGTTTTTTCACTTACTTTCCATTTCCTTTGAAGCACAAAAGTTTTTCATTCTGATGAAGTCCAATGTATCTATTTTTTCCTTTTCGATTTCTTGTGCTTTTTGTTGCATTGCTTTGTAATAAGAAAAAAAAAAAAAAGGGAACATTTTATGAAAAAAAAACAGGCCCAGACATACTGCAGCCTATTCATGCAGTGCCATTCCTGTCCGCGGGGAGCGAACACTCAGTCAGCATTCCCATGGGGTTGACTCCTCCGTTGTCTTCCTCTCTGGCCTTTTTCCAGGTTGCGGGAGAAGTCTTTCATGTTCTGAGGAGCCAGATGGCACAACAAACAGCTTTGAATTTAAGTGGGGTGAGTCATCACTTAAATGTACTTAGAAATTCTAAAATTAGTCCAGTGTAAGCCATTTCTGCTTTCTGTTTTCAGTTTCTCTGACTGGCTGTGCCAACAGTGTTTGCTGATTGTAGAGTAAACCCCAACACTGGCAGATGGTGGTTGTGCTGCTTGAAGTGGAGATCAGCAAACCCTGCCCAATCTAGAAAAACGTGTACCATATGTGTTCGTAATAACAAAACATCGGGGAAACCTAGACATCCACCAGTAGGGAACTGGTTAAATTATGATACATGTAAACCAGAATAATAGCAGCCAAATATATTGAGGGTAGAGAGTTGAATATGTTAAGCAGGAAAAACTTTTTGTCTATCCTATTTGTTTCAGTACCTGGGATCTGCAAATTAAAGTAACAAAAGACAGATTAGGCCGGGCGCAGTGGCTCACGCCTGTAATCCCAGCACTTTGGGAGGCCGAGGCAGGCGGATCACGAGGTCAGGAGATCGAGACCATCCTGGCTAACACAGTGAAACCCCATCTCTACTAAAAATACAAAAAATTAGCCGGGCGTGGTGGTGGCTGCCTGTAGTCCCAGCTACTCGGGAGGCTGAGGCAGGAGAATGGCTTGAGCCTGGGAGGCAGAGCTTGCAGTGAGCTGAGATTGCGCCACTGCACTCCAGCCGGGGGGAAAGAAAAAAACTCTGTTTTCAAAAAAAAAAAAAAAAAAAAAGAAAGAAAAAGATTAACAGGAGAAAAAGCATATAATTTTTGTTAATATTTACATGCATGAGAATTTATAGAAAAGAAGTAAAACTCAAAGAAATGGTTAGATTCAGGCTTATATAACTTTTTTTTTTTGGACACAGAGTCTTGCTCTGTTGCCCAGGCTACAGTGCAGTGGTGTGATCTCGGCTCACTGCAACCTCTGCCTCCCTGCTCAAGCCATTCTCCTGCCTCAGCCTCCTGAGTAGCTGGGACTACAGGCACCACCAACACGCCCGGCTAATTTTTATATTTCTAGTAGAGACAGGGTTTCGCCATGTTGGCCAGGCTGGTCTCAAACTCCTGACCTCAGATGATCCATCCCCCTTGGGCTCCCAAAGTGCTGGGATTACAGGTGTGAACCACTGCGCCTGACCTTATATAGCATTTTAACAAAGGAAATAAGGTTTGGGTTTCAAGCAATGATAAATTGTAGGAAAGTGACCAGGAAATGGGAGAACTAATGGAAGATAAGGGCTAATATAGTAAGGTTGGCTTATGCAAATTACTATCTTAGTTTATGTATCGAGTGGCCAGGTGCAGTGGCTTATGCCTGTAATCCTAGCAGTTTGGGAGGCCAAGGCAGGAGGATGGCTTGAGTTCAGGAGTTTGAGACCAGCCTATGCAACAAAGTGAGACCCCTGTCTCTACAAAACATTTAAAAATTAGCCAGGCGTGGTGGTGTGCACCTGTAGTCCCAGCTACTCAGGGGGCTGAAGTTGGAGGATCACTTGAGCCCAGGAGATTGAGGCAGCTGTGAGCTGAGACCACATCATTGTACTCCAGCCTGGGTGAGAGATTGAGACCCTGTCTCAAAAAAAAAAAAAAAAAAAATTTGGTTAATGTTTTGAGGTCACATCGCCAAATTATTAGTTATGTTTGTTATATTAACTGTGTAATATATAAAACTAATATATAATATTAGTTATATGATAATTGAGTTATAATAACTCATTTATATTTTTGTATTATTATAATAACTCATTTATTAAGCATTTACTGTGAGCCAGGCATTGCCTAGGCTTGGCAGTGGAGACCCGATGGGATGGTGGTGGGTTCTGCCCTCCCGAAGCATCTCCTTTAATGCTGTGAGTCAGAAACCCAGTTGCAATGGTAATGAATGTGTAATTAAGGGCAGTGTGTATCCTTGGTAGGAAGGAGCGGGGCTCAGGACCTTTGCACTTGCTGTGCATGCCCTGTTCCAAAGTGTCCTCTTAAAGGTCTTCCCTGACCATGAAGCTCAGGAGCCCCTCTTCCTGGTGCATCTTTCTTTCTAGGCTGATCCTCTCCTGACATGCTATTGTATATCCACGTGTCATTGCTGGTGTCTGCTCCCTGTTGTCTAACAGCCTCTAAGAGGCTGACCACTCATAGGATTCTATTACCTCTGCATGCTCAGTGCTGAGAGCCTGCTTGGCTCATGGGAGTCAGTTAATATTTAGAGAATGAATGGATGTCTGGCAAGGTAGGTGGGCTGAGACCAGGCTGGATGGGCAGGGTGGGGAACCCAATGTTGTGCCCACTGTCCAAGTCACACAGTTTCTGTCCCCTTTTTTTCTTTTCTTTCTTTCTTTCTTTTTTTTTTTTTTGAGATAAAGTCTCACTCTGTCGCCCACGCCAGAGGGCGTGATCTAAGCTCACTGCAACCTCCACCTCCCTGACTCAAGTGATTCTCCTGCCTCAGCCTCCTGAGTGGTTAGGATTGCAGGCACCTGCCACCACACCTGGCTAATTTTTGTATTTTTAGTAGAGATGAGGTTTCACCATGTTGGCCAGGCTGGTCTTAAACTTCTGACCTCAGGTTATCTGCCCACCTCCGCCTCCCAAAGTGCTGGGATTACAGACATGAGCCACCGCGCCCAGCCTACAGAACTGTTAAGTAGCTCAAACATGATCAGAGCCTGAGGACCCCCTGAAGGGCACCCTGCACAGGCTAGTTTTCTGCTAATGGCCTCCATAGACCTTCTGGTCCACTTCAGAGTGGTGCACAGCCCTTCCTGACTGCACACGTGCCCTTTCTGGGAAGGAAGGCTTGTTGCCACCACCCCCAGATTGTCAGAGCCCGCTAGGTCCAGAGTCCAAGTGTTACAGGAAAGGGGTCCCGATCCAGACCCCCAGAGAGGGTTCTTGGATCTCGTGCAAGAAAGAATTCAGGGCGAGTCCGTAGAGTAAAGTGAAAGCAAGTTTATTAGGAAAGTGAAGGAATAGAAGAATGGCTACTCCATAGACAGAGCAACCCTGAGGGCTGCTAGTTGTCCATTTTTATGGTTATTTCTTGATGATATGCTAAACAAGGGGTGGGTTATTCATGCCTCCCCCTTTTAGACCATATAGGGGAACTTCCTGATGTTGCCATGGCATTTGTAAACTGTCACGGTGCTGGTGGGAGTGTAGCAGTGCGAATGACCAGAGGTCACTCTTTTTGCTATTTTGGCTTTGGTGGGTTTTGGCTGGCTCCTTTACTGCAACCTGTTTTATCAGCAAGGTCTTTATGACCTGTATTTTGTGCTGACCTCCTATCTCATCCTGTGACTTAGAATCCTGAACCATCTGGGAATGCAGCCCAGTAGGTCTCAGCCTCATTTTACCCAGCTCCTGTTTAAGATGGAGTTGCTCTGGTTCACACACTCTGACACAAGCTCGTCTCATGATCAAATCCTGGGATCACGTCTGGCCCGCGGTAGCCATCAGTAAGTACCTGGCGAATGGGCGATCTGCAGTGAGAGGAGTGAGCTGAGGACAGCCGCCTTCTGGGCTTCTGAGGGATTTGATTTACTCTCCCATGGCTCTCCTTTCTCACAAGGACAAATCCAAAGTCCTTTCAGTAGCCTACAGGGCCTCCATGGTCCACACTCTGCTCCATCGCTGCTCGCGCCTCTCTCCCTGCACTGGCGCCTCCATCATGCCAGGCTGCTCCCGCCGGCTGCAGGCTCTCTGCTGGCCCATTCCTCCTGCTGTACACCCTCCCCTCCCAGTTTGTCCTTACAGCTTCCTCTCTCAGGCAGCTGCTTCTCAGTGAGCCCTTCCCTGATCACATTGTTTAAGGTTGTAAACTAACTGCCCTGCTCACCACATACACACACACACACATGCACACACACATGCACGCATGCACATATATGTGCACACAGGTACGCACACACACCCTATTCCCCTTCTGTGCTTTCTCCATAGCACCTACGCCCCCCAGTAGACTATGTATCTGGCTTTTGTATTTCCTTACTGTCTCTCTCCCCCAGGAGAATGAAAGCTCTATGCAGGCTGATGGTTGTGTGTGTTTGTTTTTAAATCTCTTCATCCCAGTGCCTATAACAGCACATAGAACAAATATACACTTATTGTATGAATGAATAATCAAATGAAAAATGTTACTTGCTAATAAAAATAATGTTACTGTTACTACTAGTATTACAAATGCTAGTTGTGGCCTGAGCAGTGGCTCACGCCTGTAATCCCAGCACTTTGGGAGGCCGAGACAGAAGGATCACTTGAGGCCAGGAGTTTGAGACCAGCCTGGGCAACATAGTGAAACCCTGTATCTACAAAAAATTAATAAAATTAGCTGGGCGTGGTGGTCCAGCTACTCGGGAGGCTGAGGCAGGAGGATCACTTGGACTCGAAGGTTAGGTAGGGGCTGCAGTGAGCCAAGATCACGCTACTGCACTCCAGCCTGCCCAAGAGAGCGAGACTGTCTCAAAAAAACAAAAAGCAACCTACAAAACAGCTAGTTGTTGTGTTATTAGTCATTTAAAAACATTCTATTACTTCAACTTACACAATTGTTATCAAAGGCCCCTGAAGCAAAATCCGGAAAAAGGTGTGCTCACTGTTGTCTGTGATGGGCTGTATCTGCCATCTAGTGGCTCTCTCTAGTAACTGCAAGCCGCATAAGCACCGGTTCTAACATTGATGCTGCGGGGTGAGACGTCAGCCAGCTCTCCAGCCGTCTAGCCACACGTCAGTCTCAACACTTGTACTAGCATCTCTTGTGAGAATGCAAATTGGCACAATCCTTTTAAAGGGAAATTTGGCAATACCTAACAAAACTGCATATGCACTTACCTTTCTAACCGACAATCACTCTTCCAGGTATCTACGCTGAAATTACAGCTTCAGCAATACCAAAATACATAGGCACAAGGTTAGGCAGTGCATCATTGTTTGTAATTTCAAATGTTTGGATGCTCCCTGCGTGTTCATATCTGAGAGCACGGCTGTGTAAACTATGGCACGTTCACACAATGAAGTTCTGTACAACTAGAAAAAAAGAAGAGAAAGACCTCTGTGAGCTGACACGGAGGAACCTGTGGACATACTGCTAAGCGAAAAAGAGCAAAGTCCAAAAGAATATCCATAGTGTCTACTGTTTTTTTTTTTTGAGATGGAGTCTCGCTCTGTTGCCTAGGCTGGAGTGCAGTGGTGAGATCTCGGCTCACTGCAACCTCTGCCTCCCAGGGTCAAGCAATCCTTGTGCCTCAGGATCTTAAGTAGCTGGGATTACAGGCGTGTGCCACCATGCCCAGCAAAATTTTGTATTTTTAGTAGAGACAGAGTTTCACCATGTTGGCCAGTCTGGTCTTGAACTCCTGACCTCAGGTGATCCACCCACCTCGGCCTCCCAAAGTGCTGGGATTACAGGTGTGAGCCACCGTGGCAGGCCCATAGTATCTACTCTTCATGCAAGAAAGAAGGACATAGAAGAAAATACATTTGTATCTGCTTGTTTGCGAAACACAAAAAGTACAGGAGGAATAAAGCAGAAACCAAAGAGACTGGTTACTTCCACTGGCTGTATGGGAGGGAGGTGGGAAGGAGGGAATGGTACAGGGAGCAGGAATGAGGAAAGAGACACTTCTCTGGATGTATCTCTCCCTGACTCTTAGGCTAATCATGATATTTCATATAACTTCACATATCCAAAAGGAACCCAAAATGAAATACAAACACTTACAAATGAACCTAACAAATAACAAATGAAATGAGACCCCATCTCTACAAAAAAATAAAAATAAAATAGCCAGGCATGGTGTTGCACACCTGTAGTTCCAGCTACTCAGGAGGCCGAGGTGACAGGATAGCTTGAGCCCGGGAGGTCAAGGCTGCAGTGAACTATAATCATACCTCTGCACCCCAGCATGGGCAACAGCGCAAGACACTGTCTCTAAAAAACACGCAAAACTACAAATAATAACAAATAAGTAACACAACCACCTGAATGGGCCAGGGAAGGAAAAACTCATTAAGTAACTCTGGTTTTTTTTGGTTTGTTTTTTGTTTTGAAACTGAGTCTCGCTCTGTCACCCAGGCTGGAGTGCAGTGGCATGATCTCGGCTGACTGCAACCTCCACCTTTTGGGTTCAAGTGATTGTCCCATCTCAGCGTCCTGAGTATCTGGGATTACAGGTGCGTGCCACCATGCCTGGCTAATTTTTGTGTTTTTAGTAGAGATGGGGTTTCACCGTGTTGGTCAGGCTGGTCTCGAACTCTGACCTCAAGTGATCCGCCCCCCCTTGGCCTCCCAACGTGCTGGGATTACAGGCGTGAGCCACCATGCCCAGCCACACTAAGTAACTTGGGAAGATAACATCGTGACTGGATACTGTGAGGCTCAAGATGAAATGAGCTGTCCCCAAATGTGCAATCTAGTTAATACATATGTTCTTAATGGGCTATGGGTTTGCAACTCTTTATGTGTGTACTAGACTTGAACACTGTATTAGGATTGCTATAAAGAAATACCTGAGACTGGGTAATTTGTAAAGAAAAGAGGTTTAATTGGCTCACAGTTCTGCAGGCTGTAAAGGAAGCATGGTGCTGGCATCTGCTGGGCTTCTAGGAAGGCCTCAGGAAACTTACAATCATGGTGGAAGGCAAAGAGGGGGTAGCTACATCACATGGCCAGAGGAGGAGCAAGGGGGTGAGGGGAGGTGCCACACGCTTTTAAACAACCAGATCTCACAAGAACTCGCTGTCATGAGAACAGTACCAAGGGGATGGTGCTAAACCATTCATGAGAAGTCCACCCCCATGATCCAATCACCTCTCATCATGCTCTACCTCCAACACGGGGGATTACACTTTGACATGAGATTGCAGCGCAGACATAGATCCAAACTATATCAAACATATAAGTAAATATAGATCATGAAAGCCAGGTTTCCTGCTGTTGGAGAAAGAAGCTGTAAAGAGGGGTAGGAGGATGGCTGGAATGAACCTGAAGTGTCTTCCTAGAATTGGAGAGGTCAGCATAGAATCATGGTATTTCACATTCATACACCCAGACAGACGCAGAACCATAGCTGCGTTTGGGGAGAGGCTTCATACGCCCATTTATATTTCCTACAAGATGGCCTAAGAGCAACAGCAGCCCAACAGCAACAAGCACACCCAGTAACCAGGTCCTGGCTTCTAAACACCACCCTCCAAGAGAAGGAACCTGGCCCCCTGGGGAAGTGGCTGATTCCAGGATGAAGGCAAGCAATGAACCAGATGAGCATGGAGCATCTTGGCTTGCCAGAAAGTAATGAATTGCTCAGAAGAGGAAGGCGCTTGCTCACAGAACACAAGTGCCAACCCGAAGGAGCTCCTAATGCCAAAGGTGGTAAGGTTGAAGCCAGAAAATAACAAAAATATCAGATGTTAATAGAATAAAATAAACACCCATAAGTCCATACTGAAATCCATCCATCAATCAACAGTGAAGGAACAGCTCTTCCTTACAGCAGAATTCCAATCAATAAAAAAATATAGAAGGAGAGGAAAATTGAAATCACCAATAGGCAAGCACCAAACCCTGCGGAAATAATTGTTGCAGCCAAGGCCCACCAATGCATGCTCAGCTTAGTGGGTGGAAGGCTAAGGAGGCAGGATTGGTGCAAATTCAAGGTAGTTCCCCTAATGCATTTATTAACAATAAGGGGGAAAATACCCTTCCAGAGCAGACACCCATCATAGCCCAGTGAACACCAGTGTCGTCCAATGAGCACAGCTAATGTCCACTGTGAGGGGCACAAACACAACAGGAACCCCTGGTCCAAGGCACTGAGAAGGCCACCACAGCGCTTCCCCAGCATCACTGCCACACACGCGCAACTGTGTTCCCATCACGAGAAAACACCCTGCCATTCTACCGAATAGCCGATCGCTGTTCTTCATTGTACAATTGAGTGTTGAACCACAAGTGTTTGAACTGCGGGTCCACCTATGCTCAGATTTTCTTCCTTCTCCACCACACCTGAGACAACAAGACCAACCCCTCCTCTTCCTCTCCCTCCTCAGCCAACTCAATGTGAAGATGATGAGGACAAAGACCTTTATGATGATCCACATCCACTTTGTGAATAGTAAATGTATTTTTTTCTTCTTCGATGAATAATTTTTTTCTCTAGCTTGCTTTATTGTAAGAATACTGTATATGATCCATATAATATACAAAATATGTATTAATCAACTGTTTATGTTATCAGTAAGGCAGTCAGTAGTGGGCTACTAGTAGTTATGTTTTTGGGGAGTCCAATGTTAAACACGGGCCCAGCATAGTGGCTCACGCTTATAACCTCAGCACTTTGGGATGCTGAGGTGGGAGGATCACTTGAACCTAGGCGTTTAAAACTCGCTTGGGCAACATAATGAGACCCTGTTTCTACAAAAAATTTTGAAGAAGTAGCTGGGCATGGTGGTGCATGCCTGTAGTCCCAGCTACTCAGGAAACCGAGGTGGGAGGATCATTTCAGCCCAGTAGGTTGAGGCTGCCATGAGCTGAGATCACACCACAGCATTCCAGCTTGGGTAACAGAGCAAGACCCTGTCTCAGAAACAACAAAAACCAAATGTTAAACATGGTGGCTGGGCGTGGTGGCTCATGCCTGTAATCCTAGCACGTTGGGAAGCCAAGGAGGGTGGATTGCCTGAGCTCAGGAGTTTGAGACCAGCCTGTGCAACACAGTGAAACCCCATCTCTACCAAAAAATACAAAAATTAGCCGGGCGTGGTGGTGCATGCCTGTAATCCCAGCTACTTGGGAGGCTGAGGTAAGAGAATTGCTTGAACCCGGGAGGCAGAGGTTGTAGTAAGATGAGATTGCGCCACTGAACTCTAGCCTGAGTGACAGAGTAATTTACGACTGTTTCCAAAACAAAAACAAAAACAAATGTTAAACATGGGTTTTTGACAGCATGGGGCTAGGGGTACCCTTAACTTCTGTGTTGCTCAAGGGTCCACCGTACCAAACAACTAATCGCTATCAAGGTCATAAAAGACGAGGGAAGACTGAGGACTGTTCCAGGCTGGAGGAGACTGAGGAGGAATAAGTCAATGCATTCTGGGTGCTGGTTCCGGAACAGAAAGAGCACATTCATGGAGTGAATTTTATTCATGAAGGAAATTCAAATAAAATTGTTAACAGTGCTGTACCAATATCACATTTCTTGGTTTTCACGACTGTACTGCAGTTGTGTAGGATGTTAAGTTCAGAGACAGCTGGGTGAGAGGGGCACAGGAACTCTGCACTATTGTAACCTTTCCGTAAGTCTGACAGCTTTTAAAACTCGGCCGGGAGCGGTGGCTCACGCCTGTAATCCTAGCCCTTTGAGAGGCCAAGGCAGGTGGATCGCCTGAGGTCAGGAGTTCGAGACCAGCCTGACCAATATGGTGGAACCCTGTTTCTACTAAAAATACAAAAACTAGCCGGGTGTGATGGCATGTGCCTGTAATCCCAGCTACTTGGGAGGCTGAGACAGGAGAATCCTTGAACCTGGGAGGAGCAGGTTGCAGTGAGCTGAGATTGAGCCACTGCACTCCAGCCTGGGAGACAGAGCCAGACTCTGACTCAAAAGCAAACAAACAAACAAACAAAAAAACAACAAAAATTAAAACTTTATATTGAGTACCTGTTATATGCCAAGCCCTGTCCCAGATGCTGAGAATATGGCAATAAACACAATAGACACCATCCCTGTAAAAGACAAGAGAGGCCGGGTGCGGCGGCTCATGCCTGTAATCCCAGCACTTTAGGAGGCCAAAGTGGGCAGATCACTTGAGGTCAGGGGTTCAAGACCAGCCTGGCCAACATAGCGAAACCTTGTCTCTACTACAAATACAAAAATTAGCCGGGCATGGTGGTGCACACTCGTAATCCCAGCTACTCAGGAGGCTGAGGCAGGAGAATCACTTGAACCCAGGAGGCGGAGATTGCAGTGATCCGAGATGGCGCCACTGCACTCCAGCCTGGGCAACAGAGTGAGACTCTGTCTCAAAAAAAAAAAAAAAAAAAAAAAAAAGAGAAACAAAACCATCGTTCATGCTCTCACACTCACCACATTCTACCTCTGGTTACTATAATGTATATGTGTGTGTCAGTGGGGGTGTTTCCTACACATCAAGCACTTCCCCAGCGGACACCAGCTGGGGGTCCTCCAATTCAATTCTGACACTACCTACCTGGAGATAGCATCAGATCCCACAGGATGAAGACTCAGTCCCCAAGACTGCCTCCCACTTCAGGCAACACCCACAAGTCCCAGGCTGAATCTCTAACCAACCAGGTAGAGATTGAGAGTTTTCATGACCTGTTTCTCTGGCTTGATTCATTTGCTACCGTGGCTCACAGAACTCAGGGAGACACTCGTCATGTTTTTTTGTTTGTTTGTTTGAGATGGAGTCTTGCTCTGTTGCCCAGGCTGGAGTGCAGTGGTGCAATCTCGGCTCACTGCAACCTCTGCCTCTCGGGTTCAAGTGATTCTCCTGCCTCGGCCTCCTGAGTAGCTGGGGCTACAGGCGCCCGCCACCACACCCGGCTAATTTTTTGTATTTTTAGTAGAGACAGGGTTTCACTGTGTTAGCCAGGATGGTCTCGGTCTCCTGACCTCGTGATCCGCCCGCCTTGGCCTCCCAAAGTGCTGGGATTTTTTGTATTTTTAGTAGAGACGGGGTTTCACCATGTTGGCCAGGATGTTCTCAATCTCTTGACCTCGTGATCCGCCCGCCTTGGCCTCCCGAAGTGCTGGGATTACAGGCGTGAGCCACCGTGCCCGGCCGCCATGTTTTTTTATTGTAAAGGATATTGCAAGGGATACAGATGATCAGCCAGCCGGAAGAGGTACACAGGGCATGGCGAGGGGGAAGAGGTGCAGAGCCTCCACGTCCTCCTCAGGAGCGCCACCTTCCAGGAACCTCCAGATGCTCAGCTATCCGGAGGTTCCTCACACTCTGTCCCTTGAGTTTTTATGGAGGCTTTATTACATAGGCATTACTGATTACATCCCTGGTCAATGGTGATCAACTCAACCTTCAGCCCCTCTCTCCTCCCCGGAGGCTGAAGGGTGGGACTGAAAGGTCCAACCCTCCAATTACAGATTTTTTTAACTGTGATTAAAAAATCACAGGTTATTCCATCCTGAGGCTGTCCAAGTGCCCTTAGCCACCAGACGTCACTTTGGAAATTCCAAGGGGTTTAGGAGTTGGATGCCAGGACATGGGGAGGGATGAAAACCAAATATTTATTTCTGATTATGAATTATAATATCACAGTCCCTGTCTATGGGGAGAAGGCAGAAACAAGAAACGGGTTAACAGGAAGCATAATGTCCCATAGCAATAGGTGCTGCAAAAAGAAAAAAAAGAAAAAGAAAAAGAAAAAAAGAAAGTCGGAGGATGTGATAGGAGAGATGGGAGGGGCCCCATTAGCTGGGCGGCCAGGGAGAGCCACCCTGAGGGGTGACCTCTGAGCAAAGACCACAGTCACAAGCCTAGTAGCCAGCAATGTAGTATCTGGAGGAAACACGCCAAGGAAGGAAGCCTGTGCAAAGTCCCGGAGGCAGAAATGAGCTTGGCACATGCAGCTGGGAGGGGACTATTCACAGAGCTAGGAGGGGACCAGGACCTGTGGGCACCTGCAGGCCAGGGGGGTGGGATTAAACAGCACTGTGAGCACAGTGGGAAACTACAAAGGGTTTAAATCCATTGTGCTACATCCCCCATTATAATTATTTGCATATTATGGGTACTTATGGTTTCTATCTCATTAGAATATATTAGAATATAATGTGAAATTTCATTGTAAAATGTTGGCCACTGTAATAGTTCTTTCTCATGCTGCTATAAAGAAGTACCCAAAACTGGGTAATTTATAAAGGAAAGAAGTTTAATTGACTCACAATTCCACAGGGCTGGGGAGGCCTCAGGAAACTTACAATCATGGCAGAAGGGGAAGCAAACACATCCGTCTTCACATGGTGGCAGCAAGGAGGAGCATGGCAGAAATGCAGAGCAAAGGGGAGAAAAGCCCTCACGAAACCATCAGGTCTCATGAGAACGCAGTCAATATCACGAGAACAGCCCTGGGGAAGCACCCCCAGGACTCAGTCACCTCCCACAAGGTCTGTCCCCCAACACGTGGGGATTACAATTTAAGATGAGATTTGGGTGGGGACACAGAGCCAGACTCTATCAGCCTCTAATTCAAACTTTCAAAAAAATTACCGTGGGCTGAAACGCACTTATTCCATGATGCAGAAATCGTACTTCTGGGCATTTATCCCAGAGTCATGAAGCCTCGTGTCCACACGAGAGCCTGTGCGTGATTCTCCATAGCAGCTGTTTATAATACCAAAGCTTTTTGAAACAACCCACATGTCTCTCCATAAGGGGATGGTTTAACAAAGTGGGGCATGTGGTACTCAGTGACAGAAAGGCTTGAACTCACGGTGTGGGTAACAACCAGGATGGACCTCAAGGGAGTTAGGCTAAGTGAAAAGAGCCCCTCTCAAAACATCGCAGACTGTATGATTCCACTTATAGAACACTCTCGAAACAAAATTATAGAGATGGAGATTAGTGGTTCCAGGAGTTAGGGATGGTGGGGGAAGGCAGCTTGGTGCACAGAAATCCCTGTGGTGACAGGACACTTCTGTATCTTTTTTTCCTTCTTTGTTTTTACATAAAGATTGTTTTTAAAAAAATTTTTTTGAGACAGGGTCTCACTCTGTTGCCCAGGCTGGAGTGCAGTGGTGCAATCTCAGCTCACTGCAGCCTCGACCTCCCAGGCTCAAACAATCCTCCTGCACAGCTTCCTGAATAGCTAGGACTACAGGTGCAAGCCATCATGCCCAGATAATTTTTGTGTTTTTTGTAGAGACAGGGTCTCACTAGGTTACCCAGGCTGGTCTCAAACTCCTGGGCTCAAATGATCTTCCCACCTAGGCCTCCCAAAGTGCTGGGAGGTGTGCCCCACCGCGCCCAGCCCTTCTGTATCTTGTTGTTGGTGGTGATTACCCGAATCCATGTGGGGGATAAAACGGCCCAGATCTCTGCAAGCACACGTTGCTCCATGTCAACTCCCTGGTTTTGGGATTGACTTACCTAAGATGCAACCACAGGAGGAAACTGGGTGAAGAGCACACGGGACCTCTCGGTGCCACCTGTGCAACTTCCTGTGAACCTATTATTATTTCAAAAGAAAAAGTTAAGAAAAATTACTGTGGGCCAAACAAACATGGTATGGGCAGGGGAGGTTTAGTGTCTGAGCCAATAGTTCATAGCCTCTGCTTTCAAGGGACTAGGCGTTCTCATTCTTGATCCATGGCTACTGTTTCTTTGGTCTCATTTCCCTGGCTCAGAGACCCAGTGACTAGGTCAAAGGGCAAGGTGGACGTGTCAGCTGTGGTATCAGAAGTGGCAGATGGAAACATTTTGTGTGTTTGTGTGTGTATGCATGATGTATTCATCTTTAATTGCTGTGTAAAAACTTTGCCATAAGTGTAGTGGCTTACAACAACGCCCACTCATCACACATTTTTTGTGGGTCAGAAGTACATGTAAGGCTGGCGGGGTCTCTGCTTAGGGTCCCACCAGGCAGAAATCAGGTATCGGTCATGGCTGCTCTACCATCTGAGCCTCAGGCTCCCTCTTCCAAGCCACTGGTTTTTGGTGGAATTCATTTCTACAGCTGTAGGACTGAAGTCCACGCTTTCTTCCCAGCTGTTGTCTGGGCTCTCTTTCGGGTCCTAGCAGCCACCTTCATGTCCCTGTCCCTACCATGGAACCCCTGTGGTCTCACGATACTGCAGCTTCCATCTTCAGGCCACCAGGGAAGTCTTGTGGCTACTATGGGGTCTTATGTAAGACAATGTCATCGTCTTCACAGCTCCCACCACACTCAAGGGAAAGATTACAAAAGGTGAGTGCCAGCCAGGGGCAGTGGCTCACGCCTGTAATCCCAGCACTTTGGGAGGCCGAGGCGGGTGGATCATCTGAGGTCAGGAGTTTGAGACCAGCCTGACCAACATGGAGAAATCCCGTCTCTACTAAAAATACAAAATTAGCCGGGTGTGGTGGCGCATGCCTGTAATCCCAGCTGTTCCGGGGGCTGAGGCAGACGAATCGCTTGAATCTGGGAGGAGGAAGTTGCGGTGAGCCAAGATTGTGCCATTGCACTCCAGCCTGGGCAACAAGAGCAAAACTCCATCTCAAAAACAAAAACAAACAAAAAACCCCCTAAAAACCAAAAGGTGAGTGCCTCTTGGGACCATCTTAGAATTTAGCCCACCACCTGCATCCAGGTTCATGAACAAGGCCCTGTGCAGTGGCTATGTCCCCTGTCTAATGCTCAATTTTTTGTTAGCACCAGCACGATGCCTCCATCACCTCATGCTGGAGCAGCCTCTTTGCAGCTGGGTCCCATTCCTGGTATTCACACCCGTGAGTGACTTGTTTCCACCCAGTAGAGCGTGGCAGAGCTGATGTCCATGGCTCCCATGATGACGTCACATTGTGAGGCCCCTGTTGTTCTAGTGACTCGCTCTAGAATCTTACTCTCCTTGTTGGCTTTGAAGATGCAAAATGCCATGAGTCCTACAGCTGCAAGGGAATGCATTCTGCAGACAGTCTGAGCTGTCAACCTGCTCTGATAAACACTTTAGGATTTAGGCAACTACAGTGATCAGCAGTTATCATTTATGTATCAACTTCTCTTTCTATTTTTCATTTTCTTTTCTTTTTTTAAATTTTTAAACTTTTATTTTTTTTTGAGATGGAGTCTCACTCTGTTGCTGAGGTTGGAGGACAGTGACATCGTCTCAGCTCACTGCGACCTCCACCTCCCTGGTCAAGCGATTCTCCTGGCTTAGCCTCCCGAGTAGCTGGGACTACAGATGCACACCACCATGCTCAGCTAATTTTTGGATTTTTAGTAGAGACAGGGTTTCATCATGTTGGCCAGGCTGGTCTTGAACTCCTGACCTCAGGTGATCCACCCACCTCCGCTTCCCAAAGTGCTGGGATTACAGGCATGAGCCACAGCACCTGGTCTTATTTTTTTTGAGACAGGGTCTCACTCTGTCACCCAGTCTGGACTGCAGTGGTGGTATCACGGCTCACTGCAGCCTCTACTTCCCAGGCTCGAGTAATCCTCCCACCTCAGCCTCCCTAGTACATGAGACCATAGGCACGCACCCCCATGCTCGACCAGTTTTTTTTTTTGTTTGCTTGTTTTTGTTTTGTTTTTTCTTTTCTTTTTATTTTTTTAAAACTTTTTCTCCCAAGGCTCCATTATCCAGACTATTCTGTATATTTTGTGTAGAGTTAGGGTATCACCATGTTGCCCAGGAGTGTTTTGAACTCCCAGACTCAGGGGATACTCCTGCCTCCGTCTCCCAAAGTGCTGGGATTACAGGCATAAGACACCGCGCCAGGCCTCAATTTCTCTTTTTAAGCCACAGGGTGTGGTAACAGAATTTGAGTTTATGCTGTAACAGCAGAGTTGAGTAACTTTAAGATATGGCTCCAAAAATGACATCTAATGCATTTTAGCATGAAAATATTGCATGAAATTGACTGGATTGAAAAAACACTATTTTCTAGGCAAAACTGTGGTCTGCACAGTGTGTATTAAGCTAGGCCAAAGACATGGAGGATACTATTTTTGAGGAATTGTTAAATCCAAATGTACAGCAGATTTTGTTCTAATTTACATCCTTGGTGCACTTGCTCTAAGGAGTTTTGGCAATTTCCCCTTTCAGAGGATCCCCATCTTTAGTTGCTAGTGCCCTGGATGGAGCTATACACAAAAATACTGTTTATAGGCTGGGTGTGGTAGTTCATACCTGTAATCCCAGCACTTTGGGAGACTGAGCAGGAGGATCACTTGAGCTTGGGAGTTCAAGACCAGCCTGGGCAACAGACTCTACAAAAAAAATCTTAAAAATATTAGCCTGGCATGGTGGTGCATGCCTGTGGTCCCAGCAAGTAGGAAGGCTGAGGTGGGGCCAGGCACGGTGGCTCACGCCTGTAATCCCAGCACTTTAGGAGGCCGAGGCGGGCAGATCACCTGAGGTCAGGAGTTAGAGACCAGGCTGGGCAACATGGCGAAACTCCATCACTACTGAAATTACAAAAATTAGACAGGTGTGGTGGCGGGTGCCTGTAATCCCAGCTACTTAGGAGGCTGAGGCAGGAGAATCGCTGGAATCCAGGAGGCAGAGGTTGCAGTGAGCCAAGATCACACCATTGCACTCCAGCCTGGGCAACAAGAGTGAGACTCTGTCTCAAAAAAAAAAAAAAAAAAGGAAAAGCTGAGGTGGGAGGATTGTTGGAGCCTGGGAGGTCGAGGCTGCAGTGAGCCACTGTCATTCATGCCATTGCACTCCAACCTGGGAGATCCTGTCTCAAAGAATAAAAATAAAAAAATTTGATAAAATTACATTTTTGTCTTCCAGACAAATATGTTTGTGAAGATGAATATATCTACTAATGGATACATTTCCTGGTTTTTGTTTTATTTTGTTTTGAGATGGAGTCTCGCTCTCTTGCCCAGGCTGGAGTGCAATGGTGTGATCTCGGCTCGCTGCAACCTCCACCTCCTGGGTTCAAGCGATTTTCCTGCCTCAGCCTCCCAAGTAACTGGGATTACAGGCATCCACCACCATGCCTAACTAATTGTGTATTTTTAGTAGAGAGACTATATTTAGTTTCCCCATGTTGGCTGGGCTAGTCTTGAACTCCTGACCTCAAGTGATCCACCCACCTCAGCCTACCAAAGTGCTGGGATGTGAGCCACCGCGCCCAGCTTCTGCTTGTTAACATATGAGATTAGCATAAATTAGGGGTTGGCAAACTTGTCCTGTAAAGGGCCAGTTAGTAAATATTTGTGGGCCATATTGGTTTCTGTTGCAATAATTCAAGACTGCCATTGTAAGCACAAAAGCTAGAGCCACAGACAACGTGGAAATTTAGTGGCACAAAAGCAGCCATAGATAATATGTAAATTAATGAGTGTGGCTGTGTTCCAATAAAACTTCATGGGTGCTAAAATTTGGATTTTATGTAATTTTCATGTCATCAAATATATACATATATTTGTCGCTATATATATATATATATAGCACGACAGGGTCTCACTATGTGGCTCAGGCTGAACTCAGACTCCTTGGCTCAAGCAATCCTCCTGCCTCATCCTCCAGAGTAGCTGGTACTACAGGCGCAAACCACCACACCCTGCCTGATATTTTTAACCATGAAAAAATATAAAAATCATTATTAGTTCACAAGGCTGTACAAATATAGGCAGGTGGCCGAATTTGGCCTGTGAGCTGTAGCTTGCTGACCACAGATCTAAGTATCTACTGGTTAAATGAAGACAATCTAAAACCTGCTCCATCTTGAGATTACTGGTTAAAACCAATTCTTTTTCTTACCTGGATTTCTTCAGAGTGGGCTGTGAAAATAACTCACATAATCCGGTTTGCTTGAAAACACTCATAATCTGGAAGGCAAAAGGAGTAATCTTGGCTCCTTCCATTTCCCCCATATTGAAAGCTGACAGTTAAGACAAAAAGCAAAATGTTCAAGGACCTTTTAGAAGAGGTCCACCTCCTACATATGGAGAAAATCACCTGTGCAGGGAGGATCCTGAAAGCCTTGTGCAAATAATGGGAGTGGACAAATAAAGGAAGGTGGCAGAGATTCAAGACTTCTCTGTCAGGCACCAGAAGTTTGGACTGAACTGAAATAAAGGAATTTCCATGGTGTCCCACAGCTAACTGTTCTCTCCAGCCACGCACAGGTGTGTCTATGAAACCATCAGGTTGGCCATTTATTTAATTTATTTATTTATTTTTGAGACAGAGTCTTGCTCTGTCACCAGGCTGGAGTGCAGTGGCACGATATTGGCTTACTGCAACCTCCGCCTCCTGGGTTCAAGCGATTCTCCTGCCTCAGTCTCCCAAACAGCTGAGACTACAGGCGCCCGCCACCATGCCCAGCTAATTTTTGTACTTTTAGTAAAGACGGGGTTTCACCACATTGGCCAGGATGGTCTCGAACTCTTGACCTCGTGATCTGCATGTCTCAGCCTCCCAAAGTGCTGGGATTACAGGCTTGAGCCACCGCGCCCGGCCATAGGTTGGCCTTTTAAATGAGGGAAGATGGGCTCAGGGGTCAGTAGGAGACTTACGGCCCTAAGTATGTGCAGAGTCAGCCACACTAACATGTAAAATATCCAAATTTTAAATAAGTATGATAAAGTACATATCAACTGATTGGGGAGCCCCTGGTTAGCACATCTGTATCCAAAACCCCAATGACATAGAAAGGATGAATTGTTTTTCCCTTTTTTTTCTAATTTAAAAATAATAGAGAAGGAATCTCACTATGTTGCCCAGGGTGGTTTCAAACTCCTGGACTCAAGCAATCCTCCCGCCTTGGCCTCCCAAAGTGCTAAGATTACAGGTGTGAGCCACCATGCCCGGCCTCTCCCTTTTTCTTAATCCAACTATTGACAAATGTAACTGCCAGTTTGGTAGAAGGAAAAGTCAGTACATGGAACCTTTGAAATGGAATGAGTGAAAGGACTCTTGTGGTGAGAGAATCAGATGACCCTAGAATACACCCCTCCTAATTGAATCACTTTACCATTTTAAAACTATCATTAACGCCGTCTTTTGTAATATATCAAAGATAAAAAGCAGTTCTGTGTCTTGCACAAATAGATGCTATAGAGAGCAAGAGTTTGTATGGAAATGACATCAGCATCTTATCCCAGATTTCCCTAACTCCATCGTCCACCCGCAGCCATTGCACGGAAGCACGAGCTCATCACGTACTATTATGTAGCTTTCGGTGCTCTTCTCACCACCCACAGCTCTAGAGGACGTGACAGAGGCAAAAACAAAACCATCACTGCTATGGCTACTGGTCTCACATTCACTTTTTCTTCTAGTGAAAAAAGGAAAAGAAGCAAGATCTCAAACGTGGAAGTTCTTTTCTTCAGAGTAGTTTTATTAGTTTGCATACAGTTTGTCAACACTCAACTTATTTCTCTCCTACTTTGACATACAAATCCATTCAGCTAGAGCTGTCTTCTCCCCGTAAGTCATAGACCGTGACATGGTATGTATCTGCAGGCATCTCTGACCTTCGAAGCTTGAGGTTACTGCCACTGCCTGTTGCCATGGCACCTTTAAGATTCCGCACTTTGGACACAGATTTCACAAGCTCCACCTCAAGTTCGTTTAAGGTATTGAATACACAGTCTTTGTAAAGAGAAGCATTTTGATTTTTCTTTAGTGGAGTGCGAAATGGGAAGCCTCGAAGGCCAGGAGGACTCTGCTCCTGTCGAGAAAGATATTCAAGGTCAATAATATCATGGACTTTGCTGGTTTTGACACAGTTCCAAGAGAGTTGGGCTCATTTAAGAAAAGATGGTTCTAGCATTGCTCCAGTGCAGGCATTGGCAGACTATGGCCAAATTTGGCCCGCCACCTGTTTTTGTAAATAAAGTTTTATTGGCACACGGTCATGCTCACTCATTTCTATATTGTTTAAGGCTGCTTCATGTTACAACAGCAGACTTGAGTAGTTGCAAGGAAGACCATACTGCCCACAAAGCTGTAAATATTCACTCTCTGGCACTTTACAGAAAAAGTTTGCCAGTCCTTCCTGTAATCAGTTTGGGCACAGGATCATGAAATGCTGGGCCTTTCTAGGGGAGAACACGCTTTCTTTCCCTTTCTCCTTCTCCTTGAAAGAATTGTTTATGGTCACTTTGAGGCCCAGCTATTACTACTTTACACTTTCATCTCTTTTTTTTTGTTTGTGTTTTTGAGACACAGTTTCACTCTGTCACCCATGCTGGTGTGATCTTGGCTCACTGCAACCTCCGCTTCCTGGGTTCAAGCAATTCTTTTTTTTTGTGAGACGGAGTCTTGCCCTGTCACTCAGGCTGGAGTGCAGTGGCATGAGCTCGGTTCACTGCAACCTCTGCCTCCCAGGTTCCAGCGATTCTCCTGCCTCAGCCTCCCGAGTAGTTGGGATTACAGGCACCCGCCATCATGCCCAGCTAATTTTTGTATTTTTGTAGAGACAGGGTTTTATCATGCTGGCCAGGCTGGTCTTGAACTCCTGACCTCAGGTGATCCACCCGCCTCAGCCTCCCAAAGTGCTGGGATTACAGGCGTGAGCCACCACCACCCCTGGCTGGGGTTCAGGCAACTCTTATGCCTCAGCCTCCCAAGTAGCTGGGACTACAGGTGCCCACCACCATACCAGCTAATTTTGTTTTGTTTTGTTTTTTGAGACAGAGTCTCATTTTGTTGCCCAGGCTGGAGTGCAGTGGCACGATCTCAGCTCACTGCAACCTCTGCCTCCCAGGTTCAAGTGATTCTCCTGCCTCAGTCTCCCGAGTAGCTGGGATTACAGGTGTGTGCCACCACACCTGGCTAATTTCTGTTTTTTTTTGTTTTTTTTTTTTTTTTGAGACAGAGTTTTGCTCTTGTTGCCCAGGCTGGAGGGCAATGGTGCAATTTCGGCTCACCGCAACCTCCACCTCCCGGGTTCAAGCGATTATCCTGCCTCAGCCTCCCGAGTAGCTGGGATTACAGGCATGCACCACCACACCTGACTAATTTTGTATTTTTAGTAGAGACGGGCTTTCTCCATGTTGGTCAGGCTGGTCTCAACCTCCTGACCTCAGGTGATCCGTCCGCCTCGGCCTCCCAAAGTGCTGGGATTACAGGCATGAGCCACTGCGCCCAGCCTTTTTTTGTTGTTTTTTTGAGACGGAGTCTCACTCTGTCACCTGGGCTGGAGTGCAGTGGCTCCATCTCGGCTCACTGCCACCTCTGCCTCCAGGGTTCAAGTGATCCTCCTGCCTCAGCCTCCCAAGTAGCTAGGATTACAGGCGCCCACCACTACGCCCAGCTAAGTTTTGTATTTTTAGTAGAGACAGGGTTTCACCATGTTGCCCAGCTCGTCTCGAACTCCTGACCTCGTGATTCACCTGCCAAGGCCTCCCAAAGTGCTAGGATTACAGGCATGAGCCACCGCGCCTGGCCTAATTTCTGTATTTTTAGTAAAGATGAGGTTTCACCATGTTGGCCAGGCTGGTCCTGACCTCAAGTGATCCGCCCACCTCGGCCTCCCAAAGTTCTGGGATTACAGGCATGAGCCACTGTGCCTGGCCTACACCTTTATCTCCTTACAGAAGTCTCATATTTTGTTGGGATGATATCATTTCCATTTAGCTCAGGAATTTGCAGTAAGTCAAACACTAAGAAAAATGTAAAAAGCAAGGGGAACAGTGAATTTGGCCCTGTGAATAATTTTGACCTTCTAAAACACATCATAAGTTTTTTGGTTTTTTTTTTTTGAGACAGAGTCTCACTCAGACTCCCAGGCTGGAGTACAGTAGTGTGATCTCAGCTCACTACAACCTCTGCCTCCAGGGTTCAAGCCATTCTCCTGCCTCAGCCTCCCGAGTAGCTGGGATTACAGGCACATGCCGCCACGCCCGGCTAATTTTTGTATTTTTAGTAGAGATGGGGTTTCACCATGTTGGCCAGGCTGGTCTCAAACTCCCAACCTCAGGCAATCCACCTGCCCTCGCCTCCCGAAGTGATGGGATTACAGGCAAGAACCACCACGCCCGGCTGAGTTCTTGAATCTATCCTACATTTGAAAAAATCCATCTAACCAGAAGAACTTTGAGCCAATAAGCTAGAGGTCACCTTCCACTGTTTGTCCCAATATCTGTGGATCTGGGGCCTACTGTCTTCATAAGCATACATCATGAAGTGAACTTACCAACTTTGCCCAGGACCATGAGGTCGGTTCATTATACCCAACGGTGCCACCTAGACTCTCTAGAACATCCGTTTCCCTGAGACTCCTGAGATTGAATCAATATGGTGTAAAAAATGGAGCCATCCTTACCTTATTCTTCTCACTATCTCTTTGATACTTCAGTATCACAAACAGCACAACAACAAACAAAAGCCAGAGCCATTTGCTCCCCAGCCAGCCCTGGGCACACTCTGGTAGATTCTGCCGAATCCGAAAGTGCCCTCCACATGGCACCTTCCCCTGGGGTTCGCTAGTTTTCTCTCTCAGAGAAGAGAACATAGAGGCACAGCTGCAGGTGAGGCACAGAAGCAGGACCAGGGACCATTTCAGCGTCCACATGGTGAGCAGAGGTGGGGAAGGGAGTTCTCATGATGGGTTTGCTTGCCCTCACACCTGGGAGACTGGGCACCTGGTGCCAGGCCCTTGGTGATGTCACAGAGGCCCTGAGCTGAGGCCACCCTGGCCATTGTGATGATTTCAGGACAGAGGTTACAGGTCACAGGGGTCGCCTGGGAGGAGGACTCAAAGGGAGATGGGGGCATTTCCAGCAGGCAGTAAGAGAGAGAGGATGGGCATGACAGGGTGCCAATTCCCTGCCAGGGGACTCTTTCCAACCCTGGAGCTTTGCCAGGAGAGGCCACCATGTTTTTGTTTTTCATTTGTTTGATCCAGACATTGTGACGAGCAGAGGGAGATGCCATGTGCCCCGTGGAGCTGAGTTAAATGGGAGAGAAAGATATTAAACCACAGGCCACCTACAAACTCGGAGCTACCTATGTGTTTTGTTTGGCCTACATTGTTTCTAAAAATTATTTGTCAGTACTTAAATGTTGGGGGGGCGTGGGCATTTCACTTTAAAAGTCCAGGTTTCTGGCTTCCTTTGAAAATATGAGAGTGTGGCCGGGCGCGGTGGCTCACGCCTGTAATCCCAGCACTTTGGGAAGCTGAAGGGGGCAGATTACGAGGTCAAGAGATCGAGACCATCCTGTCCAATGTGGTGAAACCCCGTCTTTACTAAAAATACAAAAATTAGCTGGATGTGGTGGCACACGCCTGTGGTCTCAGCTACTTGGGAGGCTGAGGCAGGAGAATTGCTTGAACCCAGGAGGCAGAGGTTGCAATGAGCTGAGATGGCGCCACTGCACTCCAGCCTGGCAACAGAGCAAGACTCTGTCTCAAAAGAAAAAGAAAAAAAGAAAATATGAGAGTTCTCGAAGCACTGGACCCACACTGCCATAGAACCAGTCTTCTGCTAGAGCCAAGTGAAATCATCCATCCTGTGGCCATATTCCCTCCACAGTCCCCACCACTACCTATTACCTCATACCATCATTGACAGCAGTAGCGTGTGCCTGCCTTGGGTTAAGAGTATACTTTGGAACCGGACCCAGTGGCTCACACTGGTAATCCCAGCACTTTGGGAGGCCAAGGTAGGCGGATCACCCGAGGTCAGAAGTTTGAGACCAGCCTGGCCAACATGGTGAAACCCCATCTCTACTAAAAATACACAAATTAACTGGGCGTGGTGGCATGTGCCTGTAATCCCAGCTACTTGGGAGGCTGAGACAGGAGAATCACTTGAACCTGGGAAGCAGAGGTTATAGTGAGCTTAGATGGCACCACTGCACTCCAGTCTGGGCAACAGAGCAGGGCTCGGTCTCAAAAAAAAAAAAAAGAAAAGAAAAGAAAAAAGAAAAGAAAAGAAAAAAAAAGAGTATACATTGGGCCAGGCACAGTGGCTCACACCTGTAATCCCAGCACTTTGGGAGGCCGGGGTGGGCAGATCACCTGAGGTCAGGAGTTCCAGACCAACCCGGCCAACCCCATCTCTACTAAACCCCATCTCTTTAGTAGAGATGGCGAGACCCCATCTCTACTAAAAATACAAAAATTAGCCAGGTGTGGCAATGCATGCCTGTAATCTCAGCTACTTGCGAGGCTGAGGCAGGAAAATCATTTGAACCTGGGAGGCAGAGGTTGCAGTGAGCTGAGATCGAGACACTACTCCAGCCTTGGTGACAGAGTGAGACTGTGTCTCAGAAAAGAAAAGAGTATAGTTTGATTAAAATTGTGATAAGAGGCCAGGCACGGTGGCTCATGCCTGTAATCCCAGCACTTTGGGAGGCTGAGGCGGGCGGATCACCTAAGGTCAAGAGTTTGAGACCAGCCAAGCCAACATGGAGAAACCCCGTCTCTACTAAAAATACAAAAAAATTAGCTGGGCATGGTGTCACATGCCTGTAATCCCAGCTACTTGGGAGGCTGAGGCAGGAGAATTGCTTGAACCTGGGAGGCAGAGGTTGCAGTGAGCTGAGATCGTGCCATTGCACTCCAGCCTGGGCAACAAGAGCGAAACTCCATCTCAAAAAAAAAAAAAAAAAAGAAAAGAAAAAACGATTGTGATAAGAACAGGAAGCTTTAGAGACTAGCACAAGGGGACTGCTCTAAACTAGGTTATGCAGGAAGAGTTTCCAGAAAAAGATGGTTGAGTAGAGCAGGGGAGATGATTAGGAGGTGGTGGGTAAAATGGGAAGGGGCTGAATCCCCCAAGTGAGAAGGAACAGCTGGCTTGACAACTGAGGCCAAGGCTGGGAATAAACCTAGGACTCCACAGTATACCTGAACCCACGAGTTCTTCAAAATGACATGAAACAAGAAATCCTGGGTGCTGGAACGCACGGCTTGTACTTGTTCCCCTGGGTCATCTGTAGAGCTATCTTCCTGAGGAAGGCTCTGATTCGCAGATTTACTCCCGAGGAGCAGAACTTTATGCTGCATAAGAAACAATCAAGGGTCTGCTGGGCACCTTCGCTGTGCCTTAAATTGTACTGAGCTCTGTGGAGCAACAAAGAAGTTCTACAAGCTATGGCCAGGGGCAGTGGCTCATGCCTGTAATCCCAGCACTTTGGGAGGCCAATGTGGGCAGATCATCTGAGGTTAGGAGTTCGAGACCAGCCTGACCAACATGGTGAAACACTGTCTCTACTAAACATACAAAAAAAAATCAAAAAATTAGCTGAGTGTGGTGGCGCATGCCTGTAATCTTAGCTACTTGGGAGGCTGAGGCAGGAGAATTGCTCGAGCCCAGGAGTTGTGGCTGCAATGAGCTCAGATGATGCCATTGCACTATAACCTGGGCAACAGAGCAAGACTCTGTCTCTAAAAAAAATAAATTCTGCTGAGCAGTCTAGGGGAAAAAGAAAAAAACACATGTGGTATATACCATAGTTGCTCAATGAATCCTTCTGTAAAATGATGTCTGATCTGGCCCTTATCAACCCAGCAAACCCAACTTCCTCCATTCCCACCTGCCCTGCCAGCGTCCTCTCTGCTCCTCCACATGACAAACTTGAGCAAACTCTTCCCTTTGACCTGATGTTTGCCTGGACCACTTTTCCAGAATCCTTTTCCTGTCTACGACTTTGTCCTCCATTCCTGCTTCTTGCCAAAATGGCGTACAGTAGATACTCAGTATGTTGTTGAATGGATGGATGAATGGGTGGGAGGGTGGATGGGTGGGTGGGTGGATGGATGAATGGATGGATGGATGGGTGGATGGTTGGATGGATGGGTGCGTGGGTGGGTGGGTGGTTGAGTGGATTTTTGTTGTTGTTGCTGTTTTAAGACAGAGTCTTGCTGTGTCGCCCAGGCTGGAGTGCAGGGGCACTATGTCAGCTCACTGCAACCTCCGCCTCTCAAGTTCAAGTGATTCTCACTCCTCGGCCTCCTGAGTACCTGGGACTACAGGTGCATGCCATCATGCCTGCCTAGTTTTTGTATTTGTATTTGTTATTTATTTATTTATTCTTTTTTTGAGATGGAGTCTCACTCTGTTGCCCAGGCTGGAGTGCAATGGGGCGATCTTGGCTCACTGCAACTTCCACCTCCTGGGTTCAAGAGATTCTCCTGCCTCAGCCTCCTGAGTAGCTGGGATTATAGGCGCACGTCACCACACCCAACTAATTTTTGTATTTTTAGTAGAGATGAGGTTTCACCATGTTGGCCAGGCTGGTCTCAAACTCCTGACCTTAGGTGATTCGCCTGCCTCGGCCTCCCAAAATGCTGGGATTACAGGAGTGAGCCCCTGTGCCAGGACTGTATTTTTATTTTTAAATTATTATTATTATTTTTGAGATGGAGTCTCACTCTGTCACCCACTGGGGTGCAACGGCGCAATCTCAGCTCACTGCAGCCTCTGCCTCCAGGGTTCAAGCAATTCTCCTGCCTCAGTCTCCCAAGTAGCTGGGATTACAGGCACCCACCACCATGCTTCGCTAATTTTTGTATTTTTAGTAGAGACAGGGTTTCACCTTGTTGGCCAGGGTGGTCTTGAACTCCTGACCTCAGGTGATCCGCCTACCTTGGCCTCCCAAAGTGCTGGGATTACAGGTGTGAGCCACCACATCCAGCCCAAGAATAATTTTTTTCCTTTTTTTTGAAACAGGGTCTCACTCTGTCACTCAGGCTGTAGTGCAGTGGCACAATATCAGCTCACTGCAACCTCCACCTCCTGGGTTCAAGCGATCCTCCTGCCTCAGCCTCCCAAGTAGCTGGGATTGCAAGCGGGCACCACTGCGCCTGGCTAATTTTGTATTTTTAGTAGAGACAGAGTTTCACCTTGTTGGCCAGGTTGGTCTCAAACTCCTGACCTCAAGTGATTCGCCCACCTCGGCCTCCCAAAGTGCTGAGATTACAGGTGTGAGCCACCATGCCGGGCCTTCTTTTAGGTTTTAATGGCAGCTTCATTAAACAGGCATGATGCACAATCATGAAGAAATGTGATTGGGCCAAAAATTGGTAAGATCTCATATTAACAGACTGATTGGGGAACCCATCGGGACCTGTCCAGATTCCTCTTGGTCTCTCTGTGCAGCTTTCCTTCCTCTAGGGTATGCAGCATGATCCTCTCGAATGAGGTCTTTGGGCTCCCAATCAGATTAGAGTCCTACCTTGGGTAGGGAAAGGAGGACAGAAAGTCAGAGAGAGATTCTGTTTCCCTAGGACTACTCCTAAGGACTAAAGCACCCCAACTTTTTTTTTTTGACACAAGGTCTGGCTCTGTCACTCAGGCTGGAATGCAGTGGTGCAATCATAGCTCACTGCAACCTCCACCTCCTGGGCTCAAGGGATTCTCCCACCTCAACCTCCTGAGTAGCTGGGACTACAGGTGCATGCAACCATGCCCAGCTAATTTTTTTTTTTTTTTTTTTTTTGTAGAGAGGGTTTTGCCATGTTTTGCAGAGTGGTCTTGAATCTCTGGGCTCAAGTGATCTGCCTTCCCCAATCTCCCATAGTGCTAAGATTACAAGTGAGAATCACTTTGCCCAGCCCCCAAACATTGTTTTTATTATTTTGAAGACAAGGTCTCACGCCACCACCCAGGCTGTAGTGCCATGGTGCAATCATGGCTCACTGCAGCCTCGACCTCCCAGACCCAAAAGATGCTCCTACCTTAGCCTCCCAAGTAGCTAGGACCACAGGTACACACCACAGCACCTGGGTAACCATTCTTTTTATTTATTTTTTTGAGACAGAGTCTAGCTCTGTTGCCCAGGCTGGAGTGCAGTGGTGTAATCTCAGCTCACTGCCACCTCCACCTCCTGGGTTCAAGTGATTCTCCTGCCTCAGCCTCCTGAGTAGCTGGGATTACAGGTGTCTTCCACCATGCCCAGCTAATTTTTGTATTTTTGATAGAGACGGAGCTTTCACCATGTTGGCCAGGCTGGCCTTGAACTCTTGACCTCAGGTGATCTGTCCACCTTGGCCTCCCAAAGTGCTGGGATTACAGACATGAGCCACCATGCCCAGCCACCACATTCTTCCCGGGAAGATGCTGCCCACCCTTCAGGGCCCGGGGTTGGGACCCTTGAGGGGCGCCTATGCCTTCGAGGCAGGGCCTCCTTCCCCTGAGGCCCCAGGCGTCTGGGCTGCTGTCTGCCCTGCCTCCCTTTCCTGCTGCTGCTGCAGCCGCAGAAGCCATGGCCTCCTGCCTCATGGTCTTGGTCTTCCCTGGGCCCTGGGTGACTTTGATGCTTGTGAGGGTGACAGCACTGGTCAACTGGGTACCGGCCCCAGAGATGCCTATGCACTAATTCCTGGGAGCTGTGGGCCTGCTGTTCATGTGGCAAGAGACATTTTGCAGATGAATTAAATGAAGGATTTTAAGATGAGTCATGATCCTGGCTGCAGGAGGGCGGGTCACCATTCTCCAAGAAAGGGAACCTGACCCCTTGGGGAAGTGGCTGATTCCAGGATGAAGGCAGGCAATGAACCAGATGAGCATGGAGCATCTTGGGTTGCCAGAAAGTAAGGAATTGCTCAAAAGAGGAAGGGGCTTGCTCACAGAACACAAGTGCCAACCCGAAGGGGCTCCTAATGCCAAAGGTGGGAAAGGTGGAGCCAGAAAATAACAACAAAAAAACACCTGTCAGGTAAGTCCATACAGAAATCCACCCATCAATCATCGGCGAAGGAACAGCTCTTCTTACAGCAGAATTCCAATCAATAAAGAATGTAGGACAGAAGAAAACTGAAATCACCATTAGGCAAGCACCTAAGTATGTACAGAGATGCCATCAGCCACAGTAACATGTAAAATACCCACATTTTGAATAAGTAGGATAAAGAACATGTCAACTAATCTGGGAGCCCCTGGTTAGCACATTTGTATCCAAACCTCCAATGGCATAGAATGAATAAATTCTTTCTCCCTTTTCTTTTTTGTTAATTTAAAATAATAGAGATGGGGTCTCACTATGTTGCCCAGGGTGGTTTCAAACTCCTGGGCTCAATCAGTCCTCCTGCCTCGACCTCCCAATGGGCTAAGATTACAGGTGTGAGCCACCGTGCCTGGCCTCTTTTTTTTTTTTTTTCTTTTGAGATGGAGTCTCGCTCTGTCGCCCAGGCTGGAATGCAGTGGTGCGATCTCACTGCAACCTCTGCCTCCTGGGTTCGAGCGATTCTCCTGCCTCATCCCTTTTTTTTTTAATCCAATTATTGACAAATGTAACTGCTAGTGTGGTAGAAGGAAAAGTCAATATATGGAACCTTTGAAATGGAATGAGTGAAAGGACTCTTGTGGTGAGGGAATCAGATAACTCTAGAATACACCCCTCCTAATTGAATCATTTTACCATTTTAGAACTATCATTAACGCCGTCTTTTGTAATATATCAAAGATAAAAAGCAGTTCTGTGTCTTGCACAAATAGATGCTATAGAGAGCGAGAGTTTGTATGGAAATGACGTCAGCATCTTATCCCAGATTTCCCTAACTCCATCGTCCACCCACAGCCGTTGCACGGAAGCACGAGCTCATCACGTACTATTATGTAGCTTTCGGTGCTCTTCTCACCACCCACAGCTCTAGAGGACGTGAGAGAGGCAAAAACAAAACCATCACTGCTATGGCTACTGGTCTCACATTCACTTTTTCTTCTAGTGAAAAAAAGAAAAGAAGCAAGATGTCAAACGTGGAAGTTCTTTTCTTCAGAATAGTTTTATTAGTTTGCATACAGTTTGTCAACACTCAACTTATTTCTCTCCTGACACAAATCCATTCAGCTAGAGCTGTCTTCTCCCCATATGTCACAGATCGTGACATGCCATGGATCTGTAGGCATCTCTGACTTTCGAAGCCTGAGGTTACTGCCACTGCCTGTTGCCATGGCACCTTTAAGATTCCGCACTTTGGACATAAATTTCGTAAGCTCCACCTCGAGTTCGATTAAGGTATTGAATGCACAGTCTGTGTTGGGGGAAGCATTTCTTTTTTTCTTTAATGGAGAGTGAAACTGGCTGCCTCGAAGGCCAGGAGGACTCTGCTCCTGTCAAGAAAGATACTCAAGGTGAGTAATACTGTGAACTTTGCTGGTTTTGACACAGTTCATCTACGACAGCAGACTGGAGTAGTTGCAAGGAAGACCATACTGCCCACAAAGCTGAAACTCTTCACACCCTCCCTGGCCCTCTACAGGAAGGCTTCGCCGATCCCTGCTCTCATCGGTTCGGGCACAGGATTATGAAGTGCTGGGTCTTTCTAGGGGAGGACACACTTTCCCTCCCCTTCCCTTTCTACCTGAAAGAGTTGTCTGTGGTCACTTTGAGGACCGGCCCAAACTACCTTACACCTTTATCTCTTCAGCACAGGTCTCATATTTCGTTGGGATAACGATACCATTTCCATTTAGCTCAGGATTTTGTAGTAAGTCAAACACTAGCAAGAATTTAAAAAGCAGGGGACAGTGAATCTGGCCCTGTGAATAATTTTGACCTTCTGAAACACACCATAAGTTCTTGAATCTTACATTTGAAAAAATCCATCTAAGCAGAAAATCTGTGAGCCAGTAAGCAGAGGTCACCTTCCACTGTTTGTCCCAGTATCTCTGGATCTGGGGACTGTTGTCTTCACTAAGGATACATCATGAAGTGAATTTGCCAGCTTTGCCCAGGACCATGAGGTCGGTTCAGTATACCCAACGGTGCCACCTAGACTCACTAGAACATCCGTTTCCCTGAGACTCCTGAGATTGAATCAATATGGTGTAAAAAAATGGAGCCATCCTTACCTTATTCTTCTCACTATCTCTTTGATACTTCAGTATCACAAACAGCACAACAACAAACAAAAGCCAGAGCCATTTGCTTCCCAGCCAGCCTTGGGTGTGCTCTGGTAGATTCTGCCGAAACCGAAAGTGCTCTCTGTACTGCACCTTCCCCTGGGGTTCGCTAGTTTTCTCTCTCAGAGAAGAGAACATAGAGGCACAGCTGCAGGTGAGGCACAGAAGCAGGACCAGGGACCATTTCAGTGTCCACATGGTGAGCAGAGGTGGGGAAGGGAGTTCTCATGATGGGTTTGCTTGCCCTCGCACCTGGGAGACTGGTGCCAGGCCCTTGGTGATGTCACAGAGGCCCTGAGCTGAGGCCACCCTGGCCATTGTGATGATTTCAGGACAGAGGTTACAGGTCACAGGGGTCGCCTGGGAGGAGGACTCAAAGGGAGATGGGGGCATTTCCAGCAGGCAGTAAGAGAGAGAGGATGGGCATGACGGGGTGCCAATTCCCTGCCAGGGGACTCTTTCCAACCCTGGAGCTTTGCCGAGAGAGGCCATCATGTTTTTGTTTTTCATTTGTTTGATCCAGACATTGTGATGAGCAGAGGGAGATGCCATGTGCCCCGTGGAGCTGAGTTAAATGGGAGAGAAAGATATTAAACCACAGGCCACCTACAAATTTGGAGCCATCTATATGGCTCAAACTAAACAAACAAAAACTTTTTTTGGGGGGGATGGAGTTTTGCTCTTGTTGCCCAGACGGGAATGCAATGGCGTGATTCTCAGCTCACCACAACCTCTGCCTCCCGGGTTCAAGCCATTCTCCTGCCTCAACCTCCCAAGTAGCTGGGATTACAGGCACCCGCCACCACGCTTGGCTAACTTTGTATTTTTAGTAGAGACGGGGTTTCTCCATGTTGGTCAGGCTGGTCTCGAACTTCCGACCTCAGGTGATCCACCTGCCTCGGCCTCCTAAAGTGTTGGGATTACGGGCGTGAGCCACTGGGCCCGGCTCACCTATGTGTTTTGTTTGGCCTATGTTGCTTTTAAAAATTGTCAGTACTTAAATACTGGGGGCATTTCACTTTAAAACTCCACATTCTGGCTTCCTTTGAAAATATGGGAGGTCCAAAAACAATGGGTGCAAACCCTCATAGAACCAGTCTCTCTGCTGCAGCCAAGTGAAACCGTCCTTTAGGTGGCCATATGCCCTCCACAGTCCCCACCACTCAGTATTACCTCACACCATCACTGATTGTAGCAGTGTGTGCCCACCCTGGGTTAAGAGTATACTTTGGGCCGGGTGTGGTGGCTCACACCTGTAATCCCAGCACTTTGGGAGGCCAAGGCAGGTGGGTCACCTGAGGTCAGGAGTTCGAGAATAGCCTGGCCAACATGGTGAAACCCCATGTCTACTAAAAATACAAAAATTAGCCTGGCATGGTGGCGTATGCCTGTAGGCCCAGCTACTTGGGAAGCTGAGGCAGGAGAATTGCTTGAACCTGGGAGGCAGAGGTTGCAGTGAGCTGAGATCACACCACTGCACTCTAGCCCGGGCAACAGAGTGAGACTCCATCTCAGGAAGAAAAAAAAAAAAGAGAGAGAGTATACTTTGATTAAAATGGTGTAAGAACAGGAAGCTTTAGAGACTAGCACAAGGGGACTGCTCTAAACTAGGTTACGCAGGAAGAGTTTCCAGAAAAAGATGGTTGAGTAGAGCAGGGGAGATGATTAGGAGGTGGTGGGTAAAATGGGAAGGGGCTGAATCCCCCAAGTAAGAAGGAACAGCTGGCTTGACAACTGAGGCCAAGGCTGGGAATAAACCTAGGACTCCACGGTATACCTGAACCCATGAGTTCTTTAAAATGACATGAAACAAGAAATCCTGGGTGCTGGAACGCACGGCTTGTACACCGCCTCCTGGATTCAAGCGATTCTCCTGCCTCAGCCTCCCGAGTAGCTGAGATTACAGGTGTGCACCAAAACACCTGGCTGATTTGTTTTTACTTTTAGTGGAGACAGGGTTTCACCATGTTGGTCAGGCTGGCCTCAAACTCTTTGACCTCAGGTGATCTGCATGCCTTGGCCTCCCAAAGTGCTAGGATTACAGGCATGAGCCACTGCCCCTGGCCATAGTCTTGCAGAACTACTTTGTCACTCCACAGAGCCTGCTCCAACTGCCACTGAGTCCTTCATTTGGTAAGGACTGAATGAGGAGAAGGTGCGGTGTGGCCGGGCGGAACTGCCATTCACCTCGCTGCTTTGGGCCTCAGGCACCTCACCTATAAACTGGGGGATGGGCATCTTCCCATCGCACCGGGTGGCTGGGGAGTCGCAGGGGAAGAAGCCTGTCAAGTGCTTGGCTGCTCAGTGAGCCCTAAAAACAATGCGAACGATCAGCCCTCCCCAGCCGCTGCTGTACTGAGGCCTTACGCCCAGCAGGAACACAGATCATGGGTACCTTCTTCCCTCACGCTGGCCAGGAGCCTTCAAGAGTGGTGCCTTAGCAAAATATTAAAGGCTGGCTAGAAATCTCCAAGGAAGCCCTGATCCCTCCTGCGTGGATGGTCCTGAGGGCAGATGGAGGGAGGCCCACAGCCTGTTTATTTCAGAGAGGCCAAAAGAGAGGACTTTGAGATGTTGAAGTTTTTGTGTTGAGGATGCTGTGACTCAGTTACCAAAAAAAATGGACACAGTCATTAAACTCAATGCAAAATAAAACTGATTCAGGCTAACATTAAGAAAACTGAACCTGGCAAAAATAATGGTCATTAAAAGAAAAAAAAAAAGCCTCACAATGGCAGAAGCTATAATTAGTAAAATGTGACTAAAAGGATTGATCAAGTTTTCTCAGTAAAATTAAAATAGGGAAGAAGAGACAGTGATAGAAAACAGTGTTAACCAATTGAAGAATGAACTGATTGTTGTGAAAATAAATTAACAAAATGAAAAGGGGGCCCAGGCGGGGTGGCTCACGCCTGTAATCCCAGCACTTTGGAAGGCCGAGGTGGGAAGACTGCTTGAGTCCAGGAGTTTAAGACCAGCCTGGGCAACATGGCGAAACCTCATCTCTACAAAAAATAGAAAAATTAGCCGGGTGCGGTAGTGCGCATCTATAATCCCAGCTACTCCGGAAGCTGAGGTGGGTGGATCACCTGAGCCCAGGAGGTCGAGGCTATGGTGAGCCATGATCATGCCACTGCACTCCAGCCTGGATGACAGAGTGAGACCCTGTTTCAAAATTTAAAAAAAAAAAAAAAAGAAAAAGGGAAATAAGAATGAGAAAATGGTTGAATTTGGCTGTAAAGAAAATTGTGGAATTTAAATGGCTAGTTCAGGTTTGTTCTGGAAAAGTCCATGACAAAAACTCATCACTTAATTTTTATTAAAATGCTCTATACTCAGAATGTCAAAATATCCTTGGGGCCAAACCTTCCCATCACCGTGAAGCCGGGAACCACACGGGTTTGAGAAAAAGCAGGGCCACACATGGTTCTCCTTTGCTGGCCTCTCCCTGGAGTTCTGCCCACGTGTCTGTGTCCCCCACAGAACCTGCCTGCTCACCTTCCACCATTCACCTCCCACAGCTCCTTCTGCTTCTGAAGGAAACCCAGGGCCCTGGGGTCTGTATAGAGAACCAGTCACTATCTCAGTCACACCACCGTGTGCAGAAAGCCACGCAGAGGCCTGGGGCTCCTGGTTCTTCATTAGGAGTCCCATGAGAAGTTTCACTAACTACTGATGTCAACACACCTTATAGGTAGATAAAATGCACCTCCTTTTGGGTACAACTCTCCCTTTACCATCTGCTGGAGGAGAGAAGGGTGGGTTCCTCTGACTTCATGGAATGACTCCTATAATCACCAATGCAACGGCTGCAATGTTCTTACCCAAGCATGAGCAGAAGGTAGAAAAGATAAAAACGCAGAGGAGAGAAGAGGCAGACCAGCTTTATTTTTGAACCCAATCACTGGGTGCCCAAGTAAGACTCTGCTATCTTCGAAATGATGAGATGGGGCACACTCTCCTAATAGTATTCAGCTAGACCAACAAGGATCCTGGCTCCTCCCAGGGCTGTAGCAGAGGGACGAGGCCCTTCAAACTTCTAGTGGGCACAGTGTATTTGAAATCCATCCTTTCTAAAGCCCAGTTTCACTTGGCCTACTTGATTTACTGCTGGTAGCAAGATCATTAGAATTTTAGTTAATATGCCAACTCTGCACCGGTGAGGACTCCGGAGTCTTTTGTTACTGCAAGCATAAAAAGTGCAGCCCACAGGGCTTCCTGGCCGTGGAAAGGACCAAATGCACCTGAAAGGGGAAGCAAGCATAACCTCGGGCCACTGTGCAGCCCGCCCCATGTCTCCCCTGGAACCCACATGCCTCACAGCAAGAGTGGCCACACCAGCTCGAAGGCTGGCCAGGACAGCTTTATGACACAGAGCTATAGAGAGAACACACAGCAGTGCACTCAGAGGCGCACAGCGACCTGCCTACGTGGAAACTAAACAACCTTCTGGGGCAGGAGCGGTGGCAGTGCGGGCTTCAGAAGCAGTAGGATGTGTGGGTGACCCAGTGGGCAGACTCCTCCTTGGAGCGCTTGGCAGAGCTGTGAGTGGTAAAGAGAGACTTGTAGGCCTCGGATTCTTCACTGTCAGCGATGGACCTCTTTGTGGCTCCACACAGAGGCTTCCCAGCTTTTCCAGAAGAGCTCTCATTTGTTGCTAGAAAAATGAAGAGCCAAAACTGTCAGGGTTGGAATAAAGATGATTCTAAACTTTGCATCGATCAGAAGGGAAGCCCATCAGTCACTCTGTCCCAAGACGTTCTCTTGCTGGCTGTGTGGGTGCTGACGGACATCATCTTAATTGCCAACTCCAGCAAAGCAGACACAGCACAACACATCTATCATTTACTGTCCCACCAACTACCCCTTGCTCTGTCGCAGACACTGGTCCCAGCCCCGTGAATGACTTAGATTGTCCTGATGAGGCAGGGCCTGCGTTCCAGGGGAGAAAACAGACACAGGAACCTCAGTGGCCGTCCCACGTAGAGCCGGGATGGGAGCCTGTCAGCCACCCTGGATGCTACTTAGAGCACAAGATCACACACTCTTAACAATGAATCTGTATTTCCCTTTTTGTGAAATAAATGGTATTTTCTTTGAGTTAAAGAGAGTGAGTTTTAGGAGAAACTTTGATTCTTGGTCAAGAGACAGCAGAGAGGGGACTCTGAGAGCCACATGTGGAGCCCATGAAAGCCCCAAGAGTAAAGAAACTGGGGGCATTCCCCGCAGGCCCTAGGCCACAGCCCAGCTGACAGTCTCTGTGCAACATGAGCCAGTTCTCAGCGCAGCCTCTTTTGCTTGGCACCAAGCGCTTACTCGACAGGAAACTAAACAACTAGCATTTGTGCCCAGACCCCCATCACTCCTGCCAGGGCTCCTGATGAGGGTGTGTTCAATATTTCTTAGTTACCCCCCCCAAAGAGAGTTCAGTGCACTCTCTAGAGACATGACATAGGACAGGCTTGGGCTTCCCATCCACCCACTCCAGTGAAACCTGGACTCGGCCACCTGGGTTTCCAGCCTTCTCAAAACAGCTCCCTGTAGCTACAACAGGACCCACCTGTGCTTTTGGGAGCCAAGTTGTTTCTCTTCTCTCTAGAATCAAGGCTGGCTTCTTCAGGCTTCCCTGTCTTAACTTTTGATGGCCCTGGGGCTTCTGTAAAAGAAACAAAGTAGGCAAAGCAAAAACAATGCAAAACAAAGCACGAACAGATTAGCAGACTGCCCCGGAGTCGTATTTTGCTAAAATAAGGATCTCTTGAAGGATCTTACCTTCACTGACATCTGGTTTTGAAACAGACTCTGCTGCCTTGGGTTTCTTTGTTTTCTATAAAAAGATAGAGAATGTTGGAGGAGGTGCTCAGATTCACTCCACTTCAGCGTCAGTGTGGCTTCCCATTGTCCCGGGGGTCCTGTCATCTGACCGGCTGATGCCAGTCACATGAGACAGACAGTCACTCTGAAGAAGGCTTTTGATGTTCCGTAACTCCTAAGCCTTCATCCTCTGCATGTGACACCAGTCATGCACTTCTGCCTCACACAAAAATGTATCTGCACAGAGCTGCTCACTTTTATATTTACATCTCCCGAATCACATTTGCAAAAATTTTAAACGAGGCCGACAGATTTCAGTAATACGGGCCAATGTTGATGGTGACAATTGTATACAAAAGCGCACTTAAATGAGTAACACAGGTTATGGGTATGTGAAGGATATATACGGGTAGGTGAACTCCAGCCAGCATAAACATGAACTAAATCTTGCACATTCCACTAACTTTTTTTCAAAGTAGTCAAACTGCTTTGGTATTTGTTATTCAAGTGTAAGGCCTTGAAGTTTATTTTAAAGACAGCTGAGCTAATTCTTCTAAACTCAAAACTACTCTTGTTAGATTTCTAGGCACTAGAATTCTGTTACTCATAATAGTTATTTTGATCAGCAATAATAAAATAAACAAACCATTCTACGGTTACACAGCTGTGTTGGAATTGATTTAATCGTAGAAATGACAAGCAGGACTATGTTCATTTAATTTGCTTTAAAATGTCAATTTCCTAAGCATCCAAAAGGTGGCGCTAAAGATATGCAGCCTGATTACTTCAGCCATCTCCCAGCACTGAGCATTAAAGACAGACCTCTTAGGCCTTGAATTTCTAACACGTACAAGCAATGTGATTTATAACAAAACATAAAGACCTTCTGTGCATTTCACACATGCAATGCAAGCATTCACATCTGTGAAAACGGATACTCGGTCCTTCAAACAAATAAAAGACAACTGTTTATTTCTAAGCCCTCCATTCATAGCTGAGGTTATTTGAAAAGCACAGGCAAGAAGGAGTCAGAGAGGAAATGCTGTATCTTGCTTCCAGCTGCAAGTGTATTTGGGAAATATTTTGGTATCCTGGTAGCAGTAGCTATGAGGTATTCCCAGAAGCTCTGGAGAATATTTTGCAGAGAGGGGCATGCTAGTCCCACTGGGCTTTGAATTAACTTGGCAGGAAACCTGTGACAGAGAAAACTCACGAAAGCAAAATGGTCAAAGGGAATATGAACATTTCTAGTAGCTTCCTTTGAAATGCATTTTTTCCGTGTGTGTGTGTGTGTGCGTGTGTTTGAGACAGAATCTCTCTTGCCCAGGCTGGAGTGCAGTGGTATGATCTTGGCTCACTGCAACCTCCGTCTCCCAAGTTCAAGCAATTCTCCCGCCTCAGCCTCTGGAGTAGATGGGATTACTGGCACATGCCACCACATCCAGCTAATTTTTGTATTTTTAGTACAGATGGGGTTTCACCATGTTGGCCAGGCTGGTCTCGAACTCCTGACCTCAAGTGATCTGCTTGCCTCAGCCTCCCAAAGTGCTGGGATGACAGGTGTGAGCCACAGCACCTGGCCGCTCTTTTGTGTTTTTTAAAACTGAGCTTGATCAATGTAGCAATTGAGAACAGGGAGATGGCTTTTGGCAACTGTCCCTAGTTAAAAAGACCTCAAACTTAGTTTCCCTCTTTTTTTTCCTCTCTTACAATAATGAAATCATAGTAATTTAGAAAACCAACTTAGAATTAACACACTTATATAAGATATACATGTATTTACTTTTCAACCTGAACACAGCATTTAAATGGCCAAGGGGCTTTTTTTTTTTTTTTTGAGAGAGAGTCTGTCAGGCTGGAGTGCAGAGGTGCAATCTCGGCTCACTGCAACCTCCGCCTTCTGGGTTCAAGTGATTCCCCTGCCTCAAGTCTCCCCAGTAGCTGGGATTACAGGCACGCGCCACCACACCCGTCTACCAAGTGACTCTTTAAGCAGTTGTTATGAATGTTGTATTAACATCTTACAATACTGCTCCACGGAACGTTTCTACTGGCATCTGAATTCAGAGTTTGGGCACCGTTCCTTGAACTACAGAGCCATTTTCAGATATTATTGTCTACCTAAGTAAAATGATGAAAGGAGAAAATACAAATGCCTCTGGCTCTTTCTGATCATTCTGGATCCATGCATAACGATAATACTGCTACCATGTGCTCAAGCCTCGGCTTTTTTAAGCCTCACAACCATGAATTACACATTATTCCAGGGTGATACGGTCCTGTCTTATCTTCTGTTATGATTTTTTAAAAACCCTAAACCTCCGAAAAATCTTCAGGTACTCCATCACTCTCGCCTCAGACTGGCACTGGTAAAATGCATGCCCATGTGAGGGCAGGCGATTTGTTTCATAATTTTATGTCCTCAGCCTACTGGAGCTAATTTTCTAGTACTTCAAGCATTCTTTTGCCTTAGTTCTGATCACATAAAGTTTTCTCCCTAGCTTATCCTGAACCCAACTTTTTTTTTAAAAAGAATAAGAAATTTGCCACTCACCAAAGGCCTGTATTCCATAGCTATCATCTGTAAACATGAACAACATTTACTGCTGGATAGGGAATCGCCAGCGCACGGAAGAACTCGGCGGATGCATTGTCTGGGGCCTGCTCGCTCCACCACGTTACTCAGCAATGCTTTCCCTGTTTCTGGATGCTAGGCTCCCTTCTGGACGCTGAAGCACCACTTTCCATAAAAGACCCTCCCTCTCCCCGTGGGCAGGCTCAGGAAGGTGAAGAATTTGGCCCCCATTTTTGGGAAGGCTACTCATTAGCTCCTTGCTATTCAAAGTGCGACCCTGAGGAGTCGCATCCACATGCCCTGGGAGTGGGTGAGACGCACAGGCGCCCAGGCCCACCCAGGCCTGCTGGAGCCCAGACTGCCAGGGCACTCCCGAGCACATTCTAATCTGGGCAGCAGGGGAGCCTTACATTTGCTGGGATGATGGTGACTTTTCATTTTTCCTTTGTTTTACAAGCTATGAGACCTGAGTATGTATTGTCTTAAATCAACAGCAAGTGACAGCAGCAGCAATGGTGGTGGCTGCCCTTCCCCAAGAGCTTGCTGAGGCCGTGTCACTGTCAGTGCTTTATGGCCACGGTCTCTGGAGCCTGCTGACAGCTCTGTGCCCTCGCATGCTGTCACTACCCCACTTCACTGATGAGAAAAGCTGGGCGGGGAAGAGCAGAGCCGCTGTGCTCACCACAGCCAGGCAGTGCCTGGGCCTCAGCTGGAATCTGCTTCTACAGTCCAGGCCCTTCTAGGTTATAATGATCGCCTTCATCATGCAAACCCCTAAGTAGCTACCAGCTCAGTTCAGTGGTTTGCAGTCAGCTCTGGAGCAGAGATGGGGGCTGGGCGGAACCTGAAGACTCCCATTACCTTTTCCAGCTTCGCTCTCAGCCTTCTCTCCTCCATCCTTGTCTTCAGCCCATCCACATCCTCCTTGGTGCCATTGAGCACGATGACATCATCCTCCTGGAAGGCAGCCCCACACTGGAGAGGGCAAACAAGAGAGGGCAGATTCCATCACCACTCAATGGGGAGGCCACGCTTCAGTCCCCCACTCTCAGCCCCTAGCCGTGGCCCCCAGGCTCCGAGTAAATTCCTATTACCGGCTTTCTGGTCAAAGCCTTGGTTTGGAAAGTTCCCACACACAGCAAAGTGTCAGCGTAGCAGGTGAAGAATGCTATCACTTGCAAGGCTGGTGCCTGGATGGTGTCTGAGAACTTGGATTTTGGGAGGGTCCCCGCCATTTTTTAACTGACAAGAGTAGCTTGGCTCACCGTGCCCAGATCGTTTTGTATGAACAATGTGGTCTATGCTGACACCTACCTTCCTTATGGGAGTGTAGAATTCTGGAACATGCTAGGCCGAGGGTATAAAGCCAGCCCTCAGCCAAAACTCTGGGTACTGAGTCTCTCATTTGCTTCCCTGGGCAAAAACATCACACGTGTTGCAGTTTCGTTGCCGGGGGAAGTATTCACTTCGTGCAACCCCTTGAGGGAGGGAGTGCGCCTAAGGAAGCCCCACGTGGATTCTTCCAGACTCTGCTACCTGCGCCTTTTCCCTTAACACCCAGCTGTGTATCCATACCACGCTGCTGCAGTGAATGTTAGCTGAATACAACCATATGCGAAGTCTCGAGTCTTTCAGAAAACCCCCAAGCATGACGGCCGCGTTGGGGGCCCCCAACACACCCCGGCAGAACAAGACTGCGAGCAGGGTCTAGACCACCCTGACAGTATCGTGGTGGTAGAAATGCACACGCACACACCAAAGGCATGCCCACACTCACAGAGCTGTCAGTGAGCGAGCCACCTCCGCAGAGGCTCCCTGTGACCATGCTGTCACTGGTGGGATCCCAGCATTCTTTCTGTGTTTGCTCCATGGCACTAATCATGACCTGGAGTCTCATCTTCATTACTTTGTCTACGTTGTCTTCTTCCCTGCTGTGGCCCCAGCAGCTACCCAGTGCCTGGCACAGCAGAGGTACTCACAGCTGGGGACAGGAAAAACAGGGAAAAAACGAGAATCAGGAGTGGAGGTTCCCAGTCCTGCATTTTGAATTGAGATTTCTGCCACCATCTGTCTAGGCCACCTGGCTCAGGCCACACCACTTCCCTGGGCCTCAGTTTCCTCAGCTGCAAAAATGAGGGGTCTAAGGCCGGGTGCGGTGGCTTATGCCTGTAATCCCAGCACTTTGGGAGGCCGAGGTGGGCGGATCATCATTTGAGGTCAGGAGTTTGAGACCAGCCTGACCAATATGGTGAAAACTCTGTCTCTGCTAAAAATACAAAAACTGTGTGTGGTGGTGCTGGGTGTGGTGGTACATGCCTGTAGTCCCAGCTACTCGGGAGGCTGAGGTGAGAGAATCGCTTGAACCCGGGAGGCAGGGGTTATGGTGAGCCGAGATCGTGCCACTGCACTCCAGCCTGGGCGACAGAGTGAGACTCCGTCTCAAAAAAAAAAAAAAAAAAAAAAAAAGAGGCGTCTAACCCAAGTGCAGTGGCTCTCTAACCAGCTGGGGTCTAACCCAAGTGCGTGGTTGATCCTGCTCCCTAGTGGACATTTGGCGATGTCTGGAGACATTTTTAGCTGTCACATCTGGGGTGCAGGTGCTATTGGCATCTTGTGGGTAGAGGCCAGGGATGCAGTAAGCATCATACAGTGCACAGGATGGCCCCGCACAGAGAGTTACCCAGCCAAGATGCCCCTGTGCTGAGGTCGAGAAGCCCTGGACTAGGGTTATAAACACCTAGATGTAAAAAAGGAAAGAAGAAGAATTTATAAGAAAATGTGTTTTATAACTAGGGTAGGAAATGTCATCTAAAACAGCAGTCCCCAACCTTTTTTGCACCAGGGGCCAGTCTCATGGAAGACAATCTTTCCATAGATGGTGCATAGTGGGGGGAAGGTTTTGGGATGAAACTGTTCCACCTCAGATCATCAGGCATTATATTCTCATAAGCAGCACGCAACCTAGATCCCTCACGTGCGCAGTTCACAACAGGGTTTGTGCTCCTATGAGAATCTAATGCCGGTGATGGAGCTCTGGCACTAATGTTCTCTCGCCCGCAGCTCACCTCCTGTTGTGCGGCCTGGTTCCTAAGAGGCCATGGACTGTCACCGGTATGGGGGTTGGGGACCTCTGATCTAAAGCTAGTAAGGTTGATAAGTTTTGCTATGTAAAAATTACAAACTTTTACATGACAATGTCACAATAACAACAAAAACATAAGCCAAAGGCTAAATGAAATATTCATAGCATATATAACATTCAAAGGATTAATTTATGGAACATACTCATCATCATGTCAACTTTTTTTTTGAGGCAGGGTCTCACTCAGTCACCCAGGCTGGAGTGCGGTGGCGCCATCATGGCTCACTGCAGCCTCCATCTCCCGGGCTCAAGCCATCCTCCCACCTCATCCTCCTGAGTAGCTGGGGCTATAGGTGTGTGCCACCATGCCTGGCTAATTTTTGTATTTTTTGTAGAGACAGGGTTTTGCCATGTTGTCCAGGCTGGTCTTGAACTTCGGGGCTCTGGTAATCCACCCACCTCAACCTCCCAAAGTGCTGGGATTACAGGCGTGAGCCACCACACCTAGCCTCAGTTTAAAAATTTCATTGATTTTACCCTGAAGCTGGTAGTCCCTGTGTTACTTAAGACATAGTCTCTGCCATCTATGAGTTGGGTGGCGAGTTTTTAAAAATAAAAAATGGAGGAGCAGTGAGCTTACTATTATCATCTTGTCTATGAAACTTCTGTTCTCCCCTGCCTGAGGAAGTCTCTTCAAACTTTTATTTACTCTGTAGCTAACTCTTAGAAGAGCATTCTGGGTTTCTGTTTTACATCGTCTTATCTCCCAAAACTTTTTTTAGGGGTGGGGGAAGCAGAAATCATGTTCTATCTCTTAGCTCACAGTACAATGCTCAGGGAAGAGCTGGCTCTAAAAGGAACAGCTTCAGTACCACGTGCATTTGCTACCTAACTCGCCTTTTTGAAAAACAGGCTTTCTGAAACCTCATTTACATAACATAATGAAGTGTACAATTCAATGGCTTTTAGTATATTTAGAGTTATGCAACCATCACCATAATCTAATTTTAGAGTATTTTTATCACTTCCAAAAGAAATCCCATACCCACTGGCGCTCACTCCATTCTCCTTTCTGCAGTCTTAGGCAACCACTAATCTACTTTCCATCCTACAAATTTGCCTCTTCTGGACATTTCTATAAATGAAATCATACAATATACGTGTTTTTTTTTTTTTGTGACTGGATTTTAGCATAATGTTTTAAAGATTTATCCATGTTATAGTATGGATCAGAACTACATTTCTTCTTATTGCCAAATAAAGTTTCACCTGCAAATCAGCTGACAGAGTTGTTTCCACTTTCAGACTAAGAAACTCACATAGAAGTCTTTTGTGGACAGTTGTTTTCATTTCTGTTGCGTACATAACTAGGATTGGGATGATTGGCCATAAATTAACTTTATGTTTAACCTTTGGAGGAACTGCCTTTACTCAAATGATGAACTTCCAAAGCGGCTGCACCATTTTACATTACCACCAGCAATGCCTGAGGATTCTCATTTCTCCACAACCTTCCCAACACCTGTCATCGTTTTTCTTTCTTTCTTTTTTTTTTTTTTTTTTTTTTTTTAGATGGAATCTCACTCTGTCGCTAGGCTGGAGTCCAGTGGCATGATCTTGGCTCACTGCAACCTCCGCCTCCTGGGTTCAAGTGATTCTCCTGCTTCAGCCTCCCAGGTAGCTGGGATTACAGGCCCCTGCCATCGCGCCGAGTTAATTTTTGTATTTTTAGTAGAGATGGCATTTCACCATGTTGGCCAGGCTGGTCTTGAACTCCTGACCTCAGGTGATCCACCCGCCTCCCAATGTGCTGGGATTACAGGTGTGAGCCACTGCAACTGGCCGTTTTTCCTTTTAGTTATAACCATCCTAATGGGTGTGAAGTGCTGTCTCATCATGGTTTTAATTTACATTTCCCAAATGACCAGTGATGTTGAGCACCTTTTCACGTGCTAACTGGCCATTTGTATACCCTCTCTGGAGAAATGTCTGCTTAAATCCCTGGTCCATTTCTTAATTGTATTATTTGTCTCTTTGATGTTGCGTTCTAAGAGGTCTTTATACAGCATATTCCGGATATAAGTTCTGTCTTAGTCCAAGACTGTTATAACAAAATATCTTACACTGGATAATTACAAAAGTTTTTTATTTTGATGAAATTGGACTTACCCATTTTCTCTCTTACTGCTACGTTTTTGGTGTCATATTTAATAAGTCATCGTCTAACCCAAGATTGTGATTTACTCCTGTGTTTCTCCTAAGTGGTTTGTAACTAAAACTTACAGATTTAGGTCTGTGATCACTTTGAGTTTATTTTTTACATTCAATGTAAGGTAAGGGTCCAAATTCATTCTTCTGCATGTGGATATCCAGTTACCCCAGCACTACTTGTTGAAAAAACTATTCTTTCCACCATTGAATTGTCTTGGCCCTTTTGTCAAAAATCAATGACCATACATGTGAGGGTTTATTTCCGGACTCCTCATTTTATTCTGTTGATCTATATGCCCGTCCTCATGCCAGCACCACACTATCTTGATTAGTGTAGGTAACATGACTTCAAAGAGTCACGTATTGAACGGATCAACCAAAATTTATCTTTCTAGTATCTATGAAAAACTCTATTAAATGTTGTAGTCATAGATATTTAAAAGTATGCCAGATAACGTCTGTTATTAACTAAAATACTTAGTTACTCCATAAGACACTGCCTTTGAAAAACATAAAGGCAGGCAACCAAATAATAACAAAATTCTTTAAACAACTGGAACAGTAATTTTAACAGACCTATTGTGCCCAGAGCAGTAACAGACATACTATGCCCAGAATCTCTTTTATAGAAAACATTATCAGCACGAGAAAAGCCATCAAAGTACTTTTTTTTTCCTGAAGTTGCCAAAGATTTTCCAGAATCTCCCAAATGCACAGAAGATACCAACAAGCATTTGCTGACCTTCCTCAGCCCCTGCCTTAGGTGGGTTACTTAATGCGGTTCTTGTCTCCAAAAGTCATTTTCAGGTTAAGATCAGCTTTTTTTCCAGGGTGGGTCTGGTAAATTTTCACGACTGAAGATATCTTTTTGACCCACAAATCCCTGAGGGTGGTGCCACAGAGAAGTTATATGAATGACTGAAGCAGGTGCCCAATCTAGCATTTAACTGGTACAACCCTTGAAGAAAAGGAGCTTGTTTTTAGCCATCACTGTAGAGAGCTGGGCCTACAGGAGGAGGGACAGCCTGCTCTGCTAGAGGAGGTTCCCTGGGAAGTCTCACGCTATGGGAGGTCTGAGCAGAGCTTTCCCCTGGCTCTGGAAGATGGTCTCTTCCTTGGAATGAAAAAGAGTCTGCAGGAACAGAACCAGGTGGTAGTTAAGGCCCAGTGGGGCCTGGAGCCGCGGCTATGGCGTAAAGGGCCCAGGGGTGGGGAGGAGCCCAGCATCTGCTCCCTGTGGGTGCTGCCCCCACCTTTCTTTTTCTCTCCTCCCGGGTTCCCGCTGCTGCTTTTTTCTATCACTCCTTGCTGCCCCTCCTTCTGACAGTGTCGGGGTGAGCGGTCTCCTTCCTCTAGATCAGACTGTTCAGAGGCCATGGACCTTATTCTGCATACAGTTGTATTGTGTTGTACCCAGACTTACTGTACTTTTAAAGTTGAGTCAGCCACTGACAATAAGAAGTCAGGAACTCCTCACATTAGAAATTGAGCAATCTTGCTCTTTCTCTCAAAAATTCAAAAGATCCATTAACACCAAACCCACACCCTCAAGGGCCTCAAGGGCTTGGACCTTGGTAGGAATTGCCGCTGAAGACTGGGCAGAGTCCTCCCGACCGCTAGGGGCCCCATCACTCGTTCTGGGTAGGTGCTTGACCCAAGAGACCTGAGTGCAGTGGTTCATCCCTGAAGGATGAGGGAAAACAAGGGTAGGGGGCTACTGCGGAGATGGGGAGTGGGGCTGCTGCAAAGTCATAGCTGGTCCACAGGGACCTGCTCCCCACCTCTTTAGTAAATAACATGTATTATACCAACAGAAAAAACACCCATATCTTCCTGCTGATGCGTTTTTCTTAAGTACTGTTACTGTACAGTAGAAATTATACATCCATTTAAAATTTTATCTTCATTCTTTTTATTGCTTATAACTCAGATGTCCAAAGAATGGGGGAAATGGTTAAAAAAATCAAAATATGGCCGGGCGCAGTGGCTCACGCCTGTAATCCCAGCACTTTGGGAGGCCGAGGCGGGCAGATCACGAGGTCAGGAGATCGAGACCATCCTGGCTAACACGGTGAAACCCCGTCTCTACTAAAAACACAAAAAATTAGCCGGGCGTGGTGGTGGCACCTGTAGTCCCAGCTGATCAGGAGGCTGAGGCAGGAGAATGGTGTGAACCCAGGAGGCGGAGCTTGCAATGAGCTGAGATCGCGCCACTGCACTCTAGCCTGGGAGACAGAGCGAGACTCCGTCTCAAAAAAAAAAAAATCATAATACATTCCCAAAAAGGAAGATTATATGGTTAGAGTTTGGGGCAACGTAGAAAATGCTTACCATAAGTTAAAGGAAAAAGCAAACTAGTAATTGTATATTTATATTCATATGCCCTCTGCTTTTTCAAAGTATTTTTAAAAAGGCCAGTAGGGAAAGTGCCAAGAGGGGAACAGTGGTCAAATGAGGAGCAATATGCTAATGTATCTAGATATTTATATCACTTTAACAAATGGAATAGTGGCTTCCCAATCTTTGTCCTTACCAATAATATTAGCAATGAACAGCTGACTGCATGCATCTCTGACCTAGGAATTCCACTTCCGAGACGTGGTCATTCTCTATCACGGAATCCTGTTTTTGTTTCCTGTGCAGTACCCCATGGCTTAGAGTAAATGAGCGTATGTCTGCATGTTTGTACTGACTTTTAAAACAGTGTGTTTCCTCCACTACACTGCTAGCCCCAAGCAGGAGGCATTTTGTCTTCATGTTCCATGGTGGGAGGAGCCTAGGGTTCTGCCCACAATGGACACAGTGAATAACTGTTGGATGAGTAAGAACAGAGCCTAAGGAAAAATTTCAAAGTAGGATAGAAGGAGATGAGATTTTAAAGCCAAGCAGTTCTCCCAAAAGCTTGCATGAAAATATACATCCCCATACGTGACCGTGGGAGATAGCTCCTTTTTGGCTTGGATTAAAAAACATAAAAAAAACCCCACTGCATTTGCAACACCTGTTTCGTAAATTATACCATATGTCCTTTTATTTATTAGGGATTTCATTTTTTAAATGTTTTACTTTAGTCAATCTGTATAAGAGGTTTATACATAAAGCCGATTTACCCTCTGTCCATTTATTACCAATAGAAATGGGTGGCTCAGCTCGTCTAGTATGTTTGCTTCTTGTGTTGTTATTTCCCGCAGCGATGTGGAAGTGTAACGTTTAATGTGGGCAACACTCCCCAGCATTTCCTCAGTTGCTTTTTCCACTGCTGTTTGGCTTAGAATGGCTTCCTCCTTCCAGATGTAGAATGTGAGACAAGAAGTGAAACCCAGCACCAACCCTTGACCCCCAGGAATGGGCCAGTATGAGCAGATCTGCTGTCTAGTCCAGGTGCACCCACAGGACAAATATTATTATTATTATTATTATTATTATGAGATGGCACCTCACTCTGTTGCCCAGACTGCAGTGCAGCAGTACGATCCTAGCTCACTGTAACCTCAAATTCCTGGACTCAAGCAATCCTCCCACCTTAGCCTCCTAAGTAGCTAGGGCTACAGGTGCACACCACCATATCCAGCTAATTTTTAAGAATTTTTTGTAGAGACGGGGTCTTGCTATGTTTCCAGGCTGGTCTCAAACTCCTGGCCTCAAACAATCTTTCCACCTCGGCCTCTCAAAGTGCTGGGATTATAGATATAAGCCACCACACCCAGCAAGGACATGTTTCAAAACAAGCATTCAAGACGCAGGGGAAGAGAGGCACAGCAAGACCTCACAAGCTGGCAATGTGACTTTTCCACACATAAAAGGACCTGACTTTTTCTGATTCTTGCTAGATAAAATCAGAACGTTAACTCACGAACTCTGAACATCACACAAACAAAATGTATGGGGTCTCCCTACTGGAAGGCCACATGAATGCTGCAACCCCTGAAGATTATGGGGACTACATTCTGTCTGCTCAGTGTTTTTCTAATACTCTGTGCTATGGCAACAGCAACATCTGTTCTGCAAAAAAGCAGCATGTGTCTCAGAGGCACCCCACGAGCAGGTGAAGAGAATCTGTATTCATCTGACCACACATCCCGCTTAGGCGTCAAGGCACATAGAAGATAAGAAATCTCTACGGTGTGTGATCTATGTCTCTTGGTGCCGATATTCTTAACAGAGCTGTCTGTGGCAAGCCTGCAGAGAGTACCAGCAAGCAGAGAACCTTTAAAACCACAAAAGGAAAGGATGTTAAGAAGAAAAGTACCCAGAGGTGGAGAAAGAAGGGAAGAGGAAAGCCTAGCGAAGGGGTGCAGTCAGACCCCACCTTCACCACGTGCTGTGGCGCAGACTCACCCTGGGGGGCGCTACAGAGCATAGACAAGGCTCAGCCCCTGCCTTGTGAAATGTCTGGATTTTTTTGAATGCTATTTATGGAGAAACAGGATTTTTTAAGTGACTTTTATTTATCCCCTTAATGAGAGAGGGTCTGATAACTAAATCACGCCTCTTGTATTTAAAATCATTTCAAGACTCTGACCTATGAATGCCATGATTTCATCCTGCAGTTTTCTCAATGTGAGTGACTGTGCGTCCTTTATCTGGGTCAGAAGTCTTCTGTTGTCTCATTTTGTTTTTCAGGAAGGATCCAGTCCCAAGGAAATACTCAGAGAAGCAAAAGCAGCAACGACTTTTCAATCTGCAGGTCAGAACCAACAGGAATAAAACTCTCCAGGGACAGATGGCAACCAAACCTGCCAAGCAACTCTACTCAAGTGACTGAAGCAGGCGCCACCGCCGGGGAGGAACCGATGGGAGAGAAAGGCCAGGCTGGGCCCTGACACCGCCAGGACTCCCACTCCAGGAACCAGGGGGCTTCTCCTGGTAAGCGTCTCAGTAGCTATGCAGGACCCACCAATGGCAAAGGTTAAGCAGGTATACGTGTGTGTGTGTGTGTGTGTGTGTGTGTGTGTGTGGCGGGGTCTCACTTTGTCACCCAGGTTGGAGTGCGGTAGTGCAATCTCAGCTCACTACAACCTCTGCCTCCTGATTTCAAGTGATTCTCCTGCCTCAGGCTCCAGAGTAGCTGGGATTACAGGCACACGTCACCATGCCCAGCTAATTTTTGTATTTTTGGCAGAGACAGTGTTTCACCATGTTGGATTGGACCAGGCTGGTCTCAAACTACTGACCTCAAGTGATCCACCCACCTCAGCCTCCCGAAGTGCTAGGATTACAGGTGTGAGCCACCACACCTGGCCACAGGTATACTTTTTGAAGTAAATTATGTTTTTCTTTGCTCTGTGGTTTTAAAATATTCGAATATGAGTAATATTTGAAATGTAGGTGTTGCAGGTGTCTTTTTCTCTCAAAAATAGCCCCCACATTTTGTTTAAGCCAAAGAAAATAAAAGTAGAATATTTTCTTAGTATGGCATCAACTAGAGTTTTAAATATAAAATGCCACCATTTGTTAACTCCTCACATGAGAGGCAGATTCAAGGCCATGTCCAAATCCTCAGCTCTCATTTTGTAAACTAAAATGTTTTATTTCTTGTCATTGTTTTGAGTGGATATCCTAAAATACAGTTTTCTTCTTTCCATCAAAATGGCTAAAATAATTTATACATGTTTTAAGAATAAGCATTTTGTGAAAGGCATCCATTTCACTGGACAGTTAGACAGCTTTTGAATTCAAAATTCGTCCAACTCATAATCTCAAATAACTCAAGAAAACATTGTGCTAACATTGAGGCTGCTTTGGACGGCATTCTGAGCTCAGAGAGAAAGAGACACCACATTTTCATTGCATGGCCACAGGGACTTTAGGACAAGTGAAGAGAGCACCTGCAGTTACGGTTTTGGGGCCGCATTACTCCGAGGGTGAGTGCCAGTGAGCACAGGGCACCTCCTAGGGCCAGGCTCAGCGTGAAACTCACATCCTTCACTCCTGCACCTCCTCCCAGTGTACCTGTGAGGCAGACACTACCATACACCACGTCCGCAGTCAAGAAAATGGACACTCAGGGAGCTTCTGTCACTTGCCCAACAGACTCGTAAGTGCTAGGGCTGTGAGCCTAACACTGGGGCCCTGATTCAAAGCCCATTTCCTGAAGCTAAATATGAGGTTCTTAATAAGGTAAATGCAATATTGAGCCTCCCTCAACCCCCACCCTTTTTGAAAAGTAAAGCTCTCAGAAACTTTGGGTGCTAAATCAACTGCTTATGCTGGGTAAATTAATGTTAATGCTTTAAAATGGTAATATTCTAGAATATATGGCTAAATATTTTGAGTTCACCTTTAAAAGTTCCCATCTGTTATCTATTTACTCATAGGAATTTCCTTTAAAATATATACATATAAAAAAATGCAACAAAAGAGTATATATGGAATGCTGCCAACTCACCCTAAAAAGTCTTTACCACAAATGAAATCCCATCCTAACAAATTCTCAAAGACTATATCCTTCAACGAACTGTTCTGGAGGTAATGTGATATCAAACCCATATTGCTGACTTTTGCTACTGGCTGTGAAGGCTTGTTGGGAGTCGGGAGAGGAAGACTGTAGAAGAATTACAAGAAAAAAAGAACACAGGCACTGGCTCTAATTAGAAGAGCAATGTGTTTTGAAACAACTCCCTGGAAGTACTTTAACCTTGGACAAAAAACATAAAATGTAAAATAATTCCACTCTGAGAATTGTAACTGGAAATCATTCCTGTTCTTGTGCAGATTCTGGCACTACGTAAAGGGGAAAAAGTTAACCACCATCCTTGACCATAAGTTTGACAATGATTTGCACTGAAAAATACTCTACTGTATCTCCTGGATGCTAGATGGCTTCAGTCAACTGAATGGTTAACTTTAACATCATTCATGGCTTGGAAGCTGTTTTGTTCCACTGTACACTATATACATATTTAACAATGCTACCTTTCAAAGGCTGCAGATATGGACGGCTAAAAGAGTATTAAAATATACTAGGTCTAGGAAAGACAATTTAAGGAAAGACAGTACACGAAAAAAGCCTTGAGACGCTCTCACACATAAACCCCCAAATTTCTTTTATTTTGGAGACAGGGTCTCACTCTGTTGCCCAGGCTGGAGTGCAGTGGGCATGATCACAGCTCACTTCAGCCTCAACCTCCCTGGCTCAAATGATCTTCCTGCCTCAGCCTCCTGAGACGCTGAGACCACAGGTGTGGCTAATTTTGGGACCCTTAATACTTGGCTAATTTTTAAAAATTTTTTGGTAGAGAAGGGGTCTCACTACATTGCCCAGGCTAACCCCCAAATTTTAGAAACTGTTTGTGATCTAGTAATACACAAGGAAAATAGGACACTGGAATGGTAAAAATAGGTCTGTTTCAGACAAAGAACTTGCATACCTACTCCGTAATACACAGGGTAACAGCCACTCTTTCTACAGCCTTTACAATAAGTATCTTAAACATCTTTCTATGGAGGAAAAAATGGTTCAAAAACTCAGTAAGAACACTTTTTTACGAGAGGCATATTCCCCACACTTAGAAAATAGCACCTACATTTACTGGAAATTAATTTAGTGATAGAAAATCTCATGTTTAGTAACTAAACCTTTATTATTTTTTCATTAAAACAGTTGACTTCACAATATAGAAATAAAACAGCCACAACAAAAACTAAGAATTGCTAGGAAATGTTTGCAAAACTGAAAATAATGTTCACCATTATTTTAAAAGGAAAAAAAAATGTCAGGCCATGAAAAGTTTATTCCTCCAGGAATTTTCATATTACCCACTAGATGTTATGTTCAAGTGACAGCAACAGCAGTGAGATCTCCAAAGGCTACATTTACAATAGAGGGCCTGACTGCCTTAAAAAGCTTGTGCTGATACATTGTGTGTATTGAAACATTACTCTGTGCTCCATAAACATATATAATTATTAGACGTCAATTTTAAAAAGATTTTTTTTTTTTTTTAAAAGCTCATGTGGCAAAACCTTGTCTCTACAAAAAATTAGCCAGATGCCTGTAGTCCCAGCTGCTGGGGAGGCTGAAGTGGGAGGATCACCAAATCCCAGGAGGCTGAGGCAGCGGTGAGCCATGATCACACCACTGCACTCCAGCCTAAGTGATACAGTGAGGCCCTGTCTCAAAAAAAAAGTTTCTGTTGAAACAATGACAAACTAAACTGCTGGGGACCCTGGTTCCCACTCAGCAGGGCAGTCCAGGAGGCATCCATGCTGAAGTTTCACAGTGAACCTGAGCCAGAGGAAGATTTAACTGGGCCATGGTGAAAGCTGGTGCTGATGGAACCAAGGTAGAAGGCCACAGCAGGTTAACACTGAACTGGCCACATCCCTGTCTCTATATAGGGGAGGGACTGTGCTGACGGAAGCGAGGTAGAAGACTGCAGCAGGTTAACACTGAACTGGCCATGTCCCTGTCTCTATATAGGGGAGGGAAAAACACTTAGCCCGGGTATTTTCCCAAAGGACAATGGCTACCCTTGGGGCCTGTCTTCATTTAATTATTGTAAACTACTGAAAATACCCAATCTCCTGGGCTCGGCACACAGCTAAATTTACATGGGGTATCATTTGGCAGTGATGACGGGGTAACTCACTTCTGTGACAGGAGGAACAGAATGCTTTCACAAGTTATCTTAAAAACAACAAGCTAGCTGGGCGAGGTGGCTCACGCCTGTAATCCCAACACTTTGGGAGGCTGAGGCAGGTGGATCACCTGAGGTCAGGAGTTCGAGACCAGGCTGACCAACATGGTGAAACCCCGTCTCTACCAAAAATACAAAATTAGCTGGGTGTGGTGGTGCATGCCTGTAATCCCAGCTACTTGGGAGGCTGAGGCAGGAGAATTGCTTGAACCCAGGAGGTGGAGGTTGCAGTGAGCCAAGATCACGCCATTGCACTCCAGCCTTGGCAACAAGAGCGAAATTCCTCTTAAAAAAAAAAAACAAAAACAAAAAACAGAAAACCAAAAAAACAAAATAGGCCGGGCGCAGTGGTTCACGCCTATAAATTCCCAGCACTTTGGGAGGCCAACGAGGGTGGATCACACGAGGTCAGGAGTTCGAGACCAGCCTGGCCAACATGGTGAAACCCCATCTCTACTAAAAATACAGAAATTAGCTAGCGTGGTGGCACATGCCTGTAATCCCAGCTACTCAGGAGGCTGAGGCAGGAGAATCACTTGAACCGGGGAGACAGAGGTTGCAGTGAGCTGAGACTGAGCCACTTCACTCCAGCCTGGGCGACAGAGTGAGACCCTGTCTCAAAAAACAAATGAAAAACAAAATAAAAGAACAACAGACCAAAAAAAAAAAAAAACCCAAACCCTTCTTCCTATACTAAAGTCATAATACAGGGGAAGATATGACAAACTATGGTACATGATTTATCTTTAATCAAAATTCTTACAGGAGAAGTAGTAAAAAGCTTTACTTTCATTTCAAGAACATTTTTCTTTCCTATTCAATTTCTATGGTCGTTTAATTTAATTTAGAAATCTCATATAAAATGTATAAATTATGATGGTTTCATGTTTATAAACATAAGTATTGCCGGGCGCAGTGGCTCACGCCTGTAATCCCAGCACTTTGGGAGGCCTAGGCGGGTGGATCACGAGGTCAAGAGTTTGAGATCAGCCTGGCCATTATGGTGAAACCCTGTCTCTACTAAAAAAATACAAAAATTAGCCAGGCATGGTGGAATGCACCTGGGAGGCTGAGGCAGGAGAATCGCTTGAACCCGGGAGGCGGAGATTGCAGTGAGCCAAGATCGCACCATTGCACTCCAGCCTGAGTTACATAGCAAGACTCCGTCTCAAAAAAAAAAAAAAAAAGATAAGTATTACATAATTTATAAGAATGTCTTTAAATTAGGCTGTAAGGTTTCATGTCTGGGGCAGAAACCATTTACTGAACCAATGGAACATGCTGCAGCCTGACATACCTCGGCAGTGGCTGCTTTTTATTTTGGAAGCATAATTGGTAGAAATAAACTGTACAATGAAAATAAATACAACATCTTTAAAATCCACAGTCAACGTTAATAGCTTTTGTTGGCTCAGAGTTTAAGAACACAAGGATAACTAAAAATGCTGCCTGGTTGAGGCATTATCCAAACAGCATTTGTAAAAACGATGTGGAAAGGCAAGGGACCAGTGTCCAACCTGAGCTCAAATACCAGTCACACATACATGGTTTTCTGAAAAACAGGAAGTAGGAATAACATGCAACTTTTAATGGAAACCAAGTCAAGATTCATAAACAAGAAAAACACATACTTTCTAACAATATAAAGCTTGACATGTTACCTATCAGTCTTCTTCCCTAAATTTCAGAGAATGATCCTTGCATGTAATAATTAATTAACTGAAACCTTTTGGTCACTTTTTGCTATTGCTACACCTATTCATGTACCTCTGTAGACTCAAGACAAACAACTACATGATTATCAAATAATGTTATTAAATAAAGATACCCTGTTTTTAATCTATGACATCTTTCCTAAAAATAATTCAAACTTTTTTTTTTTTGGGAGACATGGTCTCACTCTGTCACCCAGGCTGGAGTGCAATGGGATAATCAGGGCACCACCACATCTGGCTAATTTTTAAATTTTTTATAGAGATGGGGTCTTACTATGTTGCCCAGGCTAGTCTTGAACTCCTGGGCTCAAGTGATCCTCTGCCTTGGCCTCCCAAAGTGCTCTCAGATCACAGGCATGAGCCACTATGCCTGGCCCAGAAACTCACTTCAAGACGTTTAAGTGTATAATCATAAAATTCCTCTTAATTTGTCACTTCTTCTGTTGGAAAGATTTAGTCTTATATGCAGAATAATGGCATAAAATGAACTTTGAATAAGGCAGAACAGGACAGTGTCTATGTCCAAAGTGAGTATTTGAGATTTTTCATCTCCCTAAATAAGGGCAATAACATGGAAATATGCTCAATATCATTAGTCATTAGGGAAATGCAAAGTAAAACTACAGGGAACTAACATTACACACTCATTAAGGGGTAAAAATTAAAACATTTGACCATAGCAAGTATGCAAGAGGCTATATAATAAATGGCTATCATATACTGCTGCTACAACCACTTTGGAAAACAGTTTGGCAGTTTCTTAAACACACCCTGACAAACTAGAGTGACAGCAGGCATATCGGCAATTGCCAGAGATGTGGATGGACAGAAAGAGGATGAAAAGAAGCATAAGAACACTTTGAGGGGTGAGGGAAATGCTTGTTATCTTGATTGCACTGATGGTTTCATGGGTGTGTATAGGTAGTTTTGTGTATTTCAATAAAGTTGGGGGGGGAGAGTTACAACACCCTAAATTGTATCTGTTGTTCTTTTAGGAAGCTTAAAGGAAAAAATACCCAAATTATGGTAATAAGAATGCACTTGGAGCTCAAGATATGAGCCAGCTTCGAGCCACAAAGTCTGGACTTGTCGTGAGTGCAGTCATTTGCATCTTCATTTTTCTTTACTTAAGGAATCCAACTCCTGTGGAATCAGAGGAAGAACCTGCCCATCCAGAAGTAGTAGAATGTGGCTTTTACCCAGATGGACTGTGTTCCGCTTTATTTGAAGGGAAAGGGGCGGCCCCCCAAATTGCAAAATTTTGCAAAACCCCTCATAAATCTGAAATACATGCTCATTCACACACACCAGGAAACTGCTCTGGGATTTCTCGGGGGCTGCATTTCATAACCAGACCCCTGTCTGCAGAAGAGGGCGATTTCTCTTTGGCATATATTATAACTATTCATAAGGAGCTGGCCATGTTTGTGCAGCTTCTCAGAGCTATTTATGTACCTCAAAATGTTTATTGTATTCATGTTGATGAAAAGGCCCCAAAGAAGTATAAGACTGCTGTGCAAACCTTGGTTAACTGTTTTGAAAACGTTTTTATTTCCTCCAAGAGAGAGAAGGTGGCTTATGCTGGCTTTACAAGACTACAGGCAGATATTAATTGTATGAAAGATCTAGTGCATTCTAAATTTCAATGGAACTATGTCATCAATCTTTGTGGACAGGATTTTCCCATCAAAACCAACAGAGAAATCATACACTACATCAGAAGCAAATGGAGTGATAAAAATATCACTCCTGGAGTAATCCAACTACTGCACATTAAATCCAAGACAAGACAAAGTCATCTCGAATTCGTTCCTAAAGGAAGTATCTATGCACCTCCAAATAACAGATTCAAAGACAAACCACCCCATAACTTAACCATTTATTTTGGAAGTGCTTACTATGTACTTACAAGGAAGTTCGTAGAGTTCATACTGACTGACATCCGTGCAAAAGACATGCTTCAGTGGTCCAAAGACATCCGCAACCCAGAGCAACACTACTGGGTGACCCTGAACCGACTAAAAGGTAAGAAAGACCCACTGACATGGATGCCTGTCAGCAGCAACAGCAGCAACAGCAGCAGATTTATTTATTTATTTATTTATTTATTTATTTATTTTGAGACGGAGTCTCATGCTGTCACCCAGGCTGGAGTGCAGTGGTGCGATCTCGGCTCACTGCAAGCTCCACCTCCCGGGTTCACGCCATTCTGCCTCAGACTCCCAAGTAGCTGGGATTACAGGTGCCCACCACCATGCCCAGCTAATTTTTGTATTTTTAGTAGAGACAGTGTTTCTCTATGTCGGTCAGGCTGGTCTGGAACTCCCAATCTCAGGTGATCCACCTGCCTCGGCCTCCCAAAGTGCTGGGATTACAGGTGTGAGTCACCACGCCTGGCCATAAGATTTACTGAAAAAATTGAATATTTTTTCAATTCAGCTATGTTTCTTTGGCTTTGTAAATGTTCTACATTTTGCAAGACCTTCCACTTAGGGAGACAGGAAGTTCTCTGATTTTAGGGGTCTGAAGTTAGCTGAAAGATGTTCCCAAACCAGTCTGGCTGCTTTTGTTCCCTCTCTAGAAAGAAGTAGTGGCATTTTGCGTTTCCTGAGAGTTTGGAAAATTCTGAGCATAAATCTTTAGGAAGTTCTTCATTTATTTGATAAATAATACTGGATACCTACTGGTGTCAGGCATTGTGCTAAGGGCTCTGTAAGATGGAAAATATTAAAGCTAGTAATGATTTTGTGGCAAATCTGATACTTCAGATGGGTTCTCTGAGAGGTAGAGGGAAATCAGATACCATCCTTAAGTGGACTTCAGTATTTTCTCTTTGTAAAAGGTGGACTGGCTCCTATAGGGAGTGTGGCTTCAAGCCTGAACAACTAAGCTAATCAGCCTAGACAGTGGTGTATGATGAATCCAGTAGACATTGGTTAGGGTTTTTTTTTATATAATCTCATATCTACTGCAAGTTCGATTTTCAAATAATCTCCGAGGGCTGTTACAGAGAAAACAATCCAAAGAACCCCAAGAGAATCACAAAGAGCACTCTGCATACAGCAAGGGAGTAACAAGGGGTGGAGAAAGGGCTGAAAAATGAAACCCAAGTACAAAGATGGGGATCCCCAACCTTGGTCCACCCGGATGCTACTGCCAGCGTAGTACATGCTCCCACCCCCAAAAGCACTAGCCTTTGATCAGATGTCACAAGTGAAACATCTCAAGGAAGGTTGGACTTTCCCCTCTACTTTTCTCATTGACTACCTCATCTAGAGGAAATGGAAATGATAGCACAGAAGAACTTGTACTAAAAGAACTGGGAAGCAGATTCCACACTGTATGCTGCTTTTATTTTCCTCTTAGATGCTCCGGGTGCTACACCAAACGCTGGCTGGGAAGGAAATATTCAAGCCATTAAGTGGAAGAGTGAGGAAGGAAATGTTCATGATGGATGTAAAGGTAAAAAGAAAAACAAAACAAAACAAAAAAGGCTTCAAATTTCACAACAACTATAAAACTGCTGCCTCAATCCTAGTGGGCAAGACCGAGGATCATGTTTAAAGTAATCTGGAATTAGTGATGATCCAATTAGCAGAGGTTGAGTCAATTTTTTAAAAAAACTTTTTATATAAGATTCATACAGAAAAGTACACAAATCACAAAAAATACAGGTTGATAAAATTTCCCTAAGTGAATATACCCTCTGTGGCAACAGCTAGGCCCTGCCATGTGTCTCCATACGGCTTCCTACCCAGCGGCAGGAACTACTACTGCACAGAGATACGATAACTGATTTTAACAGTGATTTTGGGTAGAGACCTTGGGTTTGAATATAGTAGACTAGATATTAAAAATAAACTAGGTTTACCCAGTTTTTCAGCTGTTTAAAAGACTGGCCTAAAATAAACAGATTGGAGACAAAAAATGTAAATCAAATACCAGACAAGTTCAAAGACAAGTAAGTCCTGCTGCCAATGTGCACAGCCACCGTCCTGAAGCAGAGGGATCAAGTTAGAGGGCTGGAACAATTTTCTAGTGAAGGGGTTTTTTCAAAAGTAGATATGATTCAATTAGGGATCCATTCACATGGTAGAAAGGTGACAGGTAAACAACAGGTTAACAAGAGCTCTGCCCTTTCTTTAGAAAGCAGGGGCTCCCTGTCATTATACACTTGGGTTTGTCAGGACTAGTCAGTAAATGCTCAGAAAAAGCAGGGGGCTCGGATTCTTCCTGAAAACAGGAGCCCCTCAGGTGTGCACATGGCGTAAGAAGTTATGAGGGTTGATACTATCAATAATAAAGTAATGATTCAGAATTCTGAATGAAATCAGAATGTTTCAATAATGTTTGAAAAAAACCCTAGTTAGTATAAATCCTAACAAAGTCCTCATTCCCTAAAAGTAAACACTTCAGAAAGTTCTTACCATCACTAGCTTCAGTATAAAACGGTTCTCACAGCCAGGCAGTAGCGTGGCCAGCATTCAGAGTCAGCACCCAAAGTAGGCCAAGCCCTGGTGTGTAGGGAGGCGGTAAATCTTCTGGGTCCCAGCTTTGGGCCTGCACTCAATCCTCACAACAATTCTCAGGTAGAAACTATTATTCACCCTTTACTGACATGGAACCCAAGGCTCAGGTAAGTGAAGTCACTCCCACAGGCACAGGAAGGAAGGGGCAGGGCTGGGGCTCAGACTGGGAGCAACCGCCTGCTGCCACTACAATGGGTGAGCTCCCAGTCCGACTCTGCGTGCAGAAGGACGGCTATCCCATTAGAACCAGCAACAAAGGGGTTATTTTTAATCACCCAAATAGCATTAACACAGCTCTGAAAATGGTCCATTTATTTGTATTCCCTTCTAGTTCAACTTCATCTGTGTCTAAATGGCATAGCTGTATTGTTATAATCAAGGCGTAGCCGAGCTGCTTTTCACTTATGTCCTAAGTTTCTCCCACTGATAGTCTTCATATTTGTAATTTTTTTTTTTTTTTTTTTGAGACAGGGTCTCGCTCTGTCACCCAGGCTGGAGCGCAGGTGGTATGATCACAGCTCACTGCAGCCTCCACTTTCTGGGCTCAAGTGATCTTCCCACTTCAGTCTCCCAAGTAGCTGGGACTACAGGTGCAAGCCACCAAGCCCAGCTAATTTTTTATCTTTGTAGAGATGGGGTCTCACTATGCTGCCCAGGCTGGCCCTGAACTCCTGGGCTCAAGTGATCCTACCGCCTTGGCCTCCCAAAGTGCTGAGATTACAGACATGAACCACTGCATCTGGCCCATATTTATAATATTAAAGTAGTTACATGTAACTCTACTGAGATTCTAGCACATTGTAGCAAATATGTCTATCAGGTAAAATTTGTTAAATCATGGTAACAGCTGCCACTTATACAGTCTTACAAACAACACTGGACATTTTGTGCATACACCCCCTTCCCCTTTTAAAAACAGTATTTCCTTAAGATAGGTTTTTTTTTTTTTTTTTTTTTTTTTTTGGAGGCTTGCTTTGTCACCAGGCTGGAGGGCAGTGGTGCAATCTTGGCTCACTGCAACCTCTGACTCCCTGGTTCAAGTGATTCTCCTGCCGCAGCCTCCTGAGTGGCTGGGATTACAGGCACGTGCTGCCACACCCAGCTAATTTTTGTATTTTTAGTAGAGACGAGGTTTCACCATGTTGGCCAGGATGGTCTTGATCTCCTGCCCTTGTGATCCACCCGCCTCGGCCTCCCAAAGTGCTGGGATTACAGGCAGGAGCCACTGCGCCCAGCCAAGATAGGTTTTTTAAAAGTAGGATTACTGCGCTGGTGTGAGGAAAGAGAGCAGGAAGGAGCTGGGCAGAAAAAGAGCAAGGTTTCTGAAATAAACAGACCTCCTTCCCTCTCACACATACGCCGAGACCTCACTTTGCTAATCTGTTTCCTCACCTGCAAAATGGGAACGATGATGGAATCCACTTCAGAGTGTCACTGTGAGAATTAAAAGCGAGAGCAGAAAGAGCCAGACACGGTTGTCAAAAGCACATAAAAGGTGTCACTGAGTCTCCAAGGAATCCAGTCACCACTGGATTCCAACTCTAATTCCCACTTAAAAAAATTTTTTTTTTTAAATTAGAGATGAGATCTCACTCTATTGCCCAGGCTGGTCTCGGACTTCTGGGCTCAAGTCATTCTCCTGCCTCGGCCCCCCAAAGTGCTGGGATTACAGGTGTGAGCCACCGTGCCTGGCCTGTAATTCCCACTTCAATGTTTGTATCAAATGTTCACTCTGAAAAACAAATAAAAAGCAGTGCCAGGCACAGCGGCTCACACCTGTAATCCCAGCACTTTGGGAGGCCGAGCTGGGCAGATCACTTGAGCCCCGGCGTTTGAGACCAGCCTGACCTACATGGTGAAACCGTTTCTATAAAAAATACAAAAATTAGCTGGGCATGGTGGTGCATGTCTGGGGTCCCCCAAAAATATAGAAGCAATGACTTATTTAAAATCCATACCATTCTTATGAACTACTTACAACCAATGAAAAGACTCACAAGTTCATGGAACCCAGAATCTATCGGAATTGAGATTTTACCAGGCACATGAGTGCTAGCTCATCTCCCATGTGCCCGTGGTGAGCTAAAATTCCATGGTATTCACCTAAAGCAGTAACTAACAAAGATTTTAGAAATCACTAAAAGAATGAAAGCGCCCCTTTCCACCGTAAGTTCAAAAGTCAACATAAAAGCCCCTGTCAAGGCAGTCATGTAAATGCTGTTTGATATGAACTCTGGTGAAGCTGAGGCTCACCAGTGACACTGGACAGAGCATGTGCCACTTTCTGTGTGTGAATAAAATGGGTGAGGAAACAAAGGCAGCTAGGTTTTTGTGTTTCTTTCTGCAGGCCGCTACGTCCAAGACATCTGCGTATACGGACCAGGAGACCTGCTGTGGCTCATTCAGTCGCCTTCTCTGTTTGCCAGCAAATTTGAACACTCGACAGACCCGCTTGTGGTCACCTGCTTAGAGCGGCGGCACAGACTTCGAGTGCTGAGGCAGGCAGAAGTTCCTACAGAGCCACACGGGCATTTGCAAAGGCAGAGTCATTTCAATACGAGACTGAACCGCTAGGGAGTGTCTGCTTTCTTACTGGTATCATTCTGTTTCCTTGACTTGAAACAAGAGAACATTGAACCAAAGTGGGAAGATAATTCCTTGATACAAATTATTCCTAAAATGAATTCAGAAACATGCTATTGACAAGACTTTACTATTGATTACAGGCCACTTTTATAGCTTTGGGAAAGAAATCGCAAGACAAAAAAACTCAGGCTACCACTGGTGACATATAGCAATGCACTTAGAAGGCGAACTGCTTCAGTAAAAAGCTGCTGCAAACTCAAATTCTCCAAACACCTGGATCCAGGCTCAAGCTGGAATCAGAATGACACAGCCTGTTTTGAAGACCCAGATACTACTGTGTATGAGACACTAAGAAAGAACAGACTCCCAGTGAAAATGAAAATATGCTTATCTGAAACAGTCCTCACTGGCTGCAAGCCATGCAACCCTGTTCTGGCGGTCCTAGAAAAATACTGAAGAGTGTATTTCTTTGGGTAAAACGGAACTCATCTGGAGTAGAAAACACACCTTGTTAAAAAGGGTGCCCCAAGTGTCTGTGGTCTTGACATGTCGTCTCCTAGCACCTTGGGTGATGGCGGACATTCTACAGCTGAGCTGTCCAGTGCTCACCACAGCCACAGGGGCTCCTGGGCATTAGAAACGTGGCTAGAGCGACTACAAAAGTGGATCTTTATTTTTATTTAATTTTTAAAAATTAAGTTACCTTTATTTATTTATTTGAGACAGAGTTTCACTCTTGTTGCCCAGGCTGGAGTGCAATGGCACGATCTTGGCTCACCGCAATCTCTGCCTCCCAGGTTCAAGCGATTCTCCTGCCTCAGCCTCCCAAATAGGTGGAATTACAGGCACGCGCCACCACGCCTGGCTAATTTTTTTGTATTTTTAGTAGAGACGCGGTTTCTCCATGTTGGTCAGGCTGATCTCGAACTCCCGACTTCAGGTGATCCGCCTGCCTTGGCCTCCCAAAGTGCTGGGATTACAGGCGTGAGCCACTGCGCCCAGCCTTAAGTTACCTTTAAATAGGCACATGTGGCTAATGGTACCATGCTGAACAGCACAGATCTGAGACATGAATGGCTGTGATTATCTCTATTCACAGATCTGGGTCTCCTCCCTTAGAAGTCCACGACTTTGTTGCTGCCGCTACTGTTGTGGAGAACTTTATATATATCCTCTTTCTCTAAAAGAGTTCATACGGCATCATATGAAACTGAAGTGCGTGACTAATAAACAGCACAACATACAAGAGACTGAAAAAAGGGAACACAGGAACCAGAGGAGAGGAAATTAAAGAAACATAATTCCAACGCAAAGTGTAAGCATCTCAGTAAATGGAAGCTTCCCACGCATAGAAATGAAGTCAAGTCACTGTGTGAAATAGCCCTGGGAAAACATCATAGCTAGACAGAAGGAAAAGGGATTTGGAAGGCAGATCCCAGAAATCAAACATCAAGGAACCACAGAAAAGTAACACCTTTGTTTAAACAAACCTTTCTTCCCCTTGGATATCTGATCCAAGGAAAGCACATATAGAAAATATTGACTTTCAAAAAGAACACAAGAGCCCCATGACAACACTCCACCGCCTTCCTCCACATTTCCACAGCAAACACAGCGCCCCCAAAGGCGACAGCTGGCTACAAGCTGACGGGCTGTTCATTTGGAAAGCTCAGATTAGCCGCGATTATGTCCCCGGTATTTTACAACTCAACAGCAACTGAATGTAAACCCCATTAAAGGAACAATAAAAAAGCTTCCATCTTTCAAGTTACTTAAAACATAAGGCTGCCTTCACTTCATTCCAATGTCAACCGTGGTACACCCAGTCACATACTGTGAAGGGGGCCCTGTAAGAGCATCCGCCCACCAGCACTGTTAGGAGGACATGGGTGCTCCTGGGTGGGGAAGCGCTCAGAGGAATGGCTGACACTTTTAACAGATGAGAAAATCGAGGCACAGGCAGACGATGGGATGTTCCTGGGACCACATAGCTGGGAAAGTGGGGCTGGGATTTGGACGAGGCAGCTACACTCTGCAGTGTGACTGCTGAGTCCCAGGCAGCTACACCACCTTACCTCACACAAAGAAGCACGAATTGAAACAAATACCTGCCCCCAACAGGCTGAATGCTATAGTGAAGACGTGTCCTGAACAAATCATTTCAGTACGGCCGGGCGTGGTGGCTCATGCCTGTAATCCCAGCACTTTGGGAGGCTGAGGCGGACAGATCACGAGGTCAGGAGTTTGAGACCAGCCTGGCCAATATGGTGAAACCCTGTCTCTACTAAAAATGCAAAAAAGAAAAAAAAAATTAACCAGGCATGGTGGTGGGCACCTGTAATCCCAGCTACTCGGGCGGCTGAGGTAGGAGAATCGCTTGAACCCGGGAGGCGGAGGTTACAGTGAGCCGAGATTGCACCACTGCACCTCAGCCTGGGCAACAGAGCAAGACTCCATCTAAAAAAAAAAATCATTTCAGTAACAGCAGGATAAAGCAGAATAATAAAAGTACACTAAATGCATGGTGGAATGCAACAGCCTGAGACTGGGCTTCAGTGGAAAGTGGGGACAGCAATGGAAAACAAGGCCGAGAGGCAGGGAGGCTAAGGGGCAGGGGGGCTGAGAGACAGGGAGCTGCAACAGGCCAGGGAGACTAAGGGAAAGCAGCAGCCTCTGTGAGCATGAGAACAAGAAGCCTAGGCTCACTCTCTCCTGATCAGACCCTCAGTGTGTTCATGGGTAGAGTAAAAGAACAAAATTAACATGTGAAAGTTTAAGGCTGCCTACGCTGTGTCTTATCTGATTACTTGAAGCTAAATATTCACAAAGACTATAAAGATAGCAGAAACCTAAGATAATCTGAAGAAGGCCAAAGCCTGAAAACCAGAATCAGCTGCACTGACCACTTCTGACGACACTCCTTTTCCCTAACTTAACTTTTTCTTTCTGCTCCACCCCCTCCATGAAAAGCAGGTAGATAGTGTGAGTATATTTTTGACTTCTAACTTTAAAACATCCACACACCCCATTCGCCTATCTACAAAGCCTAAATAAATGAAGCCACAGAGGTAGCAAGTCCAATGCTACTGATCACAACTCCAATACTCTACATTGGCACTTTTTTTTTTTTTGAGACGGAGTCTCGCTCTGTCGCCCAGGCTGGAGTGCAGTGGCGCAATCTCGGCTCACTGCAACCTCTGCCTCCCAGGTTCAAGCGATTCTCCTGCCTTAGACTCCCAAGTAGCTGGGACCACAGGCACACACCACCATGCCCAGCTAATTTTTGTATTTTTAGTAGAGACAGGGTTTCACCATGTTGGCCAGGATGGTCTCGATCTCCTGACCTTGTGATCCATCCACCTCAGCCTCCCAAAGTGCTGGGATTACAAGTGTGAGCCACCGCACCCAGCCCTACATCAGCACTTTTCAAATTTTACTGTGCATACAAATCATCTAAGGATCTTGTTAGAATGTAGATTCTATTTCAACTGGTCTGGGGTAGGGCCTGAGAGTCAGTCTTTTTCTCTTTTCTCTCTCTCTCTTTCTAACTTTTTTTTTTATTATTTTGTTTTTTTTTAGACAGAGTCTCACTCTGTGTCACCCAGGTTGGAATGCAGTGGCACCATCACAGCTCACTGTAGCCTTGAACTCCTGGGTTCCAGCCACCCTCCTGTCCTAGCCTCTCAAGGACTACAGGTGTGTGCCACCATGGCTATTTTAAAATTTGTTGTAGAAACAGGGTCTCCTTATGTTGCCCAGGCTGATCTTGAACTCTGGCCTCAAGTTATCCTCCTGTCTCAGCTCCCAAAAAGCTGGGATTACAGGTGTCAGCCACTGTGCCTGGCGTAGAGTGGGCATTTCTTAAAAACAAAAAACAAAAAACCTCTCAGGTGATGACAATATTGCAGGTCTGTGGGTCGTGCTTTGAGTAACAAGCCCATCATTTATTTGGCAGCCTGTAATTACTCCAATGTATTTCTTCTTATTACAAGAAGTGCACAGCACAGTGGGGAATACAATTAATTATTTTGGCTAGCGATCTGTTTATAGTAAACACAAAAACACCTAGCAACAACATCTCTTTGGACCCTGTTTACTGAAATCAATGTGCGTACCATGTTGTTTTAGAACAGAGCACCAAAGCCATTTCCAACCCTCGGGTCTCTTCCCGTGAACTGAAAAGCCAATTGTTGGTGAAACTGCAGACTGAAAAGCGGAGAAAATGTATACCCAAAATACCACTGAGGTTCCTGACGTTCTTACAACACCGGTTTCTCTAAATTTTATACATTACCTAAAAAGTGAAAATATTTGTTTTAGACTTTGACACTGTGGCTTTATCTCCCTTCATTCATGCTTTTGTGATGCACTACAGTTCCTGAAACTGCACCATCACTTTTCTTTTTGGCAGAGTTTGGCAGGAACGGCTAATGTTTGCCTCTTCTTCCTGGGCATCCAGCTAGACTACATTTCCCAAGCTACCTTGCAGGTGTGGCCATGTGACTGAGTTCTGGCCAATATAATGTGAGTAGAATCCAAGCACATCCCTTCCAGGCTTGGTCCGTAACAACCTCCTAAAAGAGATGTTCTCCCCATGACAAGCCCAGGTGTGTGATGTTCCCCTTCCTGTGTCCAAGTGTTCTCATTCTTCAATTCCCACCTATGAGTGAGAACATGTGGTGTTTGGTTTTTTGTCCTTGCGATAGTTTGCTCAGAATGATGGTTTCCATCTTCATCCATGTCCCTACAAAGGACATGAACTCATCCTTTTTTATGGCTGCATAGTATTCCACAGTGTATATGTGCCACATTTTCTTAATCCAGTCTATCATTGATGGACATCTGGGTTGGTTAGAACTTAAAGTATAATAAAAAATAAAATAAAATAAGTGAATAAATACAAAGTAAATCCCCACAAAAAAAGAGATGTTCTCTTCTCCTTCTGGCCAAAACAAGAGGTCAGAGCCTGAATCTTTCCCCTTGGAAGAAAGCTGCCCACTGGATTAGCCTCTGGAACTTTGGGGTTGTTCGTTACAGCAGTTAGCCAACCCTGACCAAAATACAGGTTAAGAATTCCTTATCGGAGAATCCGAAATGCTTCAAAATCTGAAACATTCTGAGTGCTAACTTGGTGTCACAAATGGGAAATTCCACACCTGATCTCATGTGATGGGTCACAGTCAAAACTTTGATTAATGTACAAAATTATTAAATAAATTGTATAAAATTACCTTCTATAAGTCGTATATGAAATTTAAATAAAGTCAGTGTTTAGACTTAGGTCCCATCCCCAAGATATCTCATTATGTTTATATAAATATTCAAAAATCCAACCAAATCTGAAATTCAAAACACTTCTGGTCCCAAGCATTTCAGACAAGGAACATTCAGCCTGTACTTTGTATTATCAAACTCCAGAAACCTGAAATTAGAAATTGGAGTTTGATTCTTGATAAAAGTGTATGAATTCGCCATTTATTTCCTCATTTTATAATGTTATTGTTTAGAATTTTGGATCTAAATAAAAAGCATCTGAAAATTTACTATAATTCCTTCCTTTTACATATTAGAATCTGAGGGTTAAAGAGGTGAAGTGATATTCCCAAAGCCAGAGCTGGTGTGTGAACCCAAACTGTTGTACTGGTTGTGCTATGGTTTGGATGTGCCCCCTAAAGTTCATGTGTTGGAAACCTGATCCCTAATCCATGGTGTTGGGAGGCGAGGCATCATGGGAGGAGTTGGGGTCATGGGGACACTGCCTGCACGAATGGATGGATGTGGGAGTGGGGTCCTTATTAAAGGACAAGGCAGGCTCCCTCTTATTCTCATTCTCTCTCTCCCTCCTTCCCTCCCTCCTTCTCCATGTGATGCATTCATCATGTTACAGCCCAGCAGAAAGGCTCACACCAGACGCTGGTGCCTTGATCTTGAACTTCTCAGGCTTTGGAGCTGTGAGGAAATAAATTTCTGTTCTTTATAAATTACCCAGTCTTGGGTATTCTGTTATAGCAGCACAGACCAGACTAAGGTTGCATGCATAAATGAATGATTCCTACTCTAATGTGCCACTGACTGTCCCATGCTCTATATTTTATTTTATTATTATTTTTTTTTTTTGAGAGAGCCTTGCCATTATCTTGGCTGAAGTGCAGTGGCACGATCTTGGCTCACTGCAACTTCCACCTCCCGGGTTCAAGCGATTCTCCTGCCTCAGTCTCCCAAGTAGCTGGGACTACAGGCGTGCACCACCAAGCCCAGCTAATTTTTTTTTTTTTTTTTGAGACGGAGTCTTGCCTCTGTCCCCCAGGCTGGAGTGCAATGGCGCGATCTCAGCTCACTGCAAGCTCTGCCTCCCGGGTTCACGCCATTCTCCTGCCTCAGCCTCCCGAGTAGCTGGGACTACAGGCGCCCGCCACTGCGCCCGGCTAATTTTTGTATTTTTAGTAGAGACAGGGTTTCACCATGTTGGCCAGGCTGGTCTTGAACTCCTGACCTCAAGTGATCCAACCACCTCAGCCTCCCAAAGTGTTGAGATTACAGGCGTGAGCCACCATGTCTGGCCCCACGCTCTATGATTTTATTTTCTAAATTGTATATTACGGGTTGAATTATGTCCCCCCGCAAAATCCATATGTTGAAATCCAAGCCCTAGTACCTCAAAATGTGACCTTATTGGGAAACACAGTCACTGCAGATGTAATTAGTTAAGATGAGGTCATTAAGTTAGGCCCTAATCCAGTATTGGGACTGGTGTCCTAATAAGGGAAAATTTGGACACAAAGACAGACATGATAGAGGGAAGACGATGTGAACAGGGCAAAGGCCATCTAGAAGCCAACGAGAGGCCTGGACCAGATCCTTCCCTCAGAAGAAACTAACCCTGATGACACCTTGATTTTGGACATTAGTCTCCAGAACTATAAGACAATGACTTTCCGGTAAGTCATCCAGCTTGGGTACTTGATTACAGCAGCCCCAGCAAACTAGCACAGAGTATTCAACACAGCTCTGCAAAGGCAACTCTGATGTACAGTATACAAGTAAAAAGCATTCATTATCTCGTTCATTCTTTGTTGGCAACAGATTTATTTTTCAGACAATTTCCTGAGGTCTTCCTGAATGTCAACCTGTGTCCTGTCATAACTGCAGAAAGTCGCAACAGCCAAGGCGGCCTCCATGAGGAGCCGGGAGGAGCCTACGCTCCCGTTCATCACCTGGTCTCTACTGTCCCTTGTGCAATCCTGACGTGGCTCTGTTCCTCTTTCCTCCTGCTTCCTTCCCTTCCCTTGAAGTGCAAGGTATAGACTGTTGAAAGCTTACTAGCTTTCAGTAAAATTTCCCAAGCATCAACAATATAATGTCAGAGTTCCCTCGCAACACTGTATTTCCATGGAACAGAATCAGCTTCTCTGTGAAGCTCGGCAGACAGTGCGATTTTACTGCGCACGCGTCATCATGGTTATTAGTATGGATGTTTTAGGCCAACCAACACAAAGGACAACTGCGCACCCATCTAAGGATGGCTACTATTACGGGCGTAAGCAAAAAAACTGGACTGCTTCCAATCAGTAGGTCCCCCAAACCTGGTCACCCATTACAACGATTCTGAGAACTCTTAAGAACTAGAACTCCATGGGGCTCCATACCAACCCTGAAGGCTTTTTACTTAGTGGGTCTGAGATGGCAAATGGGAACTGGATAAGCCACTGTGGTGACTCTGAAGAGCAGCCTGGTTTGGGAATGACTGATTTAGATCATTTGACTTCTGTGGTAAATCTCAGCTTCATTTCCTACCTTCTTACATTTATATTCCTTCAAGTAGACTTCTGGGTACACTCGCAGGTGTGTCTAACGCTTACCATCCTGCACTCTATTTGTTAAAGTGTGCACACGTTTGAACACAGGGCATGTGCGAAGCTTCCTTCTTGCTGGAGGAACCCCCAGCAGCTGAGCTCCCCTCCTTCGCGATGCCTCCCACACGGGATCCTGGCTCATTCCTGCTGCCAAACTCTTACTCTTGCTCTTGCTCAGTCTTTTCTCTCTGTCCAACCTGCACAGGTCAACACACTGAGGATCCCAAAGCACTTTCCCACTGGCTCCCGGCTGCATTCCCTCATAATCTCGTTCATTCTCTGTTGGCAACAGATTTATTTTTAAGACAATTTCCTGAGGTATTCCTGAATTTCAACCTGTGTCCTGTCATAACTGCAGAAGGTCGCAACAGCCAAGGTGGCCTCCATGAGGAGCCGGGAGGAGCCTACGCTCCTGTTCATCACCTGGTCTCTACTGTCCCTTGTGCAATCCTGACGTGGCTCTGTTCCTCTTTCCTCTTGCCTCCTTCCGTTCCCTTGAAGTGCAAGGTATAGACTGTTGAAAGCTTATTAGCTTTCAGTAAAATTTCCCAAGCACCAACGATATAATCTCAGAGTTCCCTCGTAACACTGTATTTGCATGGAACAGAATCAGCTTCTCTGTAAAGCTCGGCAGACAGTGAGGTTTTACTGCGTATGTGTCATCATGGTTATTAGTATGGATGTTTTAGGCCAACCAACGCAAAGGACAACTGTGCACCCATCTAAGAGATGGGAACTATTATGGGTGTAAGAAAAAAACTGGATTGCTTTAGATCAGTAGGTCCCCCAAACCTGGTTACCCATTACAATGATTCTGAGAACTCTTAAGAAATAGAACTCCTGCTCCTCCTTCTGGCATTTGAAGGTTTCCCCAATCCAGTCCAACTCACACCTCGGCCTCTCTCCCTGCTCCTGTACCCCACCCCACAGTCCTGACAGGACCAGGCCTCGATCACACCTGCCATTCATCTCAGTATGGCTGCCCGGCTGCTTCCGCCCCATGATCACTGCTGCTTCCCCTCTTCCCCCCACTAACCAATCACAGTACCAGCAGGACTTATAACAGTGTTTTGCAAACTTCAGCCATTCCCCTGCCAACTGTACTGTCAATATCTTAATATTTTTATTTAAATCTACCCATTGTTTCTACTTAATTTTAAGCATTAACTTTATTTATTTATTTATTTATTTATTTTTGAGATGGAGTCTCACTCTGTCACCCAGGCTGGAGTGCAGTGGCACAATCTTGGCTCACTGTATCCTCCAGCTCCCAGGTTCAAGTAATTCTCCTGCCTCAGCCTTCCGGGCAGCCAGGATTACAGGTGCATGCTACCACACCCAGCTAATTTTTGTATTTTTAGGAGAGACAGGGTTTTGCTATGTTGGCCAGGCTGGTCTTGAACTCCTGACCTCAGGTGATCCACCCGCCTCGGCCTCCCAAAGTGCTGGGATTACAGGCATGAGCCACTGTGCCCAACCTAACAGTTAACTTTATATTCCTACAATAAATGTAGAAAAACAGTACTCTTTGCCATAAATATCAAGTTACCATACCAAACAGTTTTGCTAGATCCTGCCTGCCAAAGCTCTGAGCTTAAAGTCTACTTTCTTAGGCAGTTAAGAGAGTGTTACAAACATACGAGGATTAAAGGGAGACTTTCTCCTGAAAGCAAGCAGAAGGTCTGAAGGACAGCAAAATGGGCGTCCCTATCCTGCCAGACAACGCCTTATACAGATACCCAGTGCCTGGCTGTGCGCCTCCCCAGGGCAGCACCGCTACCACCAGCAATCTCTCCATCCCTGGGAGTGCAACCAATAACCGTGCTCTTCCTTTGAGGCCCAGAACAAATGCCCCTCCCTTTATAAAGCCATTTCTTACCAGTAGACAACAGAAAGTTCTCTGGCCCCTTAGTGCCAATATCTTTACCATCTATTTGGTACCTGGCCTCAAAAAGCAAAATAGAGTGTGATGTTTCACATAACTGATGATTCCTGCAGCACTGCACTCTCCTTGAGCGCAGGAACCGTGTCCTCCAAATCTTATTTTCCCTTGGAATCTATGCCATCATCTTAACACGGGAGCCACAATAAATACTTCTGGCTGAATATCAACCAATTCCCAAATGTCTTCTTTGAATTTCTTTTCTTAAAAGAAAGCTTAATAAGACAGACTCCTCATTCTATGAAGGCTTTATTCATAGTCACCCCAAACTGGACATAACTCACTGCCCCCACTGACCTCTTCCCCACTCACCTCTGCCTGCCTCTGGGCCTAGATAACGGGAGCCGCCCAGTGTCCTCCTCCACGTCTAGGATTTTTAGAATAAAATTAATGCACATTCCATCTGGCTTAAAGCTGCCTTCTGGCTTCCTGCTGCTCTTAGAATAAAATCTATAAGCCCCAGTGTGGCCCCCAGGCCTTGCATGAGATGACCCCTGCCTAACTCTTTAATCTCATCTACTCCCCTCACCAGCCCTCCACTCTCACACTTTGTTCACTGGACTCGCAAAGTCCTCTGTCACTTCTGAGCTTTTGCACATGCTGTTCCTGCTGCCTAAGAGGCTGCTACTCAGGCTGTGCACAGCTGGCTCCCTCGTGTCCTTCGGGTCTCAGCTCAAACCTCCAGACATGCCTCTGCTGACCACCACTACGCTAGCCTCTCTCCCTCCATCACATGGCCTCATGTGTTTCCTTCCTAGCATCGGTCACAGTCGATGCTGCCTTGCTCATCTAGCTGAGTGTCTCTCTCTCCAATCAGAATGTGGGATGCAGGAGGGCAAGGGCCTTCATGGATCTTATGCAGCATGCTATCCCACAGATCAGTGGCTAGAAGACGCGATGGCCCCTAACTCATCACTCAGTGAAAGCTGCTGGCTTTCACAACAGGGAGCAACAACACAGTGGGGAGGGGAACGAAATACAAACAGGGTTGATACAGGCAAAATACAGTCAGAAGCTGCTGGCATCCATGACATCAAATGAAGCAGCACGCTTTTGATGGGCCAGAAGTACACCCAAGACACACACACATTCTGGCTTCAGCAGCAGCAGCGCCATTAAAGCAAAGCATCAGTATTTTCTCCACGTGAGCTGAGGCTAGCTCTCATGCCTAGTTACTCGCCACCCATGCGAGCATTTACTGAGGGCATGCTACATGCCCTGGAGAGAATAAGCCCTGCGGATAGAGATGAACATGCCTTGTTTCCTACCCTCAAAAACTAAGTCCGGTGGGGAAACAGACACATACATATGCAATTACTTTACGATGGGAGGAGTGAGATAACAAGGTGCTTGGGGAATGCTGAAGCAGGTTTAGCACCAGGGAGTCACAGAAGAAGTAAGAACTATGGAACGGGGGCTCACGCGGGAGAAGGCCCTCCAGGACAGCAGGTCCGCTAGAGGAAACTGAGGCAGCGGCATGTTCAGGAAACAGCCCTCGTGTGGTCTGACCCGGACTGGCAGGCAGTGGTCAGGTGACAAGAGGCCACTGGAGCCTGTACTTCCAGCAACCAAGAGCCATGGAAGCAGAAAAGCAACTTATGAGAGCTAATTTCAGAAAGAACAAATGGAGGGAAAGGACCCTATACCATCTGATTTCCTCAGCTACGGAGAAGGAACAAATGGTACATGTCAGGAACTCACCGTGTGGCAAACTTCCGCTTTTATCTCTTTCAAGGCTCGCTCAGAAAACACACAGCCACAGCACCGAAGGAAGCAGAACCTGGAGAAATAACCCAGTGGGGGAATGACTGTATTAATCACATGATCAATTCACATTTATTTGGTTGATACAAAGGCCAAGAACCACAAAAATTAAAATAGCTACATTTTACTCCATTAAAAAAATCAGTATGTTCTCACAGAAAAGGGGCAGAAAAAAAGGAAATCAGTTATATCCAAAATAAAAAAAAGATCAAAACCGAAACCACAAACATAAAAAGTCAAAAGAACAGGAACTCGGGGAGGAAATATTTTCAATAAATATAAGATTTAGAGCTTATTTTATGAATATTCAAAAAGGTCTTAGACAGCAACAGTCAACACTATAATAAAAATGGCCAAAGAGAACTAACATGCAGTTCACACAAAAAATATATAAAGACCAAAGGATTCTTAACCTCAAATGTTAAAAGAAATGCCTTTTAAAACCATGACACATCATTTTTTACCTATCAGGCAGTAATTCAAGAGATTGGGGCTGGGCACAGTGGCTCACAGTTGTAAATTCCAGCGCTTTGGGAGGTCAAAGTGGGAGGATCACTTGAGGCCAGGAGTCTGAGATTAGCCTGGGCAATATACTGAGAACCTATCTCTAAAAAAAAATCTTTTTAAAAACTTAGCCAAGTGTGGTGGTGGGTCCCTGCAGTCCCAGCTACTAGGGAGGCTGAGGTGGGAGGATAGCCTGAGCTATGATAGTGCCACTGCACTCCAGCCTAGGTAACAGGGACAGATTCTGTCTCTTTAAAAAAAAAAAAAAAAGAAAAGAAAAAGAAAAGAGATTGAAAGTATCCAGCTGGAAAATGAGGATACAGGCACATTTGTTGTCAGGTGGATACAACACAATACAATACTTTAGGAAGACAATTTGGCAGTATCAAGTAAAGTGTGGAGTTTCTTCTACAGAACCATGCCCACAAGTGTGCAAACGTACAAATGCGTGCTCAGGAAGCTGTGTAGTATAGCAAGGTAAAAAGGAAAGGAAGGAGGCCACCTACATGTTCCTCAGTAGGGAAATGGTCAAATAAATTATAAACACTCCAATGGCTATTAAAAAGAAGGTAAATCTGTATTCAAGGTCATGAAAATATGTCCAAGGTAGACAGAACAGAAGGAAAAAAAGAGGTTATTAAATACATATAATGTGACCCCAAGAGAGTTTGGGAAGAATACATGTTGATTTCTATGTCTATATGCAGAGGCGTGGAGAAGCGTGGTTATGGGTGTGTGGTGTGGGGGAGGGGGCATTAAACATCAAACAACGAATAATGCCACCACCGCGGCTGGACAGCAGCATAAAGCACTTTCATATTTCACTTTAGGCATTCCTTGAAAAATGCCACAGGACAAATTTTCTCTAATTTCCCAGGGATTATAGCAGATGCAGATTGGCCTAACCAAAATCCAGTTCATAACACTGCACTAAATTCACTGAATGTTTAGAATTTTTAAAATCCTATTTTATAGATACTTACAAATTATTAGGAAGCTATTTTTCTTTTTACAAAGGCCCAATGTTTTTGTTATACTAACAGTTTACTTCTATTTTTCTATATGTTTAAGTCTTTATTATACAAACTTTACTAAATACAGCTGGCCCTCTATATCCATGCATTCCGCATCTATCAATTCAATCAACCCAGATCAAAAATATTTGGGAGGAAAAACGAATGCATTTATACTGAACGTGCACAGACTTTTTTCTTGTCATTATTCCTTTATACAGTATAACAACTATTTACACAGCATTTATATTGTATTAGGTATCGTAAGTAATCTCAAGTTGATTTAAAGTATACAGGAGGATGTGTGTAGGTTATATGCAAATACTGTACCATTTTATATCAGAGACCTGAGCATCCATGGATTTTGGTATCCACAGGGGGTCTTGGAACCAATCTCCCACATATATCAAGGGATGACCCTATACGAACTAATCCAATCATCAATTTCAAGTGTGGAGGCTCTTATCAATAACAGACGGACAAAGTCAAAATAAGCAAAGCTCAATTCATTGGGTACGAGAAAAAGGAGAAGAGATTGACCAGCAAACCAAAGGAGAAACAACAGGGGAAGCCACAATCAGAGCAACAGGCTGCAGGGGCCTCCCACCCGAGACCCCATCGTGGAGCTCGTTTCTGCTAAGTTCCTCTTCTGGGGTGAGCTGCGGTTTTCTTAAAGACAAGTGGGGAGCCAAACATGAAAGGTCACATATTGTATGAGTCTATGCATGTGAAACATCCAGAAGAAGTAAATCCATTGAGACCAAACAGACTGGCAATGGGGAGTGCCTACGGAATGGGCAGAGGGTTTTCCTTTTGGGGTGATAAAAATGTTCTGGAACCAGATAGAGGTGGTGACCGTACAACACTGTGAATGTACTAAATGCCACTGAAACATATACTTTAAAATGGCCAATTTTATGTGACTTTCACCTCAAACATATACATATGTGTGTATATGTGTGTGTGTGTGTATGCATATATACACACACACACACACACACACACACACACCTACACAGAAGTGGGACATGGTTAGGTAAATGAGTCTGGTTCCCCAGAATATGTCTTACTTGACTCCAATGGTGGTTTAAAAGAGAGCCCTAAGCGGTTTAAATTCAGATTATTTGAAGAAGAGTGTAATATTTAAAAGCAAAAGCTCCTTGGGCCCTAAACTGCACTTCTCTCCAAATCCATGAAGCCCCTCGTTGTTCCATTTCGGAACAGGACAGTTAGTTTCCCTGGCACAGTCTGCCACATGCAACACTGCCTGGTACACTGAAAGGGTGTCCACGTACACCTGTTAAATAAACAGACACCAATGTGCCAGAATACTCAAGATTAAATACTGCTGTTTAAAGTTCAAATAAAACCATTTTTACTTGCTTGAGATGCTTTGCCCCACCCCTTTCCTGAATGAAAGTAATAAAAAATGCTACCTTTCAATATGTCGTGTGTTTGATAGAAGATTCCAGAGGGCAGTCTGGACTACCAGCTATTAAGGATCCAGGCATACCTTGTTTTATTGCGCTTTGCAGATATTGTGATTATTTTAGACTGAAGGTTCACGGCAATCCTGCATCCGGCAGGTCTTGTCAGCATCTTCCCAGCAGCATGTGCTCACGTCCTGTCTCTGTGTCACATTTTGGTAATTCTTAAATATTTCAAATGTTTTCATGATTACTACATCTGCTATGGTGATCTGTGCTCAGTGACGTTTGATGTTACTTTTGTAATTGTTTTGGGGTGCCAGGAACCACACTCATATAAGATGGCGAACTCAATTAATAAATGTGTGTGTTTTGACTGCTCCATGAACTGGCCATTCCCCCATCTCTCTCCTTCTCAGTTCTCCCTATTCCGTGTGACACAACAATATTGAAATTAGGCCAGCTGAGAATTCTACAATGGCCTTTAAGTGTCCAAGTGAAAGGAAGAGTTGCATGTCTCTCACTCTAAATCAAAAGCTAGAAATGATTAAGCTTAGGGAGGAAGGCAGGTCCAAAGCCAAGACAGGCCAAAATCAAGCCTCTCAAACCAAACACTTAGCCAGGCTATGGATGCAAAGGGAAAGTTCTTGAAGGAAATCAAAAGTGCCACTCTATGAACAGATGAATGCTAAGAAAGTGAAACAACCATATTGCTGATATGAAGACAGTTTTAGTGGCCTGGACAGATCAAACTAGTCACAGTGACATATCCTTAAGCCAAAGCCTAATCCAGAGCAAAGCCCTAATTCTCTTCAATTCTATGAAGGCTGACAGAGGCGAGGAAGCTACAGAGGAAGAGGTGGATACTGGCAAAAGTTGGTTCATGAGGTTTAGGGAAAGAAGGCGTCTCCGTAACATAAAAGTGCAAGGTGAAGCAGCAAGTGCTGATGGAGAAGCTGCAGCAAGTTCTCCAGAAAATCTAGCTAAAATCATTAATAAAGATGGGTACCCTAGACAACAGATTTTCAGTGTTGATAAAATAGCCCTGTATTGAAAGAAGATGCTATCCAGGACTTCTGCTAAAAAGGAGAAGTCAATGCCTGGATTCAAAGCATCAGGACAGGCTGACTCTCACAAAGGTCTAACGTGCCTGGTGACTTTCGGTTGGGCCAATGTTCATTTACCGCTTGAAAACCCTAGGGTTCTTAAGAATGATGCTAAGTCTACTCTGCCTGTGCTCTCAAAACGGAAGAACCAAGCCTGAATGACAGCACATCTGTCTATAACATGGTTTACGGAATATTTTAACCCAATGTTGAGACTTACTGCTCAAAAAAAAAAAAAAAAAAAAGATTCCTTTCAAAATATCACTGCTCATTGATAATGCACCTAAGTCACGCAAGAACTCTGATGGAGATGTACAAGGAGATTAAAGTTGTTTTCATGGCTGCTAACACAACAACCGTTCTGCAGCCCATGGATCAAGGCGGAATTTTGACTTTAAAATCTTATTATTTAAAAATACATTTCATAAGGCCAAGCTGCCATAGCCTTCCTCTGCCATTCCTCTGATGGATCTGGGCAAAGTAAACTGAAAACCTTCTGGAAAGAATTCACCATTCTAGATGTCATTAAGAACATCTGTGATTTGGCCAGATGTGGTAGCTCACACCTGTAATCCCAGCACTTTGGGAGGCTGCAGCATGCGGATCATCTGAGGTCAGGAGTTTGAAACCAGCCTGGCCAACATGGTAAACCCTGTCTCTACTAAAAATATAAACATTAGCTGGGTGCGCTGGCAGGTGCCTGTAATCCCAGCTACTCAGGACACTGAGGCAGGAGAATTACTTGAACCCAGGAGGTGGGGGTTGGAGTGAGCCGAGATTGTGCCACTGCACTCCAGACCTGGCAACAGAGCTGGACTCCATCTCAAAAAAAAAAAAATCTGTGATTCACGAGAGGAGGGCAGAACATCAACATTAACAGGAGTTTGGAAGAAGCTGATTCCACCCTCATGGACGACTTGGAGAGGTTCAAGACTTTAGTGAAGGAAGTAACGCAAATGTGGCAGAATGGCAAGAGAATGAGAGAAGTGCAACCTGAAGATGACTGAATTGCTGCAATCTCAGGATAAAACCCAAATGGATGAAGAGTTGCTTTTTATGGATGAGCAAAGAAAGTGGTTTCTTGAGATGGAATCTGCTCGTGGCGAAGATGCTGTGAATATTGTTGATATGCTAGATTTGAAATATTACATAAGCTTAATTGATAAAGCAGTTGCAGGGTTTAAGACAATTGATTCCAATTTTGAAAGAAGGTCTACTGTGGGTAAAATGCTATTAAACAGCATCACATGCTACATACAGAGAAATCTCTCGTGAAAGTTAGAGTCAATCGGTGCAGCAAATTCTATTGCTGTCTTACCGTAACACAGTGCTACAGCCACCCTAACCTTCAGCAACCACCACCCTGATCAGTTAGCAGCCATCAACATCAAGACAACATTGAGGCTCCACCAGCGAAAAGATGATGACTCACTGAAGGTTCAGGTGATTGTTAGCATTCTTTAGCAGTAATTTTTAATTAAGATAGGTACTTTGTTTTTAGACATAATGCTATTGCACACTTAAAAGACTAGACTACAGTATAAACATAACTTTTTTTTTTTTGAGACAGGGTCTCGCTCTGTCACCCAGGCTCTGCAGTGGCACGATCATACCTCAATGCAGCCTTGAATTCCTGGGCTCAAGCAATCCTCCTGCCTCAGCCTCCCAAGTCGCGAGGTCTATAGGTGCAATGCCACCATGGCTGGCTAATTAAAAACATTTTTTGTTTTGTAAAGACAGGGTCTCACTATGTTACCCGGGCTGGTCTCAAACTCCTAGCCTCAAGCAATCCTCCTGCCTCGGCCTCCCAAAGTGCTGAGATTATAGGTGGGAGCCACCGTGCCCTGCTAAAGATAACTTTTATATGTACTAAGAAACCAAAATTTTGTGTGACTTGCTTTATAGTAATATTTGTTTTATTGTGGTAGTGTGGAATAGAACCCACAATATCTCCAAGGTATGACTGTACTTCTCAACAGTGGGGGGAAGGGCTTAACGCTTTTGCTTAGTGAGACATCCTATGAACCCATTCAGCCCTTCGTATTTTTTAAAGAGGAAAACATACAGGTTGCTTACATCTGCTACACACATCTCAACCATAAGATTCCTGGTGCTACAGCCAGAGAATCTATTAGCTACAAATTCAAGGCAAGTTACCAGGTTTTTGAGCCTTTGGTTGACTGATTAACCACAGGTTCTAGAACTCTGTCTGCTACTGCATAACTTTTGGCAATTGCAACCAGGTGCAGTGGCTCCCACATGTTATCCCAGCGCTTTGGGAGGATCATTAAAGGCCAGGAATTCGAATCCAACCTGGGCAACATAGGGAGACCCTATCTCTACAAAAATAAAAATTAGTGGCTGGGCGTGGTGGTTTACACCTACAATCCCAGGACTTTGGGATGCTGAGGCAGGAGGATCGCTTGAAGCCAGGAATTCAAGACCAGCCTGGGCAACAAAGTGAGACCTTACCTCTACTTAAAAAAAAAAAAAAAAAGGATAAAAATAAAACTATAAAACATAATAAAAATTAAAAATTAGTAACTGGAAGGAAATAGGATTTGCTTGATGGGAAACATCTGCCCTTTGCTTTCTGTCCCACAGGAAAAGATGATCTAAGAACTAAACTCAGGTTTCCTAAGCGTCACATGAGAACTTTTCAGAATCCCACTTCGCTTCAGGTTTTATTTCCCTACCTCAAGAACGGAAGGCCGCAGACCAGGCTGGGTCTCGTTGGAAGTCCTGTAGCAATGGCTGATGGAAATGAACGTGCTCATGACCAAACACCATTTCCTCCAAGGCGCTACCAAACCCATGGACACCAGAAAGCAAGCCACATGATTGCTAAGCTCTGGCACCAATGCCACCAAAACCGGCAGTATTCCTCCAGCCTCCCACATCATCTGTCCCAGGTCCATCACTAACCTGTGTCGGCCATTCATCTCCAGGCCCACAACGGGGCAGATGAAACGCGCCCGCTGGAGGTCATCGTGCTTGTCACCTTTAGTGTTTCCTTTATCCCCTTCCCAGGCAGGATTATCAGAAAGCTTCAGCTCTGTCACATTCTGGGAAAAACCATTAATATTTTAACAATTCATTTGATAAATAGATCATCCTTTGCCTTAACCACCCAAGTCAACAAATTGTTATTCCAGCCCTACCCATCAAAATCTCTTCCTCACAGTTACTTTCCTCTGGTCCATAAGAAACATGGATATAATACTAAACCATAAATAGAAAACAGGAAATGAGGCCGGGCGTGGTGGCTCATGCCTGTAATCCCAGCACTTTGGATGGCCAAGGCAGGCAGATCACCTGAGGTCAGGAGTTCAAGACCAGCCTGACCAACATGGAGAAACCCTGTCTCTACCAAAAATACAAAATTAGCTGGGTGTGGTGGAGCATGCGTGTAATCCCAGCTACTCGGGAGGCTGAGGCAGGAGATTTGCTTGAACCCGGGAGGAGGAGGTGGCAGTGAGCCGAGATCGTGCCATTGCACTCCAGTCTGGGCAACAAGAACAAAACTCCGTCTCAAAAAAACAAGAAAACAGAAAACAAGATTTTTTCAATTCACTGACTAGCAAGTAAATTAGTTATTTCTACTATACACATTTTTTTAACTTAAGGAAAAGTACCTTCTTACATAAAAAATTACTCCACTAACAGAAAGCTCTGCTTGAGTTCCACCCAGAAGGGAATGCTTTCTCCCTGTGATGAATCCTCCCTGAGGCTGCTTCATGTTACTGACTATCTACATTTATATAATCGTTGAAAAAAGCAAAAACAAATATATATATATATATAAAATCATTGAATAGACAGTAAGATCTGAGGCCATGGCCTAATGAGCTAAGGCAGAATATTAGCCAGAAAATACTGTCACACTCCAAGACACAGCTATTCAGGTTTTCAAGAATTCCCAACTTTATAAGGAATTTGATACAGTAACTCTACTTTTGCATTCGAGGCATTTCTTCATATTTAATGAGACCATTTTGATTTCAACACTCTAGAGAGCAGGTGAGTGTCTTGAAGGGCAAATCACCATTCATACGATCAGCTTCCTGGTCGAGAATGAGCACATGTTTCACTGAGTTCTCTGCTCCGAGTATTTGTGAACTATCAATTGACGGTAATGACAACCTTATGTATTAGCATTGTTTTATTTGTATCCTTTTTTTTCTTTACTGTTCTAATTTCTTGGAGTTTTTTTCCATTAAAGATTCAACCACATAAACCTGAATATTACAAGTATTGTAAGTATAGAACTGTATGAGTTAATTTCAATGATAACTGCGTTTTTTTTTCTCATCAGATGGGTAAAGTGCTGATGTCACAACAAGGTTTGAGAGAGGCACATCTTAGACGTGCACATGAAAACCCAATCATAGCACTTACGAACTACTAAAGAATCGTTCATCACATTTTTGATGTAAGATGATTCATACTACCACAGGTTTTTCAGGAATAAATTCTCTTCCACAAGGTAAAAGACCACTAAAATCAGAATAATTTCTACAGCACTATCATTAGCTACATTTCAGAATTACGAATTTGCCTGAAATGAACATATCCTATAATCAACCCCAGCATTTGAACAAAAAGCCTAATATAATAATACGAAAGAAAGAAAGAAAAAGAAGGCAAAACCTAGAGCCTTAGACTAGGAGTTAGGGGATCTGGTTCTGGTTTAAGTACTTCGCCAGCCATGTGGCCTCAAGTGAGTCATTTACAGTGAGATGAAAGGTTTGACTAGCCTGATGGTTCTCAAACTCTTTACTACCTTTCTGAGCTTTTTCCCCCACTGACCATATTTAAAAAGTTGTGTCCTCTCAAGAAACTTCCTTTATTAAAAAAACTTTTTTCAACTTTTATGAAAGAACTTTAACTGCCAATCAGAACCTCTAATCGCCAGATGGTAACCACATGATTTAAGTGATCCGTAAAATTATCTAATTCTACAAAAGTATCTTCCAAATCCAAAATCCAAGTAGGTGAATCTTAATTACAAAAATAATGCCTCCCAACATTAATAGAGAACATCAAAATTTTCAAAGCACAACACACAGGTGAAATCACAACAGATTTATAATGTAGGAAGTATGCATGGTGGAACTCGTGGCTTCAGATTTAAGTGACCTCTCAAGATTATACCTGTATTAGATGGCCGTGTGGGAACGGAATCCCAAATTTCTGAGTTCAGTCTTTAAGGTGTATAAATTCTATAAAATAAACCTCAGCCACTTTTCAGACCCTCACAGCACTTCAGAATCACTCGTGTTACCTTAATGCTTTTAATGTGAGATGCTGCCTTCCCAAGAGCCTTTTCTGCAGATTTGTCCAAGAGAAATTCAATGACGGCATCTTTGTTATAAAGTCTGCAATAGTATTAGAATATTATGTCAACAAGCAACTTTCAAATAACCAAAGGCGGAAGAATAAACTGAACACAATCCAAAAGTAATTTACATTTGATAAGAGAAATGCCCTAAATTATTAAAAAGTAAATTTAACCCTGTTTCAACTATTTCCAGAGCATACAAAGAAGGAAATTATTTATTTATTTATTTGAGACAGAGTTTCACTCTTGTCGCCCAGGCTGGAGTGCAATGGTGCAATCTCAGCTCACTGCAACCTCCACCTCCCGGGTTCAAGCAATTCTCCTGCCTCAGCCTCCCGAGTAGCTGGGATTATAGGCGCCTGCCACCATGCCTGGCTAATTTTTGTATTTTTAGTAGAGATGGGGTTTCACCATATTGGCCAGGCTGGTCTCAAACTCCTGACCTCAGGTGATGCGCCCACCTCAGCCTCCCAAAGTGCTGGGATCACAGGCATGAGCCGATGCATCCAGCCAGAAATTAGTTTAAATCAAAGGTGGCAAACTGGCAGTCAGCAGGCTGAATGTAAGCTAAACAAGGATTTTTTTAATTGGGAAATTTAATATGTAAGTACCTATTTCCTCTTTTTCTTTAAAAATTAAAACCAGAAGGCATGGAATCACTGGGCCCACACCACTGAGCTGTAAAAACTGGCTGGAACTGAGTGGCAGCTCCCGCTTTGGACAGGACACGGACTCTCCAGTATTCTCCATTCCCTGCCATTCTCTCCTGTTCCTCGCTGGCTCCTTCATGTGTTTATGCTTGTAACTTCGCTTTTATTGGCCCGAGTTTGCTTTTTTTTTTTTTTGCACAGGCTGGAGTGCAGTGGTGGAATTATAGCTTACTACAGCCTCAACCTCCCAGACTCACAGGATCCTCCTGCCTCAGCCTCCTGAACAGCTGGGACTACAGGATCATGCCACCCATGCCTGGCTAATTTTATTTTTTCGTAGAGGTGGGGTTTCACTATATTGCTCAGACTGGTCTCGAACTCCTAGACTTAAGTGACCCTTCCTCCTCAGCCTCCCAAAGTGGTGGAATTACAGGTCTAAGCCACTGTGCCCACCCCAGCCCCTCAGTTTTCAAACCATGGATTAAATAAACCAAACTGACTAGAAGAGTACAGAACTATGTTCAGAGATAGGGAATGACAGCCTAGGCCTCACAAATTTGCTTGGGATAATCGATGCTTGATGAATGGAAAACTGCATTTACATACCAAAATTCTCCTCAAAATCACTTAATAAACTCATTTTGATTAAGTGTAAAAACCGTACCTGCCAAGTTCACAGGCAACTATTGGTCGTCTTAATATTTCCTGACTTAGAGTACAATAGTTCCATTGGGCCACTAATTCAGCATCTTTGTCAACCTAATAAAAAACAAAAAATTCAATTAATTTTCAACTCTGAAAGACACATGGTTCACAATTCTACATATAAAAGTATATTCAGTAATACCACACTGTAATGATTTTTGTTTTTTAAATCAAAGATAATGACATAGGAAGTTGGGTTTTTTGTTTGTTTTGTTTGTTTGTTTTTGAGACGGGGTCTCACTCTGTTGCCCAGGCTGGAGTGTAGTGGCACAATCTTCGCTCACTGCAACCTCCACCTCCTGGACTCAAGCAGTCCTCCCACCTCAGCCTCTAGAGTAGCTAGGACTACAGGTGCATACCACCACGCCTGGCTAATGTCTGTATTTTTTGTAGAGACGTGGTTTTGCCATGTTGCCCTCAAACTCTTGGACTCAACTGATTCGCCCATCTCAGCCACCCAAAAAGTGCTGGGATTACAAGCAAGAGCAACTGTGCCTGGCTGAAGTCAGGATTTTAAAAGTCACAAGCAATTAATACTACATCAAATAAAGGCCCATCTAAATATGACATGTACAAAGAAAAAGGGTTTATATAAAATTATTAAACTGTTTATGCAAGCCACATACAAATATTAACATTTGAATCTTAATAATAAATTAGGGAGGCCATACAAAAGAGGAAAAAAAAGTGTGTTAGGTTAATTTCTAACAATGGGAAAGTCCACTAAGTTGCGGCAGAATTTAAAGAGTTAAGAACTGAGAAGACAAGCATTTTTTTTTTAAAGTTCAGAAGAAAGACTACGTAATTCTTTAAAAAATGTTCAATTTAACAGAAATAAGTGTTTTGGGGCTTATTCACTAAGGGATACATCAAACTTTATCCACGGTATGAAAATCCAGACATAAGACCCTCCCTGGCCCTCGAATGACATTTTCACATACATCATATTCCATGTCCCACTCCTTCCCATTCTTGTTTTTCCCTTTACTGTGTAGACTGCACCACTCTTTCCCATTCTTCAAATGCCAACCTGAATAATTTAACAGGACAGCAGATTTGGAAGAAAATAGGAAGAGAAAACAAAAACAATCCTGCTGAATTTATTTTATTAATTTATTTTTTGAGACAGGGTCTTGTTCTGTTGCCCAGGCTGGGCTGCAGTGGCACAATCACAGCTCACTGCAGCCTCAATTCTCCTGGGCTTAAGCAGTCCTCCCCTTTAGCCTCCCAAGTAGCTAGGACTACAAGCAAGCGCCACTATTCCCAGCTAATTTTATTTTATTTTTGTTAAGAGGTCTCCCTGTGTTGCCCAGGCTGTTCTCCAACTGCTGGGCTCAAGTGATCCTCCTGCCTCAATCTCCCAAAGTGCCGAGTTTACAGGTGTAAGCCAACACGCCTGGCCCTCTGAATTTAATTTTTAAAGTAAAAACTTGCTTAAGTGCTTACTGTGTGCCAGGCACTGTGCTAAGCAGTTTCCATGACTTAACTTTTTAATCCTCAGAAAAACTCTATGAGTTAGTATTTTCACTTTTGTAGATGAGGAAAGTGAGGCACCAAGAGGTTAGGTTATATTCAAAAAGCACCTCAGAGAGTTGGGGACAGGGAGAAAAGTGACAAATCACTCCTTATCCAGAGCTTTGAAAATTGTTTCCCCCCAAAAAGCAGTAAAAAATGTGTTTACCAGGGTCTCTCTTCTTTTCTAGGGTCTTTCTTCTTTTAAGTTTTTACATATCTATACTGGAAAGACAAATTTTTTTTTTTTTTTTTTTTTTTTTTTTTTTTTTTTGAGACAGAGTCTTGCTCTGTTGCCCAGGCTGGAGTGCAGTGGTGCTATCTCGGTTCACTGCAAGCTCCGCCTCCTGGGTTCATGCCATTCTCCTGCCTCAGCCTCCCGAGTAGCCGGGACTACAGGCACCTGCCAGCACGCCCGGCTACTTTTTTGTATTTTTAGTGGAAACGGGGGTTTCACTGCGTTAGCCAGGATGGTCTCGATCTCCTGACCTCGTGATCCACCCGCCTCGGCCTCCCAAAGTGCTGGGATTACAGGCGTGAGCCACCGCGCCCGGCCAGACACGTGTTTTTTCCATACTTTCACTCACAACACTCAATACTTCCAGAACACTTCTGACAAAGTGTATGGGATTTTCCCCACACCAACCAATTCTCTGATAGCAGCCAGGTGTCTTACAATTAAACTCAACTGTGATACCACCTATGTGGATATGGCCTTAGATCCCAAAAGTTAAGGGCTCAGTCCCATAATACCGCCCCCTACCCCGACTTTAGATGCCAATCACAAGTTCAAGTTGTCACCTGTGCTTCTGTCTATAAATCAAAGGCTACCACAACCCCACCCTCAGGTTTGATAATTTGCTAGTGTCTCACAGATGTGGGAAAACAGTTTAGTTACCATTGATGATTTATTACAAATACATTTTAAAGGACACAAATAAATAGCCAGATAAAGAAGTACATAGGGTATAGTCTGGAAGGGTCCCAAGTGCAGGGCTGTCCCCATGGAGTTGGGGTAACTCTCCTGGCATGTGGATGTGGTCGGCAACCCAGAAAATCTCCAAACCCTCAACTTCAGGGATCTTTATGGAGACCCCACCACATAGGCATGATGGATTATTAACTCCAGGTCCAATTCCTCTTCTCCTCCCTGAAGGATGGAGGTGAGGTGGGGCTGAAAGTTCCAAGCTTCTAATCTTGGCTTGGTGTTTCTGGTGACCAGCCCCCATCCAGGAGCCCACCAATAATTACCTTATTAGAACAAAAGATGATCCTGTCACCCAGGAAATTACAAGGAATTTAGGTGCTCTGCATTAGGAACCAGGGCAGATTTCACAATATTGATGTGAAATGTAAGCTCCACCAGGGCTAGACTCTGCCTTGTTCACTGCTATATCACGGGGCCTACAACAATGTATATATGGTAACCACTTATTAAGCATTTGTTGTGTGAATAGTTATAATAAAAATCCATCCTGCCCAGGCATTCTGGCTTTTTTGAATCGCTCTTCCTTTTTTCTACCCTCTTCTGACACTTGTTTCTTGTCAAGCCTTTCATTAAGCTACTCCTTTTCAGCCCTGGGCACAAGAAAACAAAACTGAGCTGAACACTTTTTTGGTGAAAGCCAAAAAAGCACTCATGAATGCTAATTATCCAGCATTCGCCTGTTTACATATAGGTATGATCAGAGGGTACACTTCATCCTCTTGGGTATTCATTCATTCTCATATTCACACATATTTCTTAGGTGTCTATTATGTGGCTGACACATAGTAGGGGTTACAGAGGTAAGACACACACGGTTCCTGTCTACGTGGGAAAGAGACAATAAACAAATAACACAGTGGTAGGCACTGTAAAGAAGAGCAGAGAGAATACTGGAAGTGAGGCACATTTCAGCTACAGTGGACAGATGACATTTGAGTAAAGAACTGAATGAAGTAAAGAAACTTATCGTGACAATCTCAGTGAAGAATATTTCAGATTGAGGAACTCACACTCCAGGTTGAAGCACAAGAGGCCTGTTGAGCTAGAACAGTAAGAAAGAGGTGGAGGGGGCAGAAGATGAGGTCACAAACATAGGCAGGGTCTGCTCAAGGGCCTGACGAGATTTTATTCTTAATGTGATGGGAAGCCACTGGAATGCTTCAAATACAATAGTGACATAAGGAGTTTACCTTTTTAAACAAGCTCTCCAGCTCCTGAATCAGAATACATGAAGTCTCCACCTGTGCCAGGCACTCTACTAAGTGCTTTACAAACATTTTATCATTAAAAAGTAATTACTAGTGCTAATTTTGAAATCCCAAATAAGTGGATGGGAATCCTGGCTTCACCACCTACCAGCTGTGTGATCTTAGTCACCTTAATATCCCTGGACTCAATGTCCCTGTCAGTAGCAAAGAAATTATTATAATTTCCTCGATTACTTGTGAGATTAGGGATTATTCACTCATTTATTCAAAATATTTAGTGTGCCAGGAATGACGCTAGTTGCAGAGAAAAAAAGGGTACAGCCTCTGCTATCAGGAACTTACCGTCTAGCGGGGAAGACTGATACAAATCAACCACGTACAGCCGTATGCAGGGTGATAAGACAGTTTATAAAAGGATGTGGTATGGGAACAGTTTGGGAAGGCTTCTCTGAGCAAATGAAGTTAGTGTATACAAAACTCAATATACACTAAGTATTTGTATTATTGCTACTAGTCGCAGGTAGGGTTCAAATCCTGGCTCTGCCATTTACTAGCTTTGCAACTTTCTCCTTTCGAGCCTCAACTTCCATGTCTGAAAATGAGGATGACAGTATGTAGCTATAGGGCTATTATGATAATTACATGAGATACCCCCTGTTAAGATTACTGTCCAGTGAATGGCAATAGTCAGCACCCATTGAATGTCCACTCTTAATACTGTTGTTAATTTTGAGTCCTCCGAATGGAATAAAAGACCGCAGCCAGGTCTGGAATCCCGCTGGCTCCCCCTTCTTACTTCCTCTCGTTCTCTGGGGTCGTCAAATTCCCACCACCCCCGGTCCCCAAGAGCCCGCCCACATCACTGACCTTCTCAACCTTCTTCGGCCCCTTCACCAGTTCGTGCCTCTTGGGAATTGTTCCCCCGTCGCAACCCATCGCAAGATAGGAGTCAGAGCCAGCAGCAAAACCCTAAAGCTGTCACTTCCGGGATTTCTGGCGAAATCCGCAGCCACTTCCGGCGCACCGCCGTGACGCAACACGCCGGTCGCGACGTAGCGGGGCGGGGCGGCACGCTAGTCGCGGCGTAGCGGGGCGGGGCGAGGCCTTTACCAAGTGCCTGTTGTCATGGAGAGTGTCGCTTGGAGGCTGGGCGCGGGTGGGTTTCCTCTTTCCCGTGAGACCCTGGGTTTCTGCTGCACAATCGGAATCACTCGCCCACGCTCCGGGGGCCAGCGAGGGCGTGGGCGGCCCGTGCGAATCCACCGCTCTTTGACCCTATCCCACGCCAGCTTGTGTGGCTGCAGAGCGGGCACATTCCTGGACTGAGAGCGCCTTGAGGAAAAGGGCCGCCCTCCTGTTTCTGCGATTAAGGATGCCTATGAACGGAATCTGCCGTATCAGTGGACATTTTTGTGTTTAAAAGGAGAACGCATCTTTACTGAGAGCCAACTGTGACTCAGGCACTCACAACAGATCTTGTGAAGTGATGTTACAGCAGATTCTAGGAAGTAAGACCCTCCCTAATGCCTGGAACTTTCTGGTGTTGCCATGCATATTGTAGATGGCATGTATGTGAAATTTTGCATACAGTTTGTGCGTGTGTGTATTTCATTCACAGTTTCCTGAAGCCCAGATTAAAAAAATGTTATTAACAATCAAGTATCATTAATAGACTATGTAAGAGTTCTTATAAAACATACACTGATGTTGCCATGCCCATTCCAAGAGACAGGCTGTATTTTATCTATAAGAACACAAATCTCTTGCTAAAAATCCATGATTGTCTGTCTGCTCTTAGGCGATTGTCTATTTCTCTGTTTGTTCCTTTAATTATTATAAATATTATGGGAAAGTGCCTATAATCCCAGCACTTTGGGAGGCCGAGACGGGAGGAGCACCTGAGCTCAGGAGTTCCAGGTTAGCTTGGACAACATGGTGAGACCCCATCTTGAAAGAAAAAGAAAAATTAGCCAGGCGTTGTGTTAAGCTTTTGTAGTCCTAGCGGATCCGGAGGCTGAGGGGGGAGGAAGGATTGCCTGAGCCCAGGAATTCAAGGTTGCAGTGAGCTATGATCATGTCACTGCACTCCAGCCTAGGCAACAGAGCAAGACTCTGTCATTAATATGTATATATGTATGTATGTATTTGTACATATATATGATGGGAAAATTTCTCCATTGCCGAGAAGGCAGATCTTTATGATGGGATGTTACGCTATTGACCTACGTGAAACATAAAAACGCTGGAGATATTTTTTACTTGGGAAGAATTGCCCAGAAAATATGTGGATGTGGAAACTTCAAGGGCTATATGTAAGCTTGGGGTACTTGTTACTGTGATTAATGGGAATTTAAAAAAATAATCCCTTTAATTAGTTGGTCTCTGATTGATTTATGATTTATTTCTCTGCTAACCACAATAACTGTAAGCTCTATGAGGTTAGGGACTTCGTTTTGTTTTGTTTTTTGTTTTGTTTCGTTTTGTTTTGTTTTAGACAGAGTCTCAATCTGTTGCCCAGACTGGAGTGCAGTGATGTGATCTCGGCCCACTGCAACCTCAACCTCCCAGGATCAAGCGATTCTCCTGCTTCAGCCTCCTCAGTAGCTGAGATTACAGGCGCCTGCCACCATGCCGGGCTAATTTTTGTATTTTTAGTAGAGACAGGGCTTCACCATGATGGCCAGGCTGGTCTCAAACTCCTGACCTCAGGTGATCTACCTGCCTCGGCCTCCCAAAGTGCTGGGATTACAGCCGTGAGCCACCAAGCCCGGCCAGGACTTTTATTCCACATTGTATCATCAGTGCCTAGAAGAGTCTTTGGCACACTCAATATATTAGTACATTTCCTCAGTAAACCAAAAGTAAGTACAGATTCATTGAGAAAGGGGTCAAAAGCCTAGTTTTGGCAGATACTAAAACTGGTTAGTACTATTAGGATTCCATTTACTGGTGAGGAAACAGAAGCGTGGAAAGATCAAATGACTCCTTCAAGGTCACATAGCTCGTGAGAGACCCAGGAATGAGTGCTAGGATTAGTTCTTTCTCACAGCAAAGGACAGAAGGTCAAATACAGAAGAGCAGAAACACCAGCATCTTTAGAAAGACTCAAACCAGTGTTCTTTTCTCATTTGGGGAAGAAAAAACAAAAATAGCGGCTCTTTATTAAGCCATGACCATGTGTGCACTGTGAGATTTGTAGGCATTGTTTCACTTTGGGCTTACAATAACCTTAAGAGTTAGAGGGTATAATCCCTCCTGTTTTACAAATGAAAACCCCAAGACTCAGATGTGTAAGTTGTCTTTGTTCAGGGTCCCACAGCTGCTGAGTAGAAGGAGTAGAAGATGAGGGCCTGTCTCCGATGAGGCCCGTCTGACTTGACTGGTTCCCCAAATGCTGCTGATAAAACCCAGCAGTACTGGCTGTGCTAATGTTCTAGCTCAGGCAGCTGGACTTTTTTCTCTTCCTCATTGGTTTCCTCTTTTAGAATATTGGTCTCTAGGCTACTCTGTGCCTCAGACAATACACAGCTAGAACTTTTGTGAGGTTTATTATCATTGGTAGCAAATATGTGTTGAGAGCTGGCTGCCATGTCAGGTGCTGTGTTCAGCACTTTATTGGACTTGAGCCGTTTTATTCTCCCGGCTCTACTGGGAAGCAGATGTCATCATTGTCTGCTTCTTCTTCCACTGCTTTGTCGAATGAACTAATAAAGGTTATTCCCTTACAAGCATCTTTGGAGACAACTTTGTCCTAGCCAAGCCATGGATTTTCGGGGAAGCAGAGAAATGAAATGATAAAAAGGAAAATCATTACCCTCTAGTAAAACCAGTATGTCTTAACCTTTTGGGAGTCATTGGACCTGTTTGAGAATTTGATGAAAACTTTGAACTAAATCTCCAGAAAAGTATTGATTAGCACATATGACATTTCGCATAGCACATACATGTTTGTATTTTACTCACAGCCTTCTGAATCTCAGGCTAAGAACCAGTACTTTAAATGCTGTTATAGTAAGTCCTTATAGTAGGTCTAAAATATTTCAGACTTCTTTTTTTAATTTATTTTTTATTTTTGGGACAGAGCCTCACCCTGTTGCCCAGGCTAGAGTACAGTGGTGTAATCTTGGCTCACTGCAACCTCCATCTCCCATGTTCAAGCGATTCTCCTGCCTCAGCCTCCTGAGTAGTTACAATTACAGGCACACACCACCATGCCCAGTGAATTGTTTGTATTTTTTAAGAGACGGGGTTTCACCATGTTGGTCAGGCTGGTCTCGAACTCCTGACCTCGTGATCCACCCTCCTTGGCCTCCCAAAGTGCTGGGATTACAGGCATGCACCACCACGCCCGGGTAATTTTTTGTATTTTTAGTAGAGATGGGGTTTCACCACATTGGCCAGGCTGGTCTCGAACTCCTGACCTTGTGATCTGCCCGCCTCGGCCTCCCAAAGTGCTGGGATTAGAGGCGTGAGCCACTGCCCCTGGCCCATTTCAGACTTCTGAGCCATGGCAGGTTTGATTTCCTGATAGCTCTGCTCATGTGCTCTTCCACAGCTGCAGCTTACTATAACTCATTTTAAGAGTTGGCATTAAACACTTTTTAAACTATCTGCTATGGTTTGAGTGTGTCCCCCAAATTTCATGTGTTGGAAATTTAATCCCAATGCAACAGTGTTGGGAGCTGGGGCCTAATAAGAGGTGATTAGGTCACGAGGGCTCTGCTCTCATGACTGGATTCATGTTGTTGTCTTGGGAGTGGGTTAGTGATCGAGACAGTGGACTTGTTATTACATCGAGTTCGGCCCTCCCTTGCTCTCTTGCCCTTCCACCTTCCACCTTGGGATGATGCAGCACAAAAGCCCTTGCCAGATGCAGGCCCCTTGACCTTGGAGTTCCCAGCCTCCAGAACTGCAAGAAATATATCTGTTCTTATTCTGTTAATGCAGCACTAAATGGACTAAGACAGTAGATATGAAAAATGTTTGAAGAACTTTACAACCATCCTTTAAGGTCATACACAGGAAGGAGTCCCAAAAGAAGGTTAAAACAAAGTAGAAAACTGAGGCAAGTCCTGAGATAATTCAAGACAAAAATTACTTTTAATTTGCAGTTTTAGGGAAATATTCAAAATATTCTGGCAATATACAAAGCTTTAAATGAACTGGCCCCTGGCCACCCCTCCCAGCTAATGTTGGCCACTGTTCCTTTCTTTACTAGGTTCCAGCCACAGTGGCCACCCTCCTCTCCTACCTCTGTGCACATGTCTTGGTGATCCTTCTCCAGGGACGTGCTTTCTCTTCATGTGTTCCCAGCTGGCCCCCTCAAGGGATCCAGCCCTCTGCTCCTGGGACCCCTCCTTGGAGCCATCTTCCCTGACCTCTCCATCCAAAATAGCACTGCTCTGCCTTCACGTTACCCCATCTTGCTTTATTTTCTTCTTTGCATTTATCACACAAATATCATGTTATAAATATAAATTTGGACATCTTGTTCACCGTGGAGTTTTTTGCATTGATTTTTATTTCTTGAAAATAATTGCATCAAAATATTATTTATCTTGATACACAGTGTTTTGGGCAGCGCCTTATATTTTGTATTCCAGAAGAGCTCCTCTCCCACCTCTTGCCTGGTTTTTTATCTCCCTCGACTGGAAAGAAAGCGCCGTGCTCCAGCGCCTCTGTTCTGTTTCCTGCAGCATCTCTAGCGATCAGCAAAGGCCTGGACAAGTAGGAGGTGCTCAATGACTATTTGAGAAATGAATGAATGAAAGGAAAAGGGCATTAGCAAGTAGCTTTGATTCACCTCCTTATAAGTGCACATACAAATGGGCAACTTTCAGAGAGCTGGGGTGCATACATAGGGAAAACATAACATTTTTAAAAAGATGTTTATAAAAAACATAGTTGCCACCAAACCACAAACACAACTCCCCATGACTTGTCAAACTGGAGGATCTCTAACATGGGTTCTTCACCACTTCCAGCCTCCTGATGAAATTTGGCTTAGTTGAGGTCAAGTTGCTACCACCACACCACCCACCATTTCCTCTTCCTTCCTTGGGAGGGGACCATACAGAACTCTGGGCATTAAGCAAAAATACTCAGCAAAAAGTTACCAAAAGCTAAAAAATTGTGTTTAATTTTATTTGAAAGTTTTTTCAGAGGTAATCATCTTGTTAATCAGTGGAAATTCACCCTGGAATCACTGTTTCAAAAAAAAGGAAGGAAACACATTTAGCTAGCAGCAGCATTTTTTGTTATTTTACACCCAGTGGTTTTGTACTTTGTTGACAAAGGTCTTCAATTTGGACTTGGACTCATCTCAAAAAAAAAAAAAAAAAAAGGACTTTTCATTACCTATTAGAACACCATGAAAGACTCATGAACGACTAAGTTAAAGAATACAAAGCATTAGAACAGTGCTTTAGTAGCAATGTAGTAATAATTTAATAAATATATGCCACTGTTATTAAGCGTAAAACATAATTTTATCCACTGCAATAAAAATTTGTTTGCCTCCTCACATAATCCCTCCTCTGTTTAATTTTCTGTTTTTTGAGATGAAGTCGTACTCTGTCGTCCAGATTGGAGTGTAGTGGTGTAATCATGGCTCACTGCAGCCTCGAATTCCTGAGCTCAAGAGATCCTCCCGCTGTAGCCTCCCGAGTAGCTGAGACTACAGGTGTGTACTATCAGGCCCAGCTAATTTTTTGTATTTTTTTGTAGAGACAGCGTCTTGCTTTGTTGCCCAGGCTGCTCTCAAACTCCTGGGCTCATGCAACCCTCCTGCCTTAGCCTCCCGAAGTGCTGGGATTTCAGGCATGAGCCACCAAGCCTGGCCTAATCCCTCCTTCTTCCAACAATATTCCTGACTTTTATTAGGGGATCCTCTCGGGACGCAGTTCACCGTAGGTCTCTTGCCTTTCTGCACATATTCAGAGCAGAGGCACCAATAGCATTTTGTTGTGAACCATCTTTTAAAGGATGTTGTTTAACCATCTTCCAACAGCCTTGGAAGACAGAGATAATGTCTCCCTCCAGAGCAGAGGGCAGGTTTGTTTGGTACGCAATATATTAAAAATGAGGGCTAGGCACGATAGCTCGCACCTGTAATCTCAGCAGTTTTGCAGGTTGAGGCAAGAGGATCGCTTGAGCCCAGGAGTTTGAGGCTGCAGTGAGCTATGTTTGCACCACTGTATTCCAGCCTGAGCGACAGAGCGAGACCCTGTCTAAATATATATATATATATCTCACATATGTAACATCTATATTACATATCTAACATCTATATTGCATAGCTATAACATATATTACATATATAAATATGTAATTAAGATGATGTCTCCCTCTGAGGCCAAGCCTGGTCAGATTTGCTCAGAGCCCGTTAAAAAAATTGGGGATTCCTATGCTAAGGTTCCTTGGCTTTGACACAAACCTATGTGTTCAGCATCCACCTGAGCACACCACTGCATCACTCCCTGGGACTTGGGGGACATGGGAAATGATGTGAAGACGAAGCAAAGTTGCTTGCAATGCCAGGAGAAAGAGTCTTTTGTCTCCATACACAAAAGAATGAACACTGCAAGCCTGACAAATATCCTTATGAAGGCCTGCCTGCAAGGTTGACCTTTGGTTGGTGCATGGAAACTTGGATTTTGGGAGGGTTCCCACCATTGCCAGAATTTGTAAGAATGGCTCATTGTGCCTAAACTGTTTGTACAAACAACGTGATTCATACTCAACACCTGCTTTCCTTCTAGGAGTCTGGAAATTTGGTTCATGCCAGACAGAGGCTTCCTGCCTGATCAGCCCCTAGTAAAACCCTGGCTGCTGAGGCTCTCATGAGCTTTCTTGGTTGACAACATTTCACACATGTTGGCATAAGTGTTGCTGGGGCGAATTAAGCATGTCCTGTGTGACTCCACTGGGGGCAAACTCCTGGAAGCTTGTGCCTGGTCTCCCCTAGATTTCACCCTGGGTACCTCTTCCCCTTGCTGATCTCACTTTGCATCTGTTCAATATAGTAAGTCACAGCTGTGAGTATGACTCTCTTCTGAGTCCTGTGAATTTTCCTGGTGACTCATTGGACCTGGAGGTGGTATTGGGGACCACTGACATAGTCTCTGATCCCAGAATCTCATGTCTTCTGTCTGCATCCATGAAATGGTGACAGGCTAACTTGTTAATTTCAAAGATGAAACCTCAGGCCCATCACAGTGCTTGAAAGAGCAATCCCGTTACCTCTCAGGACCCATGGGAGAGTGAGTGTGGGGTGGGTAGGAATTCCAGATCTAAATTAACTTGGGTGTTCCATGCCCTGCTTATCATGGAGCTTTAAGGAGCAGGCACCTGATCTAAGCCGAATGAAGGCCTTTTCTTCTCCTCTGGCCAAGAATCAAGAAGAGTGTAACCTGGGAAAACCACCTTGCAATCATGGGGGTTAACCCAGAGCAAGTGGGACCGAGAAACTGGTCCTGGATGACACTGTTGGAGCCCCTGAAACCAGCCAGCCTTGCGGCTAGTTTGCCTCTGGATGATTTTAAGATATATGAGTTAATAAATTTCCTTTACTGCTTAAGACAGATTGGATATGATTTTCTATCCCTTGTAAGAGAAGTCCTAACTGATGCAGATCATGGCTGTTCAAAGAATAGGCCCCCGGAGGGCCTCTGTCCAGTCGTAGAGAACCAACCCTCACAAAGATGGGATCCTTCTTTTAAGGACCCTGAGACTAACTTAATAAAAATAACCAGCCTCCAGCAGTCAACATTTTACAAGTGCCTACCAAGGAAAGAGTAGCAGATAGGCGTTGGACTTGGTATCATTTCAGGTGACTTACAGCCTGGAGATGCTCCTCCAAGCTGTAGAGGTGTTTATGCATTTAGGAGACCCAGACCTTCACTTAAAATGAAGTGATGATGTAACCATGGCAACGTGAGCTGAGGACTCAGCTACAAGGAGAGGAAGAGGAGGTGGTTTGAGTTGAGGGGAGCTCTGCGCCACTCCTATCTGTGCCCAATGATGGGCATCCTGTCCACACCACGCCTTCCTGTCTGCACCACCACAGGTGATGGCTTTGTTTTCCAGCCCCAACCCGGTGCCTAAGAGCGCAGCCTCTAGTCCATCTCCCTGCAGACTTCAGGGAGAAGCACGGGAGTGACAAAAATAAACATCGGAGGCTTCACTTGGGTGACACAGATCAAAGGCTTTTCCAAAAAAAGAATGCTGCAAATGATGTTTAAAGTCATGATTATATTTAATATTATTAGGGTGGTGCAAAAGCAATTGTGGTTTTTGCTATGGTATGGCAAAAACCACAATTGCTTTTGCACCAACCAATATAAATTGTAACAGATTTGAGACAAAGTAGAAAATTTTTCAAATTGAGTAGAATTTATCAACCCAGAATCTGTAATGCATGAAATAAATTAATAGAGAACCCAACAGATCATGTTATGTCGTAAATATAACATCTATCTTTAGGTTAAAGTAACATAGCAAAAATTTCATATTTATGGGTGCAAGACACATACATAATTTGTACCAATCTCACAGAACTAATTCAATTCAAAACAACAAAAAAACTTACTCTATTATCTAGTGGATCCAATAAAAATTAACCATTTTAAGATAAGTTTTCTTGGGCTTCCCCTACTTACATTTTTCCTGGCACCTGCTATACTGTGTATGTATTTCTTCATCGCTTTACTCTCTGACTCCCCTACTAGATTATAAGCTCCAAGAGGGCAAGTCATCTGATACACTGCTATGTTTCCAGCACCTAGAACTTGGCGTGTAGTAGGCATCCAATACATAAGTGTTAAATGAGTGAATTTAAAACAGGTACACGCCGGGAATGGTGGCTCACGCCTGTAATCTCAGCACTTTGGGAGGCTGAGGCGGGGGATGGCCTGAGGTCAGGAGTTCCAGACCAGCCTGGCTAACATGGTGAAACCCCAACTCTACTAAAAATACAAAAATTAGCTCTTCCTTTCTCTGTCATCATGGTGTGTGCTTGACTCCGCTTCTTGCCATGTCTTCTCATAAGACTTTCAGGATTAAGTGATTCCTGACCAAGAAATTAAAACAAAATCGCCCCCACTCCCCAGTGGATTAAGATGAAAACTGGTAATAAAATCAGGTACAACTCCAAAAGGAGACATTGGAGAAGAACCAAGCTGGCCCTCTAAGGAATTGCACATGAGAGGGCACACATATTTATGCTGTCTGAAGGTCGCAGTCATGTTACCACATCAAGCTGAAAATGTCACAACTCTCTGGAGAGTTGTACATGTTTTATTGAGAATATATTTTTTCTCTCTGAATCTGTTATGAATGCATTGGTTGGCTGGGTTCAGTAATAAATATGTGAGACCTTACATTAAAAAAAATACAAAAATTAACTGGGCATGGTGGCACACGCCTGTGGTACTAGCTACTCGGGAGGCTGAGGCAGAATTGCTTCAACCCAGAAGGCGGAGGTTGCAGTGAGCTGAGATCGCGCCACTGCACTCCAGCCTGTGTGACAGAGCGAGACTTTGTCTCAAAAAACAAACAAACAAAACATGCACACATTTAATCAATATAAAATATTATTTCTACGAAGTCACTTCAAGCTGATACTGCAGACTCCATATATGCTAAACTTCACAAGGTCTTTACCTCATACCTGACTCTCTTTCCTGACCCCCTGTGGGGTAAGTCAATGCCCTGGGGTTGCTTAGCCACTTGGTGCTAACAGCTTTGAACACCAGGTTCTGTTTCAGCTCATCGGTGTATGCCCCGGCTGGCTTTTCCCACAGGACAGAGTTGCACAAGTTGTGGGTGTGAAGCTGAGAGGTGAGCAGAGGAGGAAGGGAGGTAGAGAGTCCTCATCCCAGTGTCCCTCTGAACTGCCGCGTGTGTTGCTCCAGCTTCTCGGCCTCCGCCTGGAGGTGCCCCAGCGCAGCAGGGCTGGGGTACGTGAGCACGGCATTCTTAGTGGCCAGCGCTACGTCCTTGAGCAGGCTGCAGAGGTGACTGCTGCCGCGGAGGATCTCGTTGCGCACGTCCCTCTCCTGGGTCTCCATGCACAGCGTGTCCACCAGCTTCTGTCCCACCATGATGACCAGCTTGCTCTGAGTGATGATCTCCGCGGGCTGGCTGCTGCTGAGGCTGCCGTGAAATGCTCTGATGGCTTTGAAGAGCGCCCCAAAGTACAGCCGGCAGTGTTCAGATAAGCGGGGTTTCCTCTCAGGAGTCTGTTGACTCGAAGGCTGGGGTATAAGAGGGCCAGGATTCTAAAGAAGGGAAGGAAGAAAATAGATAGGAGATTCAATCAATGGGCTGTGGCTGTCTGCCCTTTCCTGTTTTGGCTAGATTTGCAAGACTTTTTTTTTTTTTTTTTTTTTAAAAAAGCATGGTTTGATTTGGGAAGCCCAATACTGCAACAGTTGTCTAACCAATTAATGTTTTCAAGACACTGTAATATATAATATATACAATATTATATTGTAATACATACATATATAATTGTATTCAATCATCTCAATAAACCAACCACAAGAAACCCATTTTAAGAAACACATTGGCAATGACTATATTTATAACTTTTTTTTTTTTTGAGACAGAGTTTTCCTTTGTCTTCCAGGCTGGAGTGCAGTGGTGCAATCTCAGCTTACTGCAACCTCCACCTTCTGGGTTCAAGCAATTCTCCTGCCTCAGCCTCCTGAGTAGCTGGGATTACAGGCACCTGCCACCACACCCAATTAATTTTTGTATTTTTAGTAGAGATGGGGTTTCACCATGTTGGCCAGATTGGTTTTGAACTCCTGATCTCAAATGATCCGCCCACCTCAGCCTCCTAAAGTGCTGGGATTACAGGGGTGAGCCACTGCACCCAGCTAAATTTGTAACTTTTAAAAATGCAGGAAAACTTGGTAAGATTTAAAATTTTCTCAAAGAACAGATTTAAAAACATTTGAAAAGCCCAAAATCCTCTGATTTCAGTATCAAAGGTATACCAGAACCCCCAACATTTCCAGAAGAAACTAAATACCCTGACCTATCTGCCTTAATATTATTATTTATTTTATTTTTTGCCTTAATATTAAAATATTTATCATATTTGCTAATAAGGTTTCATCAAAATTTTACATTCATGAATTTTATTTTCTGGAAAATGGAACCAACGTCTCCCAAATCCTACATACTCTCAAAGATTTTCAGTACCTAACTTAGTGGCCACAACTCCAGGTAACAATTGAAAGGTGAAGCTCAGAGAAGAGAAAAGGCTGCCTCTGGCCATTCCATTAGCACATGAGAGATCTGGAGCTCTAGGTCTGAAACTCGCTTTTTTTCCATTAAATTTCACATGCTCACATTTACCTATTATCTCAAAATTCACAGCTCGGAAGCATTCAGACAGATAGGGCATACAACTGATTTTTTCAGAAGGGGGTTACGTCTCCAGGGGCTGGTAGGGTTGGAGGGGTAACTTCCTTGTCTAACTTGACAAGGAGGAGGAAGGTATACTTTGAAGAAGCACATTCATTATTAGAATTGCATATTTGGAAAATGAAAACAATGATTGTCTTTGTTATAGAAAGTGAAGGAAAGATTGAGATGTCAGTTCAGATGGACTCTTGGAAGCAGGGAGTGTAAGAATGAAGCAGGTTGAGTGCAGTGACCCACGCCTGTAATCCCAGCACTTTGGGAGGCCGAGGCAGGAGGATCGCTTAACCCTAGGAGTTCGAAACTAGCCTTGGCAACATACGAAACTCTGTCTCTACCAAAAACAAAACAAAACAAAAATTAGCCAGGTATGGCGGTGTGGGCCTGTAGTCCCAGCTACTTGGGAGGCTGAGGTGGGAGAATCGATTGAACCTGGATGGTGAAGGCTGCAGTGAGCCACGATCTCACCACGGCACTCTAGCCTCAGCAACAGAGCAAAACACTATCTCAGAAAAAAAAAAGGGGGAGCTGGGCATGGTGACTCACACCTGTAATCCCAGCACTTTGGGAGGCTGAGGCAGGAGAGTCACTTGAGGTCAGGAGTTTGAGATGAGCCTGGTCAACATGGTGACTCCCTGTCTCTACTAAAAATACAAAAAATTAGCCGGACGTGGTGGTGGGTGCCTGTAGTCCCAGCTACTCAGGAGGCTGAGGCAGGAGAATCACCTGAACCTGTGAGGCGGAGGTTGCAATGAGTCGAGATCACACCACTGCATTCCCACCTGGGTGAAAGAGCGAGACTCCGTCAAAAAAAATTTAGAAAAGAATAAGATGTAGGCATCATATTATGAGCATCTTATGTGAAAATATTAACTATAGGGAGGTGAAAAATATACTATGATTCTTAACTTGGGGTGCTGGAAATGTGTGGAGATAGTTTTGGTTATCGCATTGACTAGGGACTTCTACAGGCAGTGAGCGGGCAGGGGTTCTGGGATGCTGAATGGTTCACCACGCAGTGGAGAATTGTCCACCCGGTGGCCAATGGTGCCCCAGGCCTCCACTGAGAAATGCTGTCACTCTAAAGCGGAGGCTTTCTAAGCGAGGTCCTTCGACCAGAAGCATCAACATCACCTGCAAACTTGCTAGAAATGCACATTATTATGCTCCACCCCAGACCTACTAGATCAGAAATTCTGAGAGCGGGGCCCAGCCATGCAAGTTTGTTTGTTTTTGTTTGTTTGTTTTCTTAAGACAGAGTCTTGCTCTTGTTGCCCAGGCTGGAGTGCAGTGGTGCGATCTCAGCTCATTGCAACCTCTGCTTTCCGGGTTCAAGCAATCCTCCTGCCTCAGCCTCCCAAGTAGCTGGGATTACAGGTGCCCACTACCATGCCCAGCTAATTTTTTGTATTTTTAGTAGAGACAGGGTTTCACCATGTTGGTCAGGCTGGTCTCAAACTCCTGACCTCAGGTGATCCACCTGCCTCGGCCTCCCAAAGTGCTGGGATTGCAGGCGTGAGCCACCGTGCCCAGCCAGCCATGTGAGTTTTAACAAAGCTCATAGGTGATTGTGATACACTCAAATTTGAGAACCACTAGTCTAAGGTGTACTTAATGTTGAACAAAATAGCATGACTGTCAGCAATATGGCAGGCCCAAAGACTAGTGTTTGGGGTTCAGGGAGCTGAGCATCAGGAGGCCTGAATTCTTGTCCTAGTTTGCCTCTGAGAAGGTACATGACCTTATCCTAGTCATCGGACATCCTTTTCTTCCACCCTCTACCCCATCTGCCCTATAACCTAGGTAAGTTTCCCAAGCTTCAGTTATTCAGAGACGACCTTTACAACCCTTACAAGTTATACTCTTTCCACCTTCCTCTTAACTTCTACTGGCTTCATTCCTTTTCTTTAAATGGACCCATTGTTTTTACTTACATTAATTTAAAGGAAACCATGAAAAATGGTAAATAGAAAACTACTGTCATTTACCACAAATAGAAGGAAACCAATAAAAATAAGCACAATGATAACATCTTTGACTTTTTTTTTTTAAAAAAGGAAGAACATCAAGTGTAAAAGAGGTGTTGAAGATATATAAGCCCCAAATCAAGATTTCCTGTTGTAATCAGAAACATTAAATCAGAATGTCAAAGAGGAACTGAGTCAGTCCTATTTAGCCCTGTCAGTACCACCCACAACAAGCCTGGAGTCATTTCAGTAATGGTTAATGCTTCACTTTCATTCCCTGGGGTTTGTTCATTAGACTCAGCGATCTCCAGGACTCTCTTGCTAAAATAAAGGACAAAGAATCACAGAAACGAACTCTCACCCATGTGGGTCATGGCTGTAATGTTGACCTATCCATAGCGTGATGAGACGAATGTAGCAATAGAGCGTAGGAATCAGAGGCTTTAGAGAGTGAGTGCTGTGGCTCACCATGGTTCCTAAGTCTTTGTTTGCATCTAACCTTTGTTCTAAGATAGGTTTCTCTTTCTCTTCTAAGTTAGGCAATGTCTGAAAAATAAAATCCCTTCAAATTACCAAATCGAGTGGTGTTTTACGCTACGATGCAACTGTTTAAGTTCACTTTAGACTTGAGCATTCTTTCTCATATTTTCTGTTGATGGTTCTGCCTACTGATTCCTTTTCTCAACCAAAGGAGACTTTGGCCACCCAAAGGCTGAATTTTGCCTATCAACATGGCCTGATATAATGACCCACATGGCTTTGTTTAAAGTTATATATATGTGTATGTAAATTTTAAACATCCAAATTTCTAGAACATGTTAAAGCTCCTACACCACCAGGCATTTCGGCAGAACACAAAGGTTGGGGCTGAAAGCATCAAATTATCTCCTTGACACAGCCCCCAAGTGACTTCTGGGCCTCTTAAGGCTCACAATCCCTGAACTGAAGCATCTCGCTCTATAATGTCTGAACTCATCCAGAAAAGTATTTCTTTCTGTCTTTTCTTTTTTTTTTTGTTCTTGAGACAGAGTCTTGCTCTGTGGTCCAGGCTGGAGTGCAGTGGTGCAGTCTCAGCTCACTGCAACCTCTGCCTCCTGGGTTCAAGTGATTCTCCTGCCTCAGCCTCCTGAGTAGCTGGAATTACAGGCGCACACCACCACGCCCGGCTAATTTTTGTATTTTTAGTAGAGATGGGGTTTCACCATGTTGGCCAGGCTGGTCTCAAACTCCTGCCTCAAGGGATCCTCCTGCGTTGGCCTCCCAAAGCGTTGGAATTACAGGCATGAGCCACCACGCCCAGCCTCAGAAAAGTATTTCTAAGAGTAGCTAAAGTCTGGAGGCTGATCAGACCATGAGCAATTTGAAAGAATGTTTCTACTTCCTCTTTCGTTGCTAAGAAACACACTGAGAATGACTAAATTTATAACTTTCAAAAATGCAAGGAGACTTGGTGGTGAGGTTTTAAAAATCTACTCAGAAAATAGATTTTTTAAAAATTTAAAAATCCCTTTTAATTCTAATATCATGGTAAACTTGAGCGCCAAAAGTTTTCGGAAGAAATCGAAATCAACTGACCTATCTGCCTCTGCTGACCTATCTTTATCTGACTTGTTAATAAGATTTCATCAAGAATTTTACTTTCATAAATTTCATTTTCTAGAAAACGGAACCAGTGTCTCCCCAAAGCCTATACACTATCAAAAGAGTCTCAGCATCTTAGTAGCCACTACCCCAGGTAACAATTGAAGCCCCTTTTTCGATCACTTGGAACTCTGAACTCACCTGTCCACAGATATTTGCTCTATTTTTCTTTAATAGTTCAGAATAGCGTTCATCTTCCCTTTGCTTAGTGGAAGGGGTACTCTTTTGGTGTGATTCAGTTTCTCTTTGGGGAGGCTGGATGCATTTTTCACACTTAAATTCTGCATTTGGGGTCAACTGCACAGTCTCTTCCTTTTCACAGTTCCGCTTAAAAAGGAGCCTTCCATTGGCAATGACAATGGAGGCAAACCTCTTGATGTCTTCTGGAAGCATCCGTGCCACCATGACAAACCTCTCAAGGTCATCTGGGCTGTTCTGGACATTGTCAGTCACAAGAACTTCCAGAGGCCAATTGCGATTATCCAAGCTTTCCTTTGTTTCAAGCAGGATGCGGTAGGAGTTGGAGATTGTCTGCATCTGGTCCCGAATTCTGTTCTGAAGGTTACTGTCAGTGAGGTTACAGGCAGTCCCATGGACTCCTCGGGCAAAATCCAGAAATTCTCTTACAGATTCTTCTATGTGCTCAGTGGACCTGTGGATTGCATCAATGTTGGCCTCCAGGTAGTCTCGGAATCTCCACTTCCTACTGACAAAGAGCATCAGGCCAGCGACAGAGCTGACCACCTTGTGCTGCAGAGCCCTCACTGTCTCCTTGGCCACATCCAGGTCCAAGGAGAGCTCCTTTGCTGACTCCTCCAAGGATGAGCTGGAGGAGTCGTCGGTGGATGTGGTGGAGCACGAAGAAACGATGCTAGCTCCGCTGTCAGAACTGGAACCTGATAACCTGTCCAGTTCAGGAGATAGGGAAGTTGTCCGTCTGGAGAACCATGAGGAATTATGGCCCGTGGAATTCTCTGACACCTCCTTGGCTTTCGCCAGCTCCTTCCCAGCCTGAGAAACACTCGACATTGCTTTAGGGATGTCGTAAATTTTGGGCTTGGTGTTCTGCTGTTCCACTCGGGGAATCAGAAAGCTTGAAGGAACCTTGTAGCTGACATCTTTATCTAAAGGAAATGTGTCTCTGGGTACAAGAAAGCCATAAGAAGGAATTTCTGGAAGACTGAGTTTTTTCTGCTTGGGCACATTGTTATTCAGCTGTGGAGTGGGGGACCTGCATCTGCCACTTGGAGGACTGTGGAAAGTGGAGCTGGAACTGGGGAGAGCGTGGGGCCTTGATTCTTCTGCAAAGCTGGTGAGAGGCGTGTTTCTGATGCTGGCCTTTCCTGGAGACACTGGAGTGTCATAAATCCATTCCGATTTCTGAGGATTTGGTAATGTGCTGTAGCCGCCTCTTCTTAAGGTAGTCGCTGATATCAGGGGAACACCCTGCCCCTGTGGGAGAACCACACAGAGTTGCCGGGTTAGTAGCTTTCAAAAGAGGGTGCGAGTGCCTTATTTAAATCTCATCTTCACTCCCCCGCTCCTTCAGTGGCTCTCCAATTTCTGTTACCACTCAAGGTCCTTCACAATTCTTTTGAGGCTCATTTCTTTCCACTTCCACCACGCTGACCCCACCTTGTCTGCCACCATCTGCTTACAGGTCCAGCCACCCAAGCTGTTTACTTTCCCCTGAACTTAGAACACTGACTCACGCCACTATACTTCATTTTACCCAAACTGCTTTCTCTGCTCTAAATGCCCTTGCAACCCTTTCTTTTCCATCCACCAAACTCCTGTGCATCCCCCTGACATGGCGAAATGCCAGCTTTCTTGTAAGATGTTCCCTAATGACCTTGGGTGTAAGTGTGTCTGTGGGACACATGTGGTAGAATCCAATTATAAACATAGATTACACAGATTTCAAATAAAGTCCTTTGCCCAATACAGATAAAAGTGTACTGTATCACAGCACGCCCCTGAGGTCTGTCATAATAAGAAGCCATTACATAATCTCGCACTGTGCCAGGCACTATCCCAGGTCCTTTGCAGGATTATCTCACTTAATACTCCCAGCCCATAAAAACAGAAGTTAAATGACTTATCCCAACCACATAATTAGTCCTATTCCTGAACACAAGCACAATGAGAGGTTTTACCTCAAATGCAAAAAGGTCTCTGTTATGAGGAATTTGCATTCTAATTTTTGACCAAGCTAATAACATTTCTTTCTTTTTTTTTTTTTTTAATTTTTGTATTTTATTAGAGACAAGGTTACACCACTTTGGGCAGGCTGGTCTTGAACTCCTGACCTCAAGTGATCTGCCCACTTCAGCCTCCCAAAGTGCTGGGATTATAGGCGCCCGCTACCACGCCCGGCCAATATTTGTATTTTTAGTAGAGACGGGGTTTCGCCATGTTGGCCAGGCTGGTCTTGAACTCCCAACCTCAGGTGATGCACTCGCCTCGGCCTCTCAAAGCGCTGGGATTACAGGCTTCAGCCACCGCGCCTGGCCCCAAGCTAATAACATTTCTGAGAGGATTTTTATGTGTTCATAACACCGCACCTTAGCACCTCTTTATACTTACACTTGCTTGGCTGGCTGGGGGATGGAGTCCTGCCTTCCTGGGGCTGGCTGGTATGTCGTATAACTGCTGCTTCTCTGGCTCCTGGGGAAAGACCACAAAGGCAGACAACTTGAATGTTTCTTTCCTAATGACTACACATCACAAACGCTCCCTATTCCAATGTTTTTTTCCAAAGGAAGACACAAATTCCTGAAGGCTTTTTGGTGCTTTTGGTCATGATGGTCTAATGGTGGAAATCTAGGTGACGTGTCCCCCGCCTTCCTTGTCTGAGGCAGCGCAGGGGACATTACAGTTCTGTTTTTTCCATAACAGGGTATACATTCAACAATGGACTTTGTGCTTTAAAATGAGACTTCTCAGCTGGGTGCGGTGGCTCACGCCTCTAATCCCAGCACTTTGGGAGGCTGAGGCAGGCGGATCACCTGAGGTCAGGAGTTCGAGACCAGCCTGGCCAACATGGAGAACTCTATTAAAAATACAAAATTAGCCTGGCATGGTGGCGCATGCCTGTAATCCAAGCTACTCGGGAGGCTGAGGCAGGAGAATCACTTGAACCTGGGAGGTGGAGCTCGTGGTGAGCCAAGATCGTGCCATTGCACTCCAGCCTGAGCAACAGGAGCGAAACTCCATCTCAAAAAAAAAAAAAGAGAGACTTCGCAACCAAAGGTTGGGGGGGAAACAACAAAGCCTTAACTGCAGTTGCCTAAATTAAAAATGGTAATTTATCTTGAGCTCGTCTTAAAATTAAGCCAGAGGATAAATGAGATTGAGACTTAATATGTCTTCTTTCTTTTTCTCAGTAGAAATTTTCCTGTTTTATCATTCATATTTATTCTGCAAATATTTAACGAATGTGCACTAATGACCAGACACGAAGCTGGATGACACTGTGCACATCACAACAGTAATAAAAACAGGGTGTGAGAGACTCATTTGATAAATGTGCATCTTAGCAACGACCTAAGTGCCAGGCCCTGTGCTTCCTAAAAATCTTTTTTATTTTTTATTTTTATTTATTTATTTTTATCTGTGTAATTAGTTTATTAATTTTTTATTATTATACTTTAAGTTCTAAGGTACATGTGCACAACGTGCAGGTTTGTTACGTATGTATACATCTGCCATGTTGGTGTGCTACACCCATTAACTCGTCATTTACATTAGGTATATCTCCTAATGCTATCCCTCCTCCCCTCTCCCTACCCCATGATAGGCCCCAGTGGGTGATGTTCTCCACCATGTGTCCAAGTGTTCTCATTGTTCAATTCCCGTCTATGAGTGAGAACATGCGTTATTTGGTTTTCTGTCCTTGCGATAGTTTGTGCAGAATGACGGTTTCCAGCTTCATCCATGTCCCTACAAAGGACATGAACTCATCGTTTTATGGCTGCATAGTATTCCATGGTGTATATGTGCCACATTTTCTTAATCCAGTCTATCATTGATGGACATTTGGGTTGGTTCCAAGTCTTTGCTATTGTGAATAGTGCCGCAATAAACATACGTGTGCATGTGTCTTTATAGCAGCATGATTTATAATCCTTTGGGTATATACCCAGTAACGGGATGGCTGGGTCAAATGGTATTTCTAGTTCTAGATCCTTGAGGAATCACCACACTGTCTTCGACAATGGTTGAACTAGTTTACAGTCCCACCAGCAGTGTAAAAGTGTTCCTATTTCTCCACATCCTCTAAGCACCTGTTGTTTCCTAACTTGTTAATGATCGCCATTCTAACTGGGGTGAGATGGTGTCTCATGGTGGTTTTGATTTGCATTTCTCTGATGGCCAGTGATGATGTGTGCTTCCTAAAAATCTGATTGTCACTCCCCTCCTCAAACTCCTTCAGTGGCTTGAGATATATATATATATATATATATGACATATTATATATGTAATATGTACAGTAATTAAAAAACATACATATTAAGATACAAAAAACAGGTTACAAATTGCAAAGCAAGGCAAGAGAGCACCAAAATAGGTTTTGCAAAGAAAGAGAGAAATAGTTGGACATTGGAAGGGGTTTCTTTAGAGGGAGTTGGGCTGTGAGTCTCCTGAGGGCTCTTCTCAGCTGGGAAATGGGATGCAGTGTAGTGGGGGTTGCCTTTCGCTCCCCAAAAGCAAACCATTAAGTGCTCCCATGGGACCATTCAATGACTTGAGTTGTATCCCCTGAGCTTGGGGTCACAGTGGATGGGGGCTGACTCTGGCTTGGGAAAGGTGAAAAGAGAGAGGGTGGCAGCCGTGCTGTGGATGGCCTGTTCTCAGGGTCAGGACCAGGGGGAGGAGAGCAAAGCAGTTGCCTTGGGCACAATATTAAGAGGGCACCAAAAAACTCAGTCATCAAGGTAAATACTATTTAAAATGCAATATTTTAAAAAATCATAATGCAAAAAAATCATGGTGAACAAAATGTCACACTTTTACATAAAGACAGGGTCTAGTGGGGCTGGGATTAGGGCGAAGTGAGTGAAGTGAGTCATACAAGTGTGTCTTCATTGATAACCTTTTTTTTTCTTTTTTGAGACGGAGTCTTGCTCTGTTGCCCAGGCTGGAGTGCAGTGGCGCGATCTCGGCTCACTGCAAGCTCTGCCTCCCGGGTTCACGCCATTCTCCTGCCTCAGCCTCCCAAGTAGCTGGACTACAGGCGCCCACCACCATGCTCGGCTAATTTTTTTTAGTAGAGATGGGGTTTCACCGTGTTAGCCAGGATGGTCTCCGTCTCCTGACCTCGTGATCCACCTGCCGCGGCCTCCCAAAGTGCTGGGATTACAGGCGTGAGCCACCACGCCCGACCCATTGATAACTTTTGCACCCAAGGCAAGCGCCTGTGCTCCTGGAGTCTGTCATGGCAAAGGGAGCTTGTGTGTTTGTCATGGACCAGGCATGGCTCACACAAGAGCTGGAGCAAGAGCCAGGGAGGAATGGCTCAGGAAATCTCAGGAGGATGTGGCTGGAAATGACCTGCCTGCCCCAGAGCTAAGGGAGGAGCCAGCAGCCAGAGGAGATGCATTTGTCCACCTGGAGGGACTTGCAGGTAAGAGAGGCTCAGCAAGGAGGTGAGGGGTAGGAGGTGGGGGGCACTTACAGGAATGCCCCAGAAGAGAAAGAATCAGCTTGCCACACTGGCCACTGCTATTAGCACCCCTGCCAACAGAACCAGGTGAGCAGGACCTTTCTCCCTGCCTGCCTCTTGGAGCCCTGCAGGAGTCTGAGACCACACAGTGAGTAAGAAAGGGTAGAAACCTGAGATGGGTGAACCAGCAGAGAACTTAGCCAGTCCCTGGAGCCCAGCCCAGCAGGCAGGCCCAAGCCAGGCAGCAGGAGCTTTAGCTTTAAAGGAACTAGAAAGTTTGATTATTGCCTGGACAATTAAATTCCTCAACTGAGCCTAGCAAGGCTAAAGTGACTTCTTTTTTTTTAATTTTTGATTTTTATTTTATTTTTTCAGACAGAGTCTTGCTCTGTCACCCAGGCTGGAGTACAGTGGTGTGATCTCAGCTCATTGCAACCTCCACCTTCCAGGTTCAAGTGATTCTCCCTCCTCAGCCTCCCTACTAGCTGGGACTGCAGGCGTGAACCACCATGCCCAGCTAATTTTTGTATTTTTAGGAGAGACGGGGTTTCACCATGTTGGCCAGGCTTGTCTCGAACCCCTAGCGTCAAGTGATCCTCCTGCCTTGGCCTCCCAAAGTGCTGGGATTATAGGTGGGAGCTTCCGCCCCTGGCCAAAAGTGACTTATTACCTGTGAGTGACCAGGAAGTCACAGAGCCTGCTTGAAATTTTATTTAGACTGGAACTGTGGTTCTCAATCCTGGCTGCTCAGTACAATCACCTGCGAGCTTTTAAAAATCCTGATGTTTGGGCCCCATCTAGACCTGATTCAACAGTCTCTGGGGTTGGCGCACAGGCACCAGATGGCTAAAGCTCTCAGATGCTTTTGCATACAACGAAGGTTGGGAGCTACTGATCCCAGCGGTAGGTGGGTGGGGAGAACGCCACCACAGAGCATTTGAGTGGGCTAAGAAGGGGGCGAAGCTATTTTTTGATCACATGAAGCATGTCTTAGAAATGTGATGTTCCACTTATATACAAACAAGTTAAAAAAAAAAACAACTAAAATTTCTTCCCCCAGAGATAATCAATGTTAAGATAATCAATGATAACCCATGTTAAGACTGTGGTGCCTATCCTTCAAACTATCATTTTAAAAAAATGTGTGTGTGTGTGTGTGTACACACATACATACATTAAATATCTATTATAAATAATGGCTGGGCATGGTGGCTTATGCCCATAATCCCAGTACTTTGGGAGGCTGAGATAGGAGGATTGCTTGAGGCCAGGAGTTCAAGACCAGCCTGGTCAACATAGCAAGACCCCATCTCAAAAATAAAAAGAAAAAATCTATTATAAATGAAAAGTAAAAATTTCAAAATATTCAGAACTCAAGTAGTCATAATGTTTCCTGGAACAGGACTGGACTCCATGGGTAAAAAGGAGGTTATGAAGTTGGCCTCTGAGTGGTGATGTGTATTCTGGAGGCTGAGCCCCTGGCCCCCATGGTAATGCTGAAATGCAATGTGGGCGTGATGCCAGGAACCCCAGACTCTGGGCGCAGAGGTCTGGATGATGCGGGGCACCTGAACAAGGCTCACCTTCAGGACCACGGGGCCCCGGTGCTGGGTAGGCACGTCATACACCTGGGAAGGCAGAGTCGGCAGTGAGGCCCGGGCAGGTCTGGGAAGCGTGAGGATGGCCTTGGAGAGAAAGGAGGAGAGCAGAGGAAAAGGAAATGTCACTCTGATGATCACAATCAGGCTCAAAGTTATCTCTCCAAAAGCAGAGACAGCTGGGTGGACACTGCTGAGGGGGTTGCCTGGCACCCCCGATGGCAGGCTCTTCACTCTCAAGACAGCAGGGTACGGGTGGGAGGCTCCCTGGTGGAGGCAGCCTTCCTCGCAGGTGGTCCATGATGTCTTGTATCTGCCTCACCTGGGAAGTTCGCCTGAAGCAGGTTAACATGCAGATTCTTGGGCCCACGCGGGTTGGACGGAGTCTCTGGGTGTTGAGCAGGGGCTGGAACCTGCAGTGTTAACAAGCTTGCCAGGGGATTCTGATGTTCTCTAGGGACCAGGAGGCTGTGACTCTGATACTGGGCTATTCATCTACATTCATCTAGCTAGGCTGAGACTGGAGATATGCACGCAATAGGCAGAGGGGACTTTAAGAATGTAAGGTGGAGGAACCAACAAGGTCTGGGAGGAAACTGAGGCCTGAGAGCTGTCTAAGGACTCGTCACCTGGGCTGAGGCAGGGAAGCAGGAGGTGACCAGATGAGCTGCAGCTGGCAGCTTTTGCTGGCAGCAGTGAGAGGCAGAAGAGAATCTGGCAATGTGAAAGTGATGTAGAGGAGTGAGGGAGGGTAGGAGGGAGAGATGGAGTGGGAAAGGTTAACAGAGAGCAGGTCAGTGAAGGAGTTGGAATTTTATCCTACAAAGGATGGGACTGACCATCCAATTTATATATATATACTTTTTTTTTTTTTTTTGAGATGGAGTTTCACTCCTGTTGCCCAGGCTGGAGTGCAATGGCGCAATCTCGGCTCACTGCAACCTCTGCCTCCTGGGTTCAAGTGATTCTCCTGCCTCAGCCTCCCGAGTAGCTGGGACTACAGGCACGTGCCACCACGCCAGGCTAATTTTGTGTTTTCAGTAGAGACAGGGTTTCGCCATATTGGTCAGGCTGGTCTCGAACTCCCGACCTTAGGTGATCCACCCGCCTTGGCCTCCCAAAGTGCTGGGATTACAGGCGTGAGCCACCGCACCCGGCCCCAATTTACATTTTATTGAGAGCACTTGGCCAGTTATTGCTCAAGCCACTTTGGGAAACCTGGTCTCAGCCATGGAACCTGGGTCTGTGAATGGGAACTTCAGATTCAAGTTAATCCTCCAGAGCTCAATGATGTCGGCTCAATGGTGGATATGACACTGGGTGCCACAGAGCAGCTTCCGAACCCAGCCAGGGATCCGAGTCCCCTGGGGAACTTTAAAATAATACAGCTGCCAAGGCTCCCACCCAGACCTCCTGAACTAGAACGTCTCTAGGAGGGGCCTAGGAATGCGTGAATTTTTCTAGAGTAGAAGATGCTGTCTACCACGGGCTTAAAGTCTAAGAGGGAAATGAGGTCTGAGCATAGGCTGGGCACAGGCTGGGAAGTGAGACAGGGCCTGGAGGAGAGGACAGGGTGAAGCTCCGGAGTCCAGGACAGGGAGAATGTACTTCCCGCCGGGGGCCCAAGGAGCTGTTGCTAAGTAGGGGACTTTCCAAGTTGGCTCAGGGGGTGGTTAGGGTTTCAGTGTGCAGAGCTGAGGGAGCGGAATGCAGGCGGAGGAGCAGTTTCTGAGGACTGGGTCAGGGTCCCTCTATTCATCATGGTGTCCCCAGGATGCAGCACTGGGAATGTACGTGCTAGATTTATCTGTTTTTGGTGAGTGGATGTGTACAGCTTGGATGGTAAACATTAGCACACTGTAAAAATCCACCCTGCCATTCATCTGGCTAGACTCACAGACACAGATAAAGCAGCTGCAATGCAAACAGGATGACCATTTCTTCCAGGGACACGCTGCAGCTGTCGCATGTCAAAACAGCCCCCTTTGTTGAGTGATGACTGCTTTCTTACTCCCTGAGAAACTTGGTTCCCTAAAATCCTAGGCTCTCGAAGCACAGCTCTCCAAAGTGCTCTCAGTAAGAATGAAACATCCCACTCTCGCCTGGGGGATCTCAGTCATTGACCAAGAAGCAGCCTTGATTCCCAGGCCCTCATGTAGCACTTCAGACAAGGGGTTTCCGGGTCCAGGACTCCCCCTTTATCTCCGCTTCGCGGTTCCCAAGGGGAGAGCGGCCCTCGTCCAGCCTGTACCCTGCCCTGTTGTGCAGAGCCTATCAAGACACAGCTTCGCTTAGATTTCCCCATCCCATCATGACGCTACCTTTTCCTGTTTGTGAGGTGCCTCGTGGTTCCTCTGCTCTGTGATCTTCCTCTTTACACTCAGTAAACCTGACTTTGCTCCTGGTGGTCTCAGGCTGATTGGTCTAGGTGGACAAGCCCATCAGTGGTTTCCCATTGCATTTTGAATGAAATCCAAGCTTCTTTCTTTTTTAGAGATGGAGTCTCGTTCTGTCACACAGGCTAGAGTGCAGTGGTGCCATTTCAGCTCACTGCAACCTCCGCCTCCCGAGTTCAAGCGATTCTCCTGCCTCAGCCTCCCGAGTAGCTGGGATTACAGGTGCCTGCCACCACACCCCGCTACTTTTTTGTATTTTTAGTACCATGTTGGCCATGGTTTTGAACTCCTGACCTCAAGTGATCCACTGCCTCGGCCTCCCAAAGTGGAAGGATTACAGGCGTGAGCCACCGCGCCAGGCCAGAAATCCAAGCTGCTTACCTGGTCTGACAAGCTATGCACCCGCCACACCCAGGGACCTTGAGTGAGTGTCCCGGACCACTGGCTGTCACCTCCATGTCTCCTCCCTCCCAGCTCTCACTTATTTGAACACACCAAGCTTTCTCCCCTGGCAGACCCTTTCCAAATGATGTCCCAAGGCCCATTCCTCCCCATGACTTCAGGCCCATTTTATTCTGATGGCTGACTGTGGGGATCCCCTTTGCCTGTAAGGGCACCTCCACGGAGCAAAGGGACTTTCCTGTATATGACATTTCAGATGGAAGGAAGCCAGCTCAAAAATGCCCAGTGCTTCTTGGAAAACGTAGGCCCAGTATGGCGATCAATTAAGGAACATGTTTGAGAAACACAGTTTCGAAAGGTTTAGGGAGACAGAAGGAAACTCCAGTTCAGGAACTAGTGGATCCAAGAGCAGTTTCACCAGGAAATCTGGCCCTTTTCTCTTGAAATACAAGAGTCCCTTCTGAATTTAAACTGAAGTCAAGTATGTTCTTGATGTGGTGGTTTTTTTTTTTTTTTTTTTAATTAGGCCAGCACACTATATTAAGGAAGTTGGGATAAAAAGTAAAACAAAGCTCAAGATAGTGGTTACCCTAGTGGGGAAGTGACAGAGAGAAGGCACTGGAGGCTTCTGGGATGGTAGTTTTGTTGTTTCGTGGTCTGGATATAAGTTACTGAGCTGTAACTTAGCATCTGTAGGTGAAATTTCAATAAAGTGTTCGTCAGAAAGAATAGCGTCAGCCATAGAGTCAGGTGAAAGAAGATCAAGGAATAAGGGCTGTGTTTTTGGGGGTGATGGAAGTCGTGCTTCATCAGCTGTGTGGCTGCACGAGCAGTTTCACCTCCCTGGGAATTAATGTCCTCCTCTGTAAAATGCAGAGTTGTTCTAATCTAAAGATATGCAGAGATGGCACCCAGCTATAGAGATGTCTGATTCTGACACATAGACGCCTCTCTTAGGACAACTTGAGAAAAATGACATGTTTCCACCTTCTCGGATGTTAATTTGTGGCCACTCTTAGTCCACAGACTGTCAACACAGATATAAAAAGGAGTCCGTGAAATGCCTCACAAAGGCTGTGTTCCAAGCCTGTGAAGTTGCTATGGGAAAACAATTCAAAACCAGTGGTTCAGAGTTGCCTTGTCTAGCAACAGCCACTTCCATTTGGAATGTATTTTCTGGGCGGATTTAGCCTCAGGGTTAACGGCTAAATGACACAAGCAGGGAGGAGATGCCTGCCTTTTCTGTGGATCAGAAAATCTGTAACTGATTGTTAACTGGTCTTCAAGTTCTTCTAGCTCCTTCCTTCTCAGAGTAGAGGAAGAAGAGAAGTATTTAGAAAAACCAAAAGGTACAACTGAAGGTGACTTTAGAAAAGATGGGGTCCAACCTTCTCTCAATACAGAGGAGGAGGGAGAAACACAGAGGGTGTCGGGAGGTCCCCAATCACCCAGTGCAACATTGGCTGCCCCAGAAGCCAAATGAGATGGCATTCCTGACTTGTAAGCCACAGACCACGTCTCTTGCTAAGAGACTCCAAGCACAGAGAAGGCAAGAAATTCAAAATTATTATTATTTTTTGAGACGGAGTTTTCCTCTTGTCACCCAGGCTGGAGTGCAGTGGCGTGATCTCGGCTCACTGCAACTTCCACTTCCTGGGTTCAAGCGATTCTCCTGCCTCAGCCTCCTGAGTAGTTGGGACTACAGGTGCACACCACCACACATGGCTAATTTTTGTGTTTTTAGTAGAGACAGGGTTTCACTACGTTGGCCAGGCTGGTCTCAAACTCCTGACCTCAGGTGATCCACCCGCCTTGGCCTCCCAAATTGCTGGGATTACAGGTATGAGCCACCGCACCCAGCCAATAAATTAAAACAATTTTTAAGTAAATAGGCTGGGCACAGTGGCTCACGCCTGTAATCCCAGCACTTTGGGAGGCCGAGGTGGGCAGATCACCTGAGGTCAGGAGTTCGAGACCAGCCTGGCCAACATGGCAAAACCCTGTCACTACTAAAAATACAAAAAAAAATTAGCCAGGCGTGGTGGTGGGAGCCTGTGTTCCCAGCTACTTGGGAGGCTGAGGCAGGAGAATCTCTTGAACCTAGGAGGCAGAGGTTGCAGCGAGCCGAGGTCATGCCACTGCACTCCAGCCTGGGTGAAAGACCGAGACTCTGTCTCCAAAAAAAAAAAAATTTTTTTTAAGTAAGTAACTAGGAAGGGAGGGAAGGAAGGGAGCAAGCTTGTAGGTAAGGCAGACATGGAGAGAACTCAAGGAAGGAAAACAAGGCAGGAAATTCCCCCAGGGGGTTTTACTATGGCCACCTCAAGAACTCTGCTCAGTGGTTAAAGGGACCCCCCCTGAATTTCCTTGTGGTTTCTGTTGTTTGCCACAGCCTGCACAAGCAAGGGCTCAAATGGTTGATGTACGTAACATCAAGGGCAAATCTCATTGCTAATGCCCTGATCATTTTTCAAAGTTAAGTTTCAATAGTAAACTCATCTTTCCTTTCACACGGATGTCAATCTAGCGGTTGATAGTGGACTCCACGTTTTTGAAACCTTATGTTGTGTTTGGTCAATTTCATTCATGCAACAGCTATTTACTAAGTACCTTGTAGGAGCCTGTCACTGTATTGAGTGGCATGAGCAGGGAGGAGGTGCCAGCCTTTTCTGTGGATCAGAAAACTTAACTGATTGTTAAGTGGTCTTCGAGGGTCCTCTGGTCAACCAACAGAGGACAGCGCATCTGTTTTCCTTTCAGGGAGAGGAAGGAATTGCTATTGATTTTTTGTTTTTTCTTTTCATGGCTTTGGAAGAAATTCAAATTAACTTCAGCTAATGTCACTTGTTCTTAGAAGAAACCTCAGCAAAGCCCTGCTCCGAGTCAGCTGCTCAGACAGCAGCTGGGCATGCCAGGCCTAGATCGGGGCCAGTTGTTCCAGAAAAGAGAGTTAGTGTCCACCTCATTGACTGCTTCAGAAGGCTCCACCAGCTTCCTCCTGGTGTTTGTAGCGAGTGCCTGTGCTGGCAACTGTTCTATGTAACAACTGTCTGGTTCTATGTCTTGTAGCCCAGGGAGTTAGAAAATGTAAAGTATTCAAAGTCTTCTAAGGAATCACACTTTCCTGTTTGAAGACAACCTTGGAAGCTGGTGTGAAGAAAGCCTGAATGGTGAGTAGCACATTCCTGGGGCCCCCACAGCACATGCCTCAGGGAGAGTGGCCTTTCCCTGCACACAGACCTTGCCAAGACCCTCTGCCAGAGCTGTGGCTGGGTGGTATGTGTCATGGGAGCTGAAAGCAAAGCATCTGATGGCAGGAAATGCCTGCAGTGACTGAGGCCTGTGCACATCTGCTCTACATCTCAACACCTCATGAAGGCCAGGGCTTTGGGGGAAATAGCGCATTCTTTTTCTCCTTCCTTACTTTAATTCCTTTCCTCATTAAAAAAAGTTTTCATTCTGCATTTGTTTTATTATTTTTTAAGACAGGGTCCCAGTCAGTCACCCAGGCTGGAGTGCAGGGGCACCATAATAATAGCTGTCTGCAGCTTCAATCTCCTGGGCTCAAAGGGTCCTGCTGCCACAGCCTCCTGAGTAGCTGGGACTATAGGTGCCTGCCACCACACCTGCCTAATTATTTTTTATTATTATTAGTAAAGATGAGGTCCCACTATGTTGCCCAGGCTAGTCTGAAACTCCTGGGCTCAAGCAATCCTCCTGCCTTGGCCTCCCAAACTGCTGGGATTACAGGGACAAGCCACCAAGCCTAGCCCATTCTACATTTAATGAATGCTCTTTTTCCTCTGTTTTTAAAAATTGATACTTTAGGCCAGGCATGGTGGCTCACACCTGTAATCCCAGCACTTTGGGAGGCTGAAGCAGGAGGATTACTGGAGGCCATGAGTTTAAGGCTGCAGTGAACAGTGATTGCACCACTGCATTCCAGCCTGGGAGACAGAGTGAGACCCAGTCTCAAAAGAACACAATAATTGATATTTTAAAAAATTACAGATGTCATACATGCTCAATATGACATAAAAATCAACTTCCTAATTTGTTTGTCAGATATGTATTGAGCACCTACCCCAGGCCAGGCCTGGTCTCAGGTGCCGAGGACACAGGAGTGAATAAAATACAGGCCCCAGCTTACTGCCCTCTTTCGCTTTCTCTTTAACCAGTTCCCCTTCCTTGGGGTAACTATCCCTGGAGCTTGTTCTTCTCAGTCTCAGTGTGAGAGCACACATGCATACACACACTCATATACAGAACTCCTTTTTAGAGTTTTTTGTTTGTTTGTTTGTTTGTTTTTGAGATGGAGTTTCAGGCTGGAGCGCAATGGGACAATCTCAGCTCAGTGCAACCTCCCCCTCCCAGGTACAAGTGATTCTCCTGCCTCAGTCTCCTGAGTAGCTGGAATTACAGGTGCCCGCCACCATGCTCAGCTAATTTTTTGTATTTTAATAGAGACAGAGTTTCACTATGTTGGCCAGGCTGGTCTCGAACTCCTGATCTTGTGATCTGCCCGCCTTGGCCTCCCAAAGTGCTGGGATTACAGGAATGAGCCATTGTGCCCTGCCTCTTTTTTGAGTTTATATCTGTTTGGTTTTTGTTTAAATAGATCTTTCTTCCCTCTTATAAATGCCTCATCTTTTTTTTTTTTTTTTAACAACTGCACAGCAGCTTACTGTGGTGATATGCCAAGTTATGTATAACTAATCCAACTGTTTAGGCCTCTTTGAGTTTTAGGCCTCTTTGAGTTTTCTATGCCATAATGGCTACAGCCTCCTCATCCAGACATATATTTGCCTGCTTGTATATTTCCATAGCAGTTCTAGAAATAAAATTTCTGCATTGAAGGGGATATACTTTTTTTTTTTTTTTGAGACAGGTTCTCACTGTCATTGAGGCTGGAGCACAGTGGCAAAATCATAGCTCACTGCAGCCTCAACCTCCTGGGCTCAACCGATCCCCCTGCATCAGCCTCCCATAAGTAGTTGGGACTACACGTGTGTGCTACTATGCAGGCTAATTTTTAAATTTTGGTAGAGACAGGGTCTCACTATGTTGCCCAGGCTGGTCCCGAACTCTGAGTTCAAATGATCCTCCTGTCTCGCCCTCCCAAAGTACTGGGAATATAGATAGGTGGAAGCCACCGTGCCTGGCCTGGAATATACATTTTAAATGTGATGTGTAACTTCTTGCCTCTGAACCCATGGAAACCCCACCCTGCCATTTGTCACTGGGAGTCCTGCTGATCCTTCATCCTGTGAAAAGGCTGCCATGAACATCCTCAGTGCCTTCCCACACAGCTCAGCGAAGCGTTCCATTTCCCGCAGAGTGTGCCCAGCCTTGGAGAGCTGGGGAATCACAGCGGCACCAAGGGTGTCAACGACAAGGGTGTGGAGGCCGCTGAGTTCTCCATCCCAACCTGGCACACAAGCTCCCTGAGCATGATCGCCAGCAATCTGGGCTCCAATTTTGCGTGTTTGATCTGAAGGACACCCATGACTCAGGAGGTAGTTAGGCCCCTGGGTGTTTTCATACCTCTCAACCCATGTCTAGTAGGTGGAAGTATGCGTACCTGTTTTGGAAAGCTGAGAGTCTTTTCACAGATGATTCTGGCACTGGTGGGAGGGTCGGGGAATTCATAGACTTGGGCAGTAGGGGTCTGGGGCCTCTCCACCCAACTCCTCATCTGCTCATAAATGGAGCCTGGAGTGGGAGGGCGGGGTACAGTGGGCACCTGATAGGTCTCCTCTGAGCTGGCAGGAGCTTCTTCCAGGCCTCTCAGGAATGGGGGGCACGGCCTGTCTGCAGCGACCTCCGTGAGGATTTGGAGGCGGTTGGCAGGGGCCAGGCCTTGCCTCCCGTGGAGCAAACACTTCCACCAACCCTCGCTTTCTGGCACATGTTGCTCCAGAATGGTCAGGATGTCCCCTCTGCTGAAAGCCAGCTCGTCGGAGCAGTCAGGGCAGTTGTCATAAAGTGCCCTGGCCAGGAGCGCCTGGGGGTGGAGAGGGGAGAAGAGAATTTGCTGTTAGCACCATGGCCAGTGACCGCTACACCAATCCCACTCTCTTAGAAAGCTTCAAGCAAATTCATAATGCCCTTTCATTTCATTTCTTCCACCCCAGAGGCTCTTGTCCCTGCTCTTTGCCTGATTTGTTCCTTCACATCCTTGGGGTCTAAGTGAAATGTCACATCCTCAAGGCAGACTTACCTGTATCCTGAGACGAGGTTGGATGGTTCTAATATGCTTTCACGGCCCTGTCTGTTTTTGGTTTTGAGACAGGGTCTCACTCTGTTGCCCAGGCTGGAGTGCAGCGGTGCAATCTTGGCTCACTGCAGCCTCGACCTCCCGGGCTCGGGCAGTCCTCCCACCCCAGCCTCCCAAGTAGCTGGGACTACACATGCATGCCACCACACCGGGCTACATTTTCCATTTTTGTAGAGAAGGGGCTTTGCCATTGCCCAGGCTGGTTTCCAACTCCTGGGTCATGGCCCTGTTTTAATTTGTGGAAATTATGACACTTGTAGTTATTTAGTTCAGTGCAGCATAGTGCATAGTGGGTAGAAATTCCTACCTGTGTACCTTTGAGCAAATTAGCTACCCTATTAAAGCCTCAGTTTCCTCATCTGTAAAATGGTAGTAATAGTAATACCTACCTCATGGGGTTATTGTGAGAATTAAATGGGTTGAGATATATATATATATATCTACACACACACACACATACATATACATATATATAATATGTATATACACAAACACTATATATGACGGGTTGATATATATATATGTACACAACATATATCCTATATATACACATATACACACACACACACACACACACACACACACACATATATATATATAGCAATCCATTATATATTGTGTATACATATGGGTATCTCTCTCTCGGTCATGTACAGGCGCCTGGCATTTAGTAAGTGCTTGGTACAGGCAGCTGTGACTGTTATTACTATTAGATTGCTTTTTGTCTGGTTTTTGCTATTTTCCTTCTGAATTGGATTGGCAGTTCTGTGACTGCTGGGCCCACATCTCACTTGGCTATTCTGTCCCCAGTGTCAGGCCCAGACCCAGGTACATAGAATATGCTCAGTAAATGTTCGTTAATAAGTGAATGACAAGAGGCTGGACGCAGTGGTTCACGTCTGTAATCCCAGCACTTTGGGAGGCCGAGGAGGGTAGATCAGTTGAGGCCGGGAGTTCAAGACCAGCCTGGCCAACATGGTGAAACCCTGTCTCTAATAAAAATACAAAAATTAGCTGGGCATGGTGGTGCATGCCTGTAGTCCCAGCTACTCAGGAGACTGAGTCAGGAAAGTCGCTTGAACCCTGGAGGCAGAGGTTTGCAATGAGCCGAGACTATGCCACTACACTCCAGCCTGGGCAACAGTGGGACACTCTGTCTCAAAAACAAAACAAAACAAAAGAAAAACTAGTGAATGACAAGAGACTCAGGGGGTTAGTAACTTGCCTGTGGTCACAAAGCCAGGATCAAACCCAGTCTCCTAATTCTCCAACCCATGCTCTTTCAGTAAGCCACACAGTTCTAAAAAATGTCGCCTTGTTACCACAGCAGTGATGGCTGAGCCCCCTTCTTATTTGAACTTGCCACTGTAATTACATGAAGGCAACTTGTTTCTTTAGGTTTTAAAGTAATCACCTTTCCTCACCTTTTTATATCAATACATGTTCATTAGAGAAAAAGAGAGAAATAAAAGAAGGAAATGAAAATTACCCATAATCCCACCACTCAGAGATACCAATTCACACCATTTTTGGTATTTATCCTTCCAGCTGTTTTTTATTTTTCTAAATAAATTTAATTACACCTTTTAAGCTCATTAACCTTTGTTCATACGGTTCATAAATAAAGCAAAAGTGACCAACCCTTCCACTATGTTTGTTGAAAATTATTGTGCTTCTTGCCTAATATTTCTATTCTGTTACAAAAATGGAATTGGAAGACCAATGCTGATAAATACCATCTTAACCAGACAAGCAGGTCTGTGTGGATTTGGGGAAACACTACTATAAGTCTATCTAAAAAGCGTAAGAAGAATCAGATCCTTCACGCACCCAGAAAGACATTGAACGGCCCCCACAAAATCTAAAACGGCTGAGATCCTAGGAGATCATGAACAATTTTTGTAAATAAAACTTTTTGTTCTTTCTACAAAAGTAATAAAAGTTCATTAAAGAAAAAGTAAAAATAATAATAAGCAAACAGAAGAAAATTAAAATGCCTGCAGTGCTGCCACCACAGGTAACTGCTGTTAATCCTTTGGTTTTTGTATGTTTCCAGATCTTTTCTTTTGCATAGCTGTTCACATACACACCTAGAGTCATCATTAAAGTTTTAAAACCTAATGGCATAATATGAAACACACAGTTTTATAATCTGCTCTTTTCCCCACTTAAAAATAAATTGTGGGACCGGGCGCAGTGGCTCATGTCTGTAATCCCAGCACTTTGGGAGGCCGAGGGGGGCGGATGATGAAGTCAGGAGTTTGAGACCATCCTGGCTAATATGGTGAAACCCTGTCTCTACTGAAAAAAAAAAAAAAAAAAAAAAAAATTAGCTGGGAGTGGTGGCGTGCACCTGTGGTCCCAGCTACTTGGGAGGCTGAGGCAGAAGAATCACTTGAACCTGGGAGGCGGAGGTTGCAGTGAGCTGAAATGGCGCCACTGCACTCCAACCTGGGCAACAGAGTGAGACTCCATCTCAAATAAATAAATCAATAAATAATAAATTGTGAGCATCTTCCCATGTCAAAAACATTTTTCTTCAATATCCTTTAAAACAGTGACTTGGTTTTCCATTGTACGGATGAAACATAATTTTTCTTCTTGGTTTTGGACATTTTAGCTAATTGCAAGTTTTAGCTATTACAAACAATGCTGAAATGATCATCTTTATAGCTAATATTTGCAACTCCCCTTATTTATTTCCATGGATAAATTCTTCAGCGAGAAGTCGGCGGGTGGAGACCATCAGGGCTCCGGATGCTGTCACGTTGCCCTCCAGCAAAGTTCAATCAATTCACACCTCCGCCCACTGTGAATGAGACTGCACAGTTCCTTGTACCCTAATCTACCCTGTGCATTACCTCTTTGTTGGATGATGTATTTGTTTAGAAATCTTTGTCAAGGAAACTTGAAATGTTTCCCAGCACATTCTTAGCAACACCCAGACTACTCAAAACTACAGAATCAGCTGCAGCCCTCATGCCGCTGAGGGGATAACTTGCAGGCAACTCGGGGAATGTGTCACCTCCCTGCTGTACCCTACTTTTAACTTATTTTTTAATAGAAAAAAGGTCCCTAAAGGAGTCAGGGGCATGTGTATTGTGAGGGGCATTCCTGCCTGTAGAGATTTCCTCTCTTCTCCATGATGAAGCAGAAATCCTCAAGTGAGAGGGAAGATATGAAGTTATCGCTTGTCTGAGCCCAGTGACTGTATGAGATGATGTTGAAAAGCAGAGAGCTGAGCTACAGCCGATGGACACTGACTGTACTTCCTGGTGTCAGGCAACCCATAGGGTGTCTTTCTGGGTCAGCCAATTGTTCCTTCACAGATTCAGCAAACATTTATGGAATGTTTATTACATATGGCACTGTTGCCGTCCTCGAGTTTTTCAGGGACACAAATTTTGATCATGCCACTCCCCTCTCTACCACCCTTCAGTGGCTCCCTACTATTCTTTGGACAAAGCCCAAACTGTGCCCAAACCATCAAGGCCCTGTGTGATTTTGCCTCTTCCCACGCTTCCAGCCTCATAGGTATCACTTCCTCACTGGCCTCCAGGGTACCACCCTTTCTGAGGGCTTGAGTCCCTCAATCATGCTGTTCTTTCTACCCCAAAGCAGTCAGCAGCTTTCCACCCAGTGAAATCCCACACATCCTTCCAGGCTTATCTTAAATGTCACTTCCTTAGAAAAAGGGTCCCTGACACCCTCTCGACCAAACTAGTTCTCCCCATACTTCTTCTCAACACCTTTGCACATCAGTACGTGTCACATTAGGGTTCAACTCATCCAGGGTCTGTCTCCCCACAAGAGTGTAAGCTCCAGGAGAGCGAGGGCCACACCCTGTTGTTCTGGACTGCATCCCCTGATCCAGCACAGAGTAGGGGATCTTTAGCTACTTGTTGAGTTAATGAATGAAAGACAGGTGTGACATAACGCCCCCATTTTCAAGTCTTTAAGAAGTAAGAAATCACAAACACCAATATGAGCACTCCTATTTCTGTCTGGAGTAGGGTAAGAGTGAAGCTTTCTGTGACCCCCCCGCCCACACTTTTGGGTAACCTTCAGTAAGACTGACCACCAGCCATGTCCAGAAGATAAACCTCAAGGCATACTAGTCTGCACACGGAATCATTATCTCTCGAATATGCTGGGAGTAGCTTTCACAAGAATGTGGGTGCTAAGCTTGGAGAATCCAGCAGTGATGAAGTATTTAAGGGACTAGAGTTTTAGAGTCTTATAAAGAGTATTGATTAAAGGTCAAGACTTAGGCTGGGCGTGATGGCGCATGCCTGGAATCCCAGCATTTTGGGAGGACAAAGCATGTGGATGACTTGAAGCCAGGAGTTCCAGACCAGCCTGGCCAACATGGTGAAACCCCGTCTCCACCAAAAAATACAAAAATTGTCCAGCGTGGTGGTGCACTCCTATAGTCCCAGCTACTGGGGAGGCTGAGGTGGGTGGATGGCTTGAGCCCAGGAGGTGGAGGTTGCCGTGAGCCAAGATTGCGCCACTGCACCACAGCCTGGGTGAGGAAGTGAGACCCTGTCTCACAAAAAAAAAAAAAAAAAAAAAAAAAAAGACTTACAAAAGTTACATGCTACTTTGCAGATTTTTTTCCAGTTAAATAGACAAATAATTGCTGTTCAGTAAAAAACAATAATCTGAAAGGTTTATTATCTGAAACGATAATCCAAAAGGTTTATTATCTTGTAGGTTTATTATCTTGTAGGACTTTAACTTAGCCTTGCAATCACACTCTAATATTCCTTAATTAAATTGCCTATACCTACCTAGTGCCTCAATGATCTCTTTTTAAAAATAAATTCATTCAAGTTGGACAAGTATCCTCAACGATCTTTGACCTCGTTTTAACATTTCATTGATTCCCTATTAATTGATCAAAATTGATTAAAATCTTTGACATGAGTTCATTTTATATTTGCATGAGAGTCATAATTTTGCCTTTTTGAAAATTGTACTTTAACCATCCACATTGGGAATAAAACGGAAAATAAAAGCCTTTGCAGAGGCTATAATGAAATAATTATGGTATATTTCATCGTAATTCCCATGAAATACATTTAAAGCAATCTTTAAAAACCCGTCATCTGAAATGTGCTTGCATTTGTCTAGAAATTAGATAGTGCATATCTTTAGGCACAGCAGTTGTTGCAATATGGCAGCTGCTCTGAAGGGTCCAGATTGAACGCAGCTTAGCTGGTGGATTTGCCTATTGTAAAAGTAAGGACTTTTTCCCAGAGAACAATGGGGTTTTTATGATCATCCACCCCACTGGGCACCCACAGCTGTCCAAGATGAACAGCAGCAGTCTTATTCTTGATATATGATTTATTTTGTAATTTTGATCTGCTGTCTTCAGGACACCAGACCACATCTTCAAAGGATGTAAACTCCCAGCAAAGGAAAACTCTAAATACGTTGCCATAACACAATTCCCCTCAATATGAATGAAACACTGTATGGCGTTCCATTACAATTGACAGGGGTGTCTCTGGACAGCTCATGCAATCAATTAATTATGCCTCAGCATTTCAGTAGCAAAGACCATCAATGTTAATGTTACAAAAAAAAGAATGAAATGCATGTGGAAAGTCTTGGGGCGTTCCTTAACTGGAATGGAGGGAAAACGGAATTATATTGAATGAGAACCTATTTTGTGTTGGATGCACTGAAGTCATTATATCACCTATTTCTCTGAAATTTCAGAGGCAGACTTTCTTATCCCCATTTTACAGATGAGAGAACTGAGGGTCAGGGAGATCAAATGACTTGTCCAAGGTCACTTAAACTCTAATTGGTTCCTCACATCCATTCTTTCACCTTATAACCCACTCTCCAGACACTAGCCAGAATATTTTATTTTATACACATGAATTGGATCCTGTTGGTCTCTTATTTTAAAAACCTCTAATTGCTTAGAACTGCATTCAGAACAAAAGGTCACCTTCCTAGTATGGCTTCAAGGCAGGATCAGCCTCCCAGTTTGCAGCTCTACCCTCATTCATTTCCCTTCAGTCACATTGTTTTCTTACTTTTCTCAGATGCCCTGAGCTTGCTTCTACCTCAGACCTTTCCTTTGCTGTTCCTTCTGCCCAGAACTTTCTTCTGCCAGATCCCCCTCCTCTGGGTCTCAGCTCGAGTCACCCCTTTGCAGAGGCTGCCCCTGACCACCCCACTTTCGGCTGGGCTCAAGCTGTTATGGTCAGGCTGGGCACGCAGGGAGCACTGGACATTGCAATAACAGCAGCCAGCACTCATCTTGCACCCGTGTTCCTGGCACTGCGCTGAGCTCTTTGTGAATAACAGGTGGAAGCAGTTGACAGGCCACTGCAAAGGCATCCAGTAACCATCGCAATGGTTGCTGAGGCCACTCACAAGGTATTCTTAAATAGAGTGTTAATTTGGAACACAAATATTTGTGTAGAAATTTAAGAGGTGAAGGAGGACGTATGTTCACATTTTTGTTCCTTGTGAGTACACAAGCAGTTAGATTCTGGGTACAATGGAAGAAATGTTCTTAAACGATTTCCAAAAAGGACATTTCCCTCAAATGCCTGTCTTCATCCAACAGCTGGGAGAGGGAAAAGGAAAATGAATACACATTTGGAAGGAAGAATGGGAGGAGGATAGGGAAACAAACGTGAAGAATAAGAGACTCACTGCCTTCACGGTGATGATAACCTCAGTGCGGAGACCTTTCCACACCTGGCAGATGCAATGTGCTCATCTAAACCCGAGCAGCCGAGGATAGAGTGGTCTTAGCTGCACTTGGAGAAATGTGGGGAGCAATTCATTCATTCATTTACCAAGATTGTATTGAGCATCATCTGTATTCCAGGGGCTCTGCTGGAGGCATTGTGGTGAACAAAACTGTTTCTGATCTCATGCCATGTACATGTTAGTGGAGAAGACAAATTCGAATCAAATCATCACAGAAATAAATACACGGTTTCCACCTCTTGGAAGTGAGATGGAAAGAAAATACAAGAAGTTATGAGAAATAAAATACAGGAAGTTATAAAAAATACAGGAAGTTATGATAAATAAAATACAGGAAGTTATGAAAAATTATAAGTGCAGTTGGGAAGTAGTGATGGGTAAGGGCTTAGGGAAAGTTTACCTGAGAAAGTGGCCATGGAAGCTTCCATCCGGGGGTGAGGAGGAGTTAGATAAGGAGTTAGTCAGATAAAGTGTTAGTCAGATAAAGAGCATTCAGGCAGAGGAAGAGGAATGTGTGGAGGCCGGAGTGCGTGGGTGAGGGGGCGTGTGTGAGTGTGAGTGTCTATGTGTGTGTTGGGGGCGCATGGAAAGTTGGAGGAACTGAAAAATGACCAGGTTGCCTGGAGAGAGATCAACAAAGGCCCTGGCTCCTCATTTCCATAGTGGCTGCTGTTTATATGTGGTTACTGGGTGGAAAACGGGGTGCATGGAGCAAGTGGAAGCCAGAGAGGCGGTTCAAAGCCAATTATCTGGTCCAGCTGGGAGATGCCTGTGGCTTGGCTGAGGGCGGAGGCTGGATTTTGTTAGTTTTGGGGAGGAGGTGGTGAAGGACTGGATGCAACTTGAGGTGAGGCTTGGAAGAAGAGCAGCAGCTTAACTGCAGAGAAGGGAGGGACACCCTGCTGAATGCGCCAGGGAAAGTAAGAAGAAGAGAGGGGAACTGGCCCGCACACTTTCATTATCCACGGTGGTATAAGAGCCATCGGCAGGCATGGCAGCTCTAGGCAGGAGCAGCTTAGATGAGCTGGGAGAGAAGCAGCTGCTGCAGCCTTGGTTACGCTGCTTCATCGTCCCTGTTCCTAGGATGGAAATCCCCTCTCTAGGCCAGGGTAGACACGCCGCCCGGGTGACTGCACCCACGTGCACTCGCCCACATGCACAGCCTTCTTCTCTGCTTTACCTTCAATTTTCTTTCTCTTTAGTTGACTCAAAAGAGCAAAGCTACAGAAACTCAAGGGTGTCAGGGCTGGGGGGCAGGTCAGGGGGTACACTGATTGCTTTGTTGGCCTCATTTTAGTGCTTTGTGGCACCTGAGACTAGGGCAGATTAATGACCTGCCTAAGGTCATGCAGCAGCAGGTAGCAGAGTGGGGATTCAAACTCACGTCCATCTGACTGAAGCCTGCTATTGCCAATACTCTGCATGGCCTTCCCAAGTCCAAGTCTATTTCCTACTCTCATCTGCCAAATCTTACATCCAAATGTGTGCAAAGCCAGAAAGAGCTGGTTTAAAGACGGCTATAAGGAGGAGCAGCAAACTCAAAGGATTATAGGAGCTGGGCAAGAAATATACATGAGTGAGACAGGCCAGGCATAAGACATTTAGGTGTGGTAGAGGCTGTGGCATGCTCAGGCAGATCTTAAAATATCACTCCTTGGGCCCAGTGAAGCATTCTGCTGCTGAGTCCAGCCCGCTGCTGAGGTCTTAGAGGCCCCACCCAGATTTCCTTTGCAAACTGAACGTTAATAGTCAGGGGGCCTGGGTGTTTCTGCCCAATGCAGGACTCACTGAATGGGCAATCTTTACCCCAAAGCCCCTGTCGAGTTGTCAAGACTGTGTCTGAGCTGCCCCACAGTTTGAGGCTCTCTCTACTCTGTCCAGCTCCTTCTCTCTTTCCTGTCACAGGGGTCAGAGCAGCATCATGGCCCCATCCTGCTTCCTCTTTATCTTTCACAGCCCGCCCCACACCAAACACTTATGCTCCTAAAATTAAAACAGTAGTAACTATGGGATAGTAAAGTAGAGGTCAGGAGACCATTTCCATCCAAGTAACCTAGAATATTCTTCCTTTGGGAAGGTAAATCATACAATGAGGTCACCAGTCCGTACTGGGAGGTGGTGAATAAGGAAGTTCCCCAAACTAGTGGTGGAGATGGTAACTGAGGAAGAAGCCAGAGTAGTAAGTGATGTCTAGACTCCTGCTCTGTACAAAGATGTAGATCTCCAAGGTCAAGAAGGACATTTTTCTTCTACTAAAATCCTTCTTTGAAAATTGCCCACGTTCCGCATTTCAGCTTCCTTCTCACAGATTCCATGTCTTCCTTCCAAGAATTCTTAGTTAGTATTCAGGCGAGGTGATGGAATGCTTCCTACTTCCCCTTTGAGGGCCAGGAGAGGATAGTGAGTTATAGAGAAACCACATTTTAAAAACTGCATGTACTATAAATATCACAGATCTTTTGATACATGGGAAATGTGAATCCCTGAAGTTCATGAAGGATTTCCATGGATGTAGGAGCTTTTATGTTGAGATCAGTGACATATTCTGTCATCTATTTTTATGAGGTAGCTGAGCCCAGACTCAATATCGAGAGTGAGTGCAGAATGGAGAAAGGGCTCTTTGATCATCTTTCAAGTCAATAGTCTCCCTTCAAATGTACTTGGAAGTATTTCATTTCATGTAAATTCAAATACAGCCTAGGAAAGATTAATGCAGAGAGAACGGTATTATCTGTTGGCTTGTGAATGTTTACTTTCCATCATTTTAAAAGGACATTATTTAAAAAAAAAGTTTCCAAGAGCATAAGAAAAATCCCCTCACCACCTCCATTTTTCCCACCCACATTCTCCAAAAAGGGAAGACAGAAGGAGGAAGGACAACCTGAGGAAGAATCAAAGTATCTACAGACACTTCTTCTGGGAGGGATTTCTGGTGTGTAACAACATTCTGTGAAGTCACCTCCAGAAGGATGAGACAGGGTTTTTTTTTTTTAAAGAGATAGGGTCTTGCTATGTTGCCCTGGCTGGAGTACAGTGGCTATTCACAGGCATGATCACGGTGCCCTACAGCCTTAAACTCCTGGTCTTAAGCAATCCTCCTGCCTCAGCCTCACAGGTAGCTGGGACTACAGGCACACATCACCATGCCTAGCTTAAGGAGTTATAGCAAAGGTGATCTGGAAAGGGTCCTCACTTTGCAAACCCCACATAACAATACAGACTTCTCACACACTGTGTGTGTCAGCTAGTATTACTTTCCTATAACTAACCAAATAAGGGGGAGAAGCTGGCTGGGTGCGGTGGCTCACGCCTGTAATCCCAGCACTTTGGGAGGCTGAGGTGAGCAGATCACTTTGAACTCAGGAGTTTGAGACCAGCCTGGGAAACATGGTTAAATCTCATCTCTACAAAAAATATAAAAATTATCTGGGCATGGTGGCACATGCCTGTAATCCCAGCTACTTGGGAGGCTGAGGCTGGAGGATGGCTTGAACATGGGAGGTGGAGACTGCAATAAGCCGGGATTATGCCACTGCTCTCCAGCCTGGAAGACAGAGTGAGACCTTGTCTTGGGTAGGGGGGAGGGGAAAGAAGAAGAAGAAGAAGAAGAAGAAGAAGAAGAAGAAGAAGGAAAAAATCCTCTTTAATCTTTTAGATTCAATGTAGCCCCTCACGAAACCATTCTGTTCGCCCTGAAAGGAGTGTCCGTCGCACTCTAATTACGCAGGAACTGTGTTAGTCTTGTCCACTGTTTAGCCAATGCCTCGGGAATCAGGATGGCTCGCGGGTTCTAAACTCTGTGTCAGGCACTGGGATAAGCAGTCAGCACTGATGACCGCATTTGATATTCAAAAACCTTATGAAGCAGGTATTATAACTAACATCTCATTTAGGAGATGAGTAAGCTAAGGCACAGCGAGGGTGAGAGAGTAGCTTAAGGTAGTTCAGCAATCAAGGGCCAAAGCCAGGATTGGAAGGCAGGCAGTTTTGGGTCTGGAGTGTGCTCTTTTAGCCTACAAACCACTCTGCTTAGCACAGACTCTATCACAAGATGGTGTGGACATCTTAGCAGATACAAGATGGCAAAGTGCCTCCTGGGAGAGGGAGATGAAGCTGAGAAACAGAGACATTTGTATAATGGAGTACAATGTAGCCATTACAAGAATGAGGTAGAGCTTATATCAATGGAAATGGGACAGTCTCCAAAATGTAGTATTAAATTTTTTAAAAAGAGCAAGATGAGCATAGCTCTGCATTGATGCTTTTATAAGTATAGCATCTTTCTGGAAGATTATGTCACTCACTGAGGGTCCCTTCTGGGTAGGAAACAGGGGTCTGGGGAGCTAGAGGTTTGGGATTAGATAAAAACACTGTGAGTCCATGTTCATTTGTATAGTTGGAATTTTAAAAACCATGTGTAAATGCTCTTTTTCAACATAAAAATCTAATTTACAAAGGATTCTGTTCTATTGGAAGAAGAGGACTGCTGTGCTGGTGAATTTAAGCAGCTGCTTGTCGTTACTACGCAAGCCCTTTCTACTCCTAGATTAGATAGGAAGAAATTTTGACTTTGAGTCCATCTTAATCTTGGCCAAAAGCAGTTTGTCACACGCAGGAAGATTTCTCACCTCCCTGAACTTCCGGGATGCCAAACATCATCAACTACTTCTCACTGGCCATCCCTCAAAGGGCCTGGACCGTGTACAGCATGGAGGACGCTGAAAGGTACTTGAGTGGTTTTTGAGAACTAGCTGATTTTGTGAGCATTTACCTCTTCCTTGAGAGTAGGGCCCCAGAGTGGAAGCACACAGAGAGGGCAACGAATGGCTGTTAAATGGGATCTAACTGCAGGTGCATTAAGAGTCACAGAAGTTTAGACTTAAAGTGTTTTAAAGTTTTGTCTGGCCTGGTCCGGGCAAGTTGACAAGGCACTGAGTGGATCTCTAAGCTCCTGGGGGAGGCTCGCTGCCCTTCCTGCTATCCCAGCGCTCCTTGAACTCTCCTTTGGCCAGCTGCAGAATGATCTGGGTCCTGTGCACAAAGATCCAGGCCAGAGAGGAGGGCCTCCCATGATGGGACATGTTCCCCAAGGCCAAAGTTAGGATGTGCAGTATCAGGACACAGTAGCTGCGTATTGCATGTGTGTGATGTTGGGGAAAACATTCAGAATAACCATGTCCCTACTTTCCTTCTAGAAAACCTCCTACAACTCCTGAAATCGTGCTGTGAGGTCTGCAGTTGAGAAGGGAGCACCAGGCAACCAGCCACCTCCTCCCTCATCTAACATTCATTTCTCTCTCCCTTCCTCCCTTCATTTTTGCCAGCTCATTCCTGTCTTCTCTTTGTCCCGTCTGCCTCCTTCCCCTTTGACATAGTTATCCAAGAAAGAACCTGTGTTTTTTGTTTGTTTGTTTGTTTGTTTTGAGACAGAATCTCGCTCTGTCACCCAGGCTGGAATGCAGTGGTGTGATCTCTGCTCACTGCAACCTCTGCCACCCAGGATCAAGCGATTCTCCTGCCTCAGCTTCCCGAGTAGCTGGGACTATGGGCGCATGCCACCACACCTGACAAATTTTTGTATTTTTAGTAGAGACGGGGTTTCGCCATGTTGGCCAGGCTGGTCTCGAACTCCTGACCTCAGGTGATCCACCCACCTTGGCCTCCCAAAGTGCTGGGATTACAGGTGTGAGCCACCACGCCTGGCCGAAGCTGTAATCGTAACTTTTCTTTTCCCCCATGAATTGCAGTGGCTTTCCATATCAATATTTACATTTAAAAGTAAAATTCCTTAAGTTATGAGGAACTGTCACTTAAAATAGCAAAATGGTATATTTCATAACCAGAACTTGCTTTAAGAATTTGCGAGTAGATTGAACTGTCTCTTTAATTTGTCATGCCTAATATGTGAGAGAATTAGTTTATGAGGTTGTAAAACTTGAGACAGCTTTGCTTCAATAATCTGCATCTCATTATCAGAAATATTTTGAATTCTTTTAATGAGGTGATAGCTAAGTGGTTTCTTGCATCATCTCACATAAAGGACAGTTGTTTCTCTTGGAGCTGTTTTTAAAAAAAAACTTAGCAAAGTAGTTAAGTGAGACATGCTGAAGGGAAACTGCTGCCTTTTTTTGTGATTAATATTAATTTGCCAAATAGGCTAGGAAAAGAACTGAGTTTCTGCTTCAGCCCCGTTTTTGAAAAAGGTGAAAATTATTGAATGAAAAACTCCAGAATGTGCATAAAATGATCTGAAAGTTATTTAACTGGAAGTGTGAACTGAAACTCCCTTTTCCCAACTACTCTTATATTTAAAGTCGCATTTAAGGACAGGCGCAGTGGCTCATGTCTGTAATCCCAACACTTTGGGAGGCCGAGGTGTGCGGATCACTTGAGGTCAGGAGTTCAAGACCAGCCTGGCCAACATGGTGAAACCCAGACTCTACTAAAAATACAAACATTAGCTGGGCATGGTGGTGCGCGCCTGTAGTCCTAACTACTGGGGAGGCTGAGACAGGATAATTGCTTGAACTCGGGAGGTGGAGGTTGCAGTGAGCTGAGATTGCTCCACTGCACTCCAGCCTGGGCAACAGAGCAACACTCCATCTCAGTAAATAAATAAATAAATAAAATAAAGTAATGTTTAAGCTTTAAAACAAAACTTAATAGAATAGAATATAACTTTCTAAACAAAAATATAAGGTCTTCCTTTTTGGTTTCAAAACCTGATGCAACTTTCAATTGTTTCCCATGGTGTGACAGCCATTTGGAAACCATCATTACCTACTTCCTTAATATAGGGGGGAGCATTGGAAATAACAAGCTCTAGACCCCTTTATATAGTTAACTCAGAGTCCCACGCAATCAAATAGTTGTAGGAAATGGATGTCAGAAGACAGAAACTCAGATACTCACAATCACCTTCATCTTGATCCTTTAAAGAAATTATTTTAAAAAGTACTATCCATATCCTGGATAACAGCAGAAGTCGCTTGGGAAGGGAAATCTTTCTGTTGAAGTTTGTGCAGGAATGCTCTGAGGTCTGGGTGTAAACTTTCTCTGCAGCTGTCCTTGACTGTGGATCTGGCCAGTGGGTCTCTAAGCTTCTGGGGGAGGCTCACTGCCCTTCCTGCTACCCCAGCCATGGGGAAGGATGGGCTGGTTACATAACGCGTTCTCTCCCACACTCCCATTGGTTCCCTCCCAACCAAATGGATGCAAATAGCCTTTGTGGCCGGTTTATCCATAGAAACCTGGGACAAAGAAGTGAATTAACCTGGTGAACTTGGATATGAGGAGGGATATGAGAGAAAAAGGAAAACTTTAATGAAAAGAGAGTTCCTTATTTTCTTAGCACCTCTAAAAATAATCCTGGAGAATGGCATATGCTGTGAATAAGCACAAACTTTGACTGGGTTCTCCATGATAACATTGAACTCTGACCCAGCCAGCTTTGAATTCTTCGTGATGATTCAGATGAAAAAGCCACACATTAAAGGAACTTCTGCAGCTGTAGGAGGCACTGCCTACTAATGGGGCTTTGAGGAGGAGGTTGTGGCCAGAAAAAAATTCCAAAGCCACCCAGTGGAAATGAAACATTTGCCTCCATGTTACCTGACTACTGTGCTTTTCCAGCAGTTTTGGGTCTTACCCAGACCGACATGCTTTAATATACTTCCCCTGCTCATGGAGACCTTGCTAAGCCGCACTTAAGGCTTCATTGAATTGGCAATTATTTATCAAGCACCTACTGTATGTCTGACAATATACACCGGGGGAACAGGTAACTGGTTTCCTTGATCTAAGCTCAGGATTGAAATGACGCAACAATAAAGGTCTCTCAGGCCTTCACATAATTGATTATCATGGATGTGGCCCAAGATGGGCCCATGTCATACCAGACCGCATTCTCCAACTCAAAGTGCTCCAGAGATCCTAGTGTGTTCATTCACAGCCTTGCCACTGCCTGCCACTGCCAAGTCTATTCCTTGCCAGCTAAGTCCCTGAGTTATTGCTTAAGATGTTAAGGGGCTGACAATTTCACCCATGCTCATGAAAAACCCACCGAAGGAGGAGGCAAGTAACAGAACTTCTCTGGGTTTCAGTTTCTTCACCTGAAAGTGAGACAGCTTCCCAGGGCAATCGCCAAGTTCGCATCCAGCTGCAAATTGTACATTTCCCATGACTTCTTTTCTTACCCTTACCTCTTAGTTCATGAAAGCCATCCGAGGGATTACAGAGAAAATAACATGCAGATGCTTTTCCTCTCTAACTTCCTTGCCTTCCCTCTTTCCTTTTTCTTTTTTCTTTTTTTAAGGAAAAAAGTGAGGAAAGGCATAAACAAAGAAGGAGTTTTGTGCTATTTGATGGGTCATAAGCAATTATGCCAACTCCAATGAGAAGAAAACTTTGTCTAAGCCTGTGTTTCTTTTTCTCTTTTCTTTTCTAGAGACAGGGTCTCACTTTGTCACCCAGGCTGGAGTGCAGTGACGCGATCACAGCTCACTGCAGACTCGAACACCTGGGCTCCAACGATCCTCCTACCTCAGCCTTTCGAGTAGCTAGGACTACAGGCATGAGCCACCAAACCCAGCTAATTTTTAAAATTTTTTGTAGAGATAGTCTCGCTATGTTGCCCAGGCTGGTCTCCAACAGCTGGGCTCAAGCAATCCTCCCACTGCAGCCTCCCAAAGTGCTGGGATTACAGGCGTGAGCTACCACACCCAGCCCCCAGCCTGTGTTTCTAAAGCGTTGTGTCTAGCAACTGCCTGCTTCTTGTCATAGCCATGTGCCACTACAATTTTTTAGGTAAAATAATAAATTGAGTCAATTAAAAAACAACTCTCCCTCAGCAATGTTACCCATGAAATTACAGGTTTGATGAGCTAGTTTTAGTTTGTTTGAATGCACATCAAGATACACCAGTATTGTACAAAAACTGTTCTGTGCACCACACTTGAAATCCTCTGGCATGCCCGCAGTCAGAGCCCCTGCAGGCTGTGATTTTTCCATTTGATTGACCAGGAAGAATTCAAAGCTGGCTCAAGCTGTCTAATGTATCACAGAGAAATGAGTGAAGGTTCAGGCTTGTTCACCAAATTTTCCATTTTTCTATGGCCATTTTTAGAGGTGCTTCAGGAAAGCAAGGAGCCGCTCTTTTGTTTAAGCTTTTCTTCTTTTGTTCTGTTGGTGTGAATTTATTGCAATTCACTAGGTTTGTTCGTTTAGTTGTTAATAATGGACTACACAGAAACCCATCCCAATCCTTATTTGGGATACCCAAAGGGAGCTTAGGGAGAATGTCTTACGTAACTGGCCCTGACTCCCAGTGGCTGGCAATCACCTCACTTTGGGGGACACCAGTGTAAGGAAGGAGGACCTTGAGTTGCTTGTTATTAATTACTGACTCTTGTGCTTCTGTTCCCCTTTCAACTGTGGGGAGACTCTCACTTTTGAACCTGGGCTGGGTGTGGTGGCTCACTCCTGTAATCTCAGTGCTTTAGGAGGCTGAGGCAGGAGGACTGCTTGAGGTCAGGAGTTCGAGACAAGCCTGGGCAATATAGGGAGAGCCCCTCATCTCTACAAAAAAAAAAAAATTAGATGGGCATATGGTAGTGTGCACCTGTAGTCTCAGCTACTTGGAAGGCTGAGGTAGGAGGATTGCCTGAGCCCAGGAGTTTGAGGTTGTAGTGAACTATGATAACGCCACTGCACTCCAGTCTGGGTGACAAAGTGAGACCCTGTCTCTAAAAGAAAATTTCTGAACCCAAAGTGAACATTCCACAAAGCACTTTTCACTTACTGTTAACCAGATGGCAAACACCTCCAAGACACAGGGATGACCCTACTGCTCTTTTGCCCCCCGTCCCTCGCTAACCCCACAAAAGACAGACTGCCTGGGCTGTCCAGAACACGTAGAGCAAACAAAAGCTGGTCTTGATGATAAGGTGAAGCAATTGTTCAAAGGAAAAGAACAATACATTCACTAACTCATAAACTCGTGGAGAAACTCTCTGAGTGGCCAGGTAAGTGGCCTAGAATTGCCTGTGAATAACTTTTTCACGGTCCACACTCATCTCTTAGAGGAGCTTTCTTTTGTTCGTTTGTTTTTGAGATGGTGTTTTCGCTCTTGTTGCCCAGGCTGGAGGGCAATGGCGCTATTTCGGCTCACCACAACCTCCGCCTCCTGGGTTCAAGCGATTCTCCTGCCTCAGTCTCCTGAGTAGTTGCGATTACAGGCGTGCACCACCAAGCCCAGCTAATTTTTGTGTTTTTAGTAGAGACGGGGTTTCTCCATGTTGGTCAGGCTGGTATTGAACTCCTGACCTCAGATGATCCACCTGCCTTGGCCTCCCAAAGTGCTGGGATTACAGGCATGAGCCACTGTGCCTGGCCTCCTAGAGGAGTTTTAAGAGTGCAGAGCCTGGTCGGGCACGGTGGCTCACGCCTGTAATCCCAGCACTTTGGGAAGCTGAGGTGGGCGAATCACTTAAAAACAGGAGTTTGAGACCAGCCTGGGCAACATGGTGAAAAAAAACCCACCTCTGCTAAAAATACAAAAATTAGCCAGGCACAGTGGTGCATGCTTGAAGCCCCAGCTACTTGGGAGGCTGAGGTGGGAGGATCACTTAAGCCAGGAGGCTGAGGTTGCACTGAGCTGAGATTGTGCCACGGTACTCCAGCCTGAGAGGGGGTGGTGCGGGGGAAGTGCAGGATCTCCCACGCTGAGAGCTGGGGATGCTTTCCCAGGAACAGGAGGCCACGCGTATTCTTCTCAGTCTTCTCGGTGTCAACTATGCTTTTCGTAGGTGTGTGTACAAGGCTATTCTTCCCCTGAACAAACACTTTATAGGCATTATGTTTGGAAATGGTTCCTAAAAAACGTATTTCCTTTTTCTGCAACTCAAGTTGGAGTGTTCTAATCTCCCCCTCCACGGCAGCTCTCTTACCAGCCTCCCACCTTCCTCCTTTTAAGCTATTTCCCCTTCAGGCCCCTGTCATTTCCTCCCTTAGTCATCGCAATTCCAAAACAGCCCTGTTTTGATTCTACAGTTGCTTCCCCATTCCATTATCGTGTCGGCCAAGCGCCTGTCTATTCTCAGACCTTTTAAGTTTTGGGGTGATGGTGGCATTCTCCTTAGCTTTTTTTCCCCCTAAGTGTGCTCTATAGGAAATAAAATGTTCAAAGACTACAGGTGATTAAACAGGGGAACCAATAATGAGTATGTGATGGATTTTTTATTAGTCATAATAATTATTTACTACATATGGAGAAAGGGGACCAGGCACTTGGCCTTGGAAGCATTTAGAACAGTGCCTGGCATGCAGCAGGCATTCAATATTTGTTGACGGAATGAAAGGTACATTGTGTTCCTGAATCAAACATAGCACACATAAATAGAAGCTATCTACTCCTTGATTTACTATTTTTTCTGCTCACAACCACTCCCCACCCCACACGGCGACCAGCAGTCTCAAACACCAAAAGTTTTATTTTTTCTAAAGACAGAGTACACGATTCTCCTTCGTGTCCATGGAGAAGAGCAGGGCACTACCCCAGTGGAAAATGAAGCCACTTACACTGAAGTCTCCACGTTTACCAGCTTTTGCTCTTTCCTACCTACAGCCCATTTGTTGCACAGCAGCCTAAGTGATCTAGAAAACATAAATCAGATCATGTCATCTCCTGCTTTAAGTGAGCTGGTGGTTTCCTTTGAAGCAATTAGAATGGCTTCAAAGCTCTTCACGGCCGACCAGGCTCTATGTTATCCTGCTTACACCTCAGATCTCACTTCTGACTACTCTCTCTCTTGGTTTACTCTTCTTTGACCCCATGGGTCTTTATAGAGGCCCTGTACTATGCTGAATGCCTTCCCACTGCAGGGCCTTGGCATCTGCTGTTCCCTCTGCCTGGAATGCTTTTCCCATCTCTTGGGTGTTTAGAGTGGCCTTATCCATCCATCGCCTCCATCAGATCCCCCTGTTTTCTCCTCTTTCTGGTAGTTCTCACCACCTGAAACCATGGGTCTATTTACTCACTGTCATGCTCACTCCATTGGAATGTCAGCTCTGTCTTGATTACCCTGAACCCCCAGAGCCCAATAACTATGTATTGGGTGAATGGCTGAGCCATGGATGGTGAGCTGTGTTTTCGAGTTGGGTGTTGTGTCTGGGCTGTTTTGCCTCGTGGAATAGATGAAGGGAGGAAGTTTCTGGGAAATGCTGGAGGGGGGCTACAGGTCTTTGTGACCTTGATTTCAATAGCAACAGCTTGCATCTAAGGCAACATCTGACCACGGACAAGGAGGAGGACAATTGTCAAGAGAACAGGCTGAGTGGCGGCTTAGGCTGAGGCCAGGTAGGGGTTAGAGAGCTGAGAGTCAGGAATGACCTCCGTTGCCAAACACCTGCTGACTAGAAAGCAGTGCTGTTCCTATCCTCACAGCGGGGCTGCAGCCAGGGCTCCACCTGCACTCCCTGTAAGCTCCCATTCGTTCACACACTACCACAAAGCACGTATTGAGCACCTACTTTGTGCAGGCACTGCCGTAGGCACCAGAGATGCAGCACTGAGTAAGAAAGCCCAGGTCTGTCCCTCATGGAATTTCGTTTCCAGAGAGGAAGACAGATGAACAAACAAAGTGAGATAATTTCAGATCTTAATAAGTGAAGATAAGATAGATGAGAGTGATGGCGGTGGGCCTGTGTAGGGGGGAAGTGATTTGCACAGCGTGGTCCAGAGAGGCCTCTGGGTGAGGTGATACTTGCTAGAGAGAGGAGAATCCAAGGCAGGGAACAGCAGGGGAGAAGGGGAAGGAACTGAGGCAGGAGAGCTGCTGGGAGTGGGATCTAATGGGCCCTCAAGGGCCAGGTCAGCTTTCTGCACACAACCCCATTTGCCCTTCAACAAAGACTGAGTGTGAAATGTCTTGCTCACCACCTCAGAGCTGCTAAAGGTACAAAGAGAACCTAAAACTGCTCTCCACTCACAAACGAAGCCTCACCAGGCTTTCTTGCCCAGAAGCACTGAAGCAAGCCAAGTCCCAGCAAGTGGCAGACACTTCCAAGCCACCACATTTTGTCGTGTTTAAACCAACCTTGAGAATGTGGAAGATTTTTAAAAAATTCTACGTCTTTACCTTGATCTTTCTTGAGTGGGTCCAGAACCATGCCACTCAGAGTTGAGATGGAAGAGAGACAAAAAAGATTTGCTCTTTAATTGAGGCTGAATTTAAAATGTGAAAGATAAACACATTTAAATGTTTTTACAGTATAAATATTGGATCATCCACTCTTCAGTAACATAGTAAAGATGCTTGCTTGAAAAGTGCCTTCAGAAAACTGAATGAGCACATAGCTGTCTTTATAAAAGAAAGTACAGATTGTAGAGAAAATACTGGGGAAAGTAGGTTTAAAATAGAATCAAATATCAGAAATTCTCAGAAAATGATGGAAAATAAGTGCCAATGCTTATTTCATTCAGTAATCCTCTTTCAATTCCTGGACATTTACTCCAGTGAGAAAATAATGTTATTGGGGAAAAAAAGGGCTGTGTATGAAGATGTTAATTTCAGTATTACCTGTAATGGCATGTGTGCATACACACACACACACACACGCGTGCGCGCGCGCGTGGAAGTAAACAGAATTTATAGCAAACAGGACTGAATCACTAAAGTACATTGCAGACTCTATTTTCATAACTAAGGCATCTTGAAACTACCAGAAATCCAAAATAAGAACTTACATATAATAAGCCCACTTATCCTCCTTGTCTTTTAGAACTAAATTTCTGGCTGGGTGCGGTGGCTCACGCCTGTAATCTCAGCACTTTGGGAGGCTGAGACAGGCAGATAACTTGAGGTCAGGAGTTCGAGACCAGCCTGGCCAACATGGTGAAACCCCGTCTCTACTAAAAATACAGAAATTAGCTGAGCATGGTGACACATGCTTGCACTCCCAGCTACTTGGGAGGCTGAGGCAGGAGAATTGCTTGAACCTGGGAGGTGGAGGTTGCAGTGAGCCAAGATCATGCCACTGCACTCCAGCCTGGACGACAAGGTGAAACTCCATCTTTAAAAAACCCACAAAAACTAAATTTCTAGTATTTCTTGAATGGAGTTGACTAGCTGGCTAGAGTCCAATAAACCAATGAATGAGGTGTTAAATTTACCACCTTTGAGGCCAGTGTTTCCTATCACTAATATCATGTGTTTTAAAAAAATTTCGCCTCGTTCTATAAAACAATTTTTAAAAAATAGAATAAATCGGTCTGCATATTATACAAAATCTGCCATGCACAAAGGTGAAAGCAGCTCTACTGGTAACGGAGCTACTGGCCAGCGGGTAGAATTAGGAACAGCTTGGGAGAACAGTCCCTGTTTACCATACGATGCACAAAGGCGAACTTAAGGGTCTGAAAGGCTATCTGCGGCGGCCCTGAATGAAAGGCAGGGTTGTTTTAAAGGCAAATGCCCCAAAGCTAAGACCACTGACATGACACAACCCCTTAAAGCATTGTGCTACCATTTATAAAGCAACTGAGCAACAACGTAGGCATTAAGATTAATGAGATGGATCAATTGCACTAACATGAACTGAACACCAGTACGTATTGGTAGTTGTTAAAGGCAAGAAGCTCAACAGCTCTTTACTTACAGCTCCTATTTGTGTAAAAACCTTAAAACATGTATCTTATAGATATATGGATAGTTTCTGTAGGGACACCCAAGAAATGGTTAACTGAAGATGCCTCTGAACTAGGCGTCGACAACTTGGGTGTTTCTTGGTACTGCGTGGGTGGGTGGGGGTGGCCTACGTAAACTGAGATGACATAGTCTGCTACACAAGGGCCTGTGGACCAAATCTAGACGGATGACCCATGAGTGAAGAATGATTGTACATAGCTTAAGGATTGCATAAACAAACAACCATATGCAACAGAGATTGTATTTGGCCTGCAAGCATAAAATACTATCTGGCTCTTTATGAAGAGTTTGCCAACCCCTGGTCCAAGGGAGAGAATATAATGAGGTAAGAATGGAGCTCTGAGCTTAGTCTGCCTGGGGTTGATTCCTGGCACTGCCACCTACTAGCTGTACGGCCTTGGGCAAGTCAGCGAGGCCTCATTTCCTTGTCTGTGACAGGAGAGTAATACCTCTGCTTCATGAGGATGTTGTGAGGATGTAATAATGAGAAAATGCAAGTAGAGCACTCAGCACGGGGCCTCACATGTAGACAACTGGTAAGGGTTGGCTACTATTTTATATATATGTATATATATATATATATATATATTTTTTTTTTTTTCTTTTTTGAGATGGCGTTTCGCTCTTGTTGCCCAGGCTGGAGTGCAATGGCACAATGTTGGCTCACTGCAACCTCCACCTCCTGGGTTCAAGCAATTCTCCTGCCTCAGCCTCCCGAGTAGCTGGGAATACAGGCATGCACCACTATGCCCAGCTAATTTTTTTGTATTTTTACTAGAGATGGGGTTTCACCATTTTGGCCAGGCTAATCCCCTGACCTCAGGTGATCCACCCGCTTCAGCCTCCGAAAGTGGTGGGATTACAGGCATGAGCCACCGCTCCCGGCCTATCTGTATAATATTAATAGCAGAATTTCATGGGGATGCTGGGAATATCAATTACATGTTCTATGCAAACATGCATGTTATTTACAAATTGCAGTGGGGCTCGGTGGTGTGCACCTGTAGTCTGTACTTGGGAGGCTGAGGCAGAAGAATCACCTGAGTTCAGGAATTTGAGTCCAGCTTGGACAACAGAGTGATACCCCCATTGCTAAAAATATTTTTTTTAAATAACAAAACCCCACCCAATTGTAAAGTGCTATATAAATTATTTAGGCAGAATAAGCAGTACATAAAAAGAAGTCTAAATCATAAAAAAATCTAGGCTATTTAGAAAAAAGGTCAATGTTATGAAAGAGAAAAAGGTAGTAGATTGTTCTAGATTAAGAACCGAGAATTGACAAACAACACCTGGATTAGAAAGACACACACACACACACACACACACACACACACACACACACACAAACAACAACAGCCAGAAAAGCTAAAAAGGATAATTTTGGAAAATGTGAATGTGGACTGAATAGTAGAATGGCATTATTAAATCAACGTGAATTGGACTGAATAGTAGAATGGCATTATTAAATAAATATGAAATGTTCTTGGGTATGATGATATGTAGATATTCTTCTACGTTCTGTAGATGAATGTCCTTGTTCTTTGGAGACACACAGTGAAGTTTAGGGGTGGAGCGTCATTGTATTGGCCACTTATTTTCAAAGAGTTTAACAACAACAATAAAAACAAAGTGTGTTCCAGTGTCTAAATATACACAAATAAATGCACACAAATATGACAAAGTACCAGGAACCAACCATCTAGGTGAAGGATATGCAGGGATTTACTGAATAATCCCCGAGCCCCCCATATTTTTTCCAATGGTTTGAAATTTTTCAAAGTAAGTAGTTGGGGACAAAATTCTAGGGTGCTAAGATATTTACATATAAGCTATACAAGAGAGACTATCATGGGTTACTCAGTCACAAATTCCACTAGTGACTTTTACAATTTTTTTATTTTTTATTTTTTATTTTTTAGAGACAGAGTCTTGCTCTGTCACCCAGGCCGGAGTGCAGTGGTATAATCTCAGCTCACTGCAACCTCTGCCTCCCAGGCTCAAGCGATTCTTGTGCCTCAGCCTCCCGAGTAGCCGGGATCACAGGCATGCGCCACCACGCTCAGCTAATTGTTGTATTTTTGGTAGAGATGGGGTTTTTTCATGTTGATCAGGGCGGTCTCAAACTCCTGGCCTCAAGTGATCCATCTGTCTTGGCCTCCCAAAGCGCTGGGATTACAGGTATGAGCCACTGCACCCAGCCACACTAGTCACTTTTATTATAATGAAAAATAAGCATTGATTTTTATAAGCAAGCTCCCCATTTACTGCTTGTTTCATTTCTTTTTTCCTGTTCTACTTAAAATTTAAAAAGGGCATAGCAAGATGAAAATACAACCTTGAGCTTCACTTTCTTTATGTTTGGGTAAATTTTTTTAATATGGTAGCCATTTTAACTTTTCTTTTTTTTTTTTAAGATGGGGTCTCACTATGTTGCCCAGGCTGGACTCAAACTTCTGGGCTGAATGAATCTTCTCACCTCAGCCTCTCCGGTAGCTGGGAGTACAGGTATGTGCCACTGTGCCTGGCCTCTTTCACCTTTCTAAATAGTGAACCTTTTTTGATTCATGACAGGCGTGAAGTCTGTCTGAAAGCTCCAGCTTTGCTCACATAATGCACAAGTTAACGTGAAAATAACATGTAAGTGCCCACTGTGGGCTCAGCACGGAGGCTGCAGGCAAGGGTCTGGGCTCTGCTGTTGGGAGGTGAGCGCAGAAACCAAATAGGACAGTTAGAGCGGCACTGAGCGTCTTTGGGGTCCAGAGAAAGAAGGAATTAGCGGGGGCTGAGGCAGACTCACATCTTGCTTCAGAAGTTTGCTGGACACAAAATGATGGACGGTGCTGTCAACCAAGTAAGCTGATTTCTACTACAGTCATTTTCACCCATCTTGGATGCAAACTGGTAAGGAGCTTTACAGCACATCTATTTCCCACACTTAAACTTAAGCTAAATTTTCCCTTCTCCAACTCACATGTCACTGGTATTCAACCTTTGCCTTTATTAGAAAGTCACAACTAAAGCTGCTCAACACCCTTAATCATCACAGCTTGTTCCCCGCCAGAGCCCATTCAAACAGCCCCACACCACTCACCTTGGGTGCACAGTCCACGCCGCCTGTTCCCCGCCAGAGCCCATTCAAACAGCCCCACATCACTCACCTTGGGTGCACAGTCCACGCCGCCTGTTCCCTTCATGTCGGTGATGTGGAGCAGCTCCCCTGAGCTCTACTGCTAATATCTCCAGCTTCAGAGGCAGATTGTGCAACGTCACTGCATGCTGCTGGCTGGTTCTCAGAAACTCAATTCTATGGAGCTATCTGACCACACATGGGAAACCATCAAAAAGACTCTCCCAGCAGGCAAACTTTCTGGAAAGCACGATAAGAGTAAAATGAAAGCAGTGAAGGAGGGGAGGACCAGAAATACAAGCCACACTCACGCCTCAATGCCTGACGTCTCACTTTGTCTCTAAGTAGAGACTGTCACTCATCTGCTACGTGAAACCACAAAAGAAGAAGAAGAAGAAAAAAAAACACCACTCTTCTGCTTTATAGGGCGAAGTTCCTACTTTGAAGAGCTCAGTGTATGAACACACAGCATTCTTGTCCTTTGAACTCTGTGGAACAACTCCCACCGAACAGACCAAGCTCATTTCCCTGATGAGAGGCCACTAGGCCAAATTTCTGATGGCGGTCAGCATTTCTTCCTTCCTGCTCCCTAAAACTTGCCTTATGACAGCCAGGATAAAAGCAGTCGAGCAGGCTGCCTTAAAGGACAGTCTCCACTCTACCCACCCTGTCAGTTGTGCATTCTCCCTGCTCGGAACCCCATGCTCACCTCCTGGTCTTTGCTCACGGTACCTAATGAATAACATCTTCTGGGTACTGGCTCTGCACTGAGGGCTATGCCGAGCCCCACACCTGTATTCTCTCTCTTAAATCAAATAAACTTATCGTGTGTGCTGTACTTGAAACCCTTGCTAGCTCATGCAGTTTATCATCACTTGCCAACTCTTTTTACTTTTCCTAAATTCAGATCCAATCTCTAGAGAGGACCTACAGCATAGCAGACACTGTGCGAAATAAGTCTGCATTTTTTTTTTTTTTTTTTTTGAGACGGAGTCTTTCTCTGTCACTCAGGGGGGAGCACAGTAGTGCAATCTCGGCTCACTGCAACCTCCACCTCCCGGGTTCAAGTGATTCTCCTGCCTCAGCCTCCAGAGCAGCTGGGATTACAGGCACCCGCCACCACGCCTGGCTAATTTTTGTATTTTCAGTAGAGACAGGACTTCACCATGTTGGCCGGGCTGGTCTCAAACTCCTGACCTCAAGTGATCCACCCACCTCAGCCTCTCAAAATGCTGAGATTACAGGCGTGAGCCACCATGCCTGGCCCCGGCCTGCATTTTTATTTAGACAAAATGGTGCCCATTCTTCCAAGCCAGGCTCAAGTTCCATCCCCAGCCAGCTGTGTCTCCGCTCACCACTCTCTTCTTGTCAGACAGCATTTTTTTATTTTTAAAATTTTCTTCTTTTCTTTTACCACGCCTCTGAGACAAGTTCAACAGACAGCACTTAGCGTCGTGTCCTCTGGTTGTCCCATGTGTAGTCCCCACAAGTCTGGGCACCAGGACGTATTTACCCATTGAAGTAGCTGACTGATTTCTGGCCAAGACAGTCCACATTTTTAAATGTTACCATTGTTAGAAATTAACTTCCAGGGCCAAGTAATTGACATGCTGCAGGTGATAGCAGATAACAGGGAGGGAACAATGACCCCACAGAATGAACAGTTTGGTTCAAGGCGGAGATCCATAGAGATATTAAGATATAAATTATATTAATAATAATTAATATATTAATATTACATTAAGATAGAATTCAGGTACCATAAAATTCACCTTTATTTATTTTTTTTGAGACGGAGTCTTGCTCTGTCACCAGGCTGGAGTGCAGTGGTGTAATCTTGGCTGATTGCAACCTCTGCCTCCAGGTTTCAAGTGATTCTCCTGCCTCAGCCTCCCAAGTAGCTGGGATTATAGGTGCGTGCCACCATGCCCGGCTAATTTTTTTGTATTTGAGTAGAGACAGGGTTTCACCATGTTGGCCAGGATGGTCTCAATCTCCTGACCTCGTGATCCACCTGCCTTAGCCTCCCAAAGTGCTGGGATTATAGGCGTGAGCCACCGCACCTGGCCAATGCACCTTTTTAAAGTATACAATTCAGTGGTTTTTGGTACATTCAGAGTTGTGCAACCACCATTTCAAAAAGTAATCCTCTTTCAATTCCTGGACATTTACTCCACTAGCAGTTACTTGTTATTCCCCTCTTCGCCCAGCCCCTGGAAACCACTGTTTCTGCTGTATTGTTGACTTTTGTTTATGTCTGAAATTCTCTGTAATAAAAAGGAAGGATGGATAAACTTGCCCAAGGTCACATAGTAAAGTAACAGACCCAGAATCTGAATTCAAGTCTCTTAGAAAAGACTCCACAGTAACTCAAGTTCAGATGGTTTCCATCAACTTGGCAAACTCCCGGCAGTGATTCTTCCCCATACTGAAGAGCCTGCCCTTAAGCTCGTAATACAGATCAGAATGCTATAATTTGCATGTTTTTTTTTCTAGGGAAAATAACCTGAACCAGAAAATAAAAGTAAGACACAAAAGTAATAGGCTTTGGCCCTGAAATTATATCAACTAGCTCCTACATAGCTACCTAGCTTGATATTTTGTGAATAAGGAACTTGACCTCTCGGTCTGTTATTTGAGCCCTCTACGGTTTTTCTGAATGAAAGGTGTGAGAAACCGCCTTAGACATTTTGCTGCAATCCATTAGTATTTTAAGGCAAATGAGTCTTTAATGTGGACAAACATTGCAAGAACTATTATTCTAGGAAACTGGGTGCTTGCATAATATCCGGTTGTCTGAAGGCTGAAACAGCTGGAGTTCAAGGGAACCACGTCAGGAGGACTCTAGTGAGGTAATCTTAATGCTCTTGGCAAATGTGCGATCAAGAACAGTATTTTGGACTACATTTTCTTTTCTGAGACAAGTGAGTCTGACCAATTCACTTCTATAGTGCCTTATACATGCACAGGGAGGAAAATTGCTTTTGCATGTTTTTCTGTATGCTTTTATGTTATTTTCATGTGACTATCAAGCTCCCTGACCAGTAGTAGTGAAACACTGGGCACTCGATATTTGAATTATAAAGGACAGCTGAACACCAGACTTACAATGTTCAAAACATTAAAGGCATGGCGGGAAGTTTCAGGCTGTAATCTCATGAAGATTATTCATAAAAACAGTTCTTTCGGTCAAAGCAGAATTTCGTGAATTGGCTGGGCAAGATAGCTCAGGTCTGTAATCCCAGAACTTTAGGAGGCTGAGGCGGGCAGATCACTTGAGACCAGGCCTGGCTAACACGGTGAAGCCCCGTCTCTACAAAAAATACAAAAATTAGCCGAGCGTGGTGGTGCATGCCTATAATCCAAGCTACTTGGGAGGCTGAGGCACAAGAATCGTTTGAACCCGGGAGGTGGAGGCTGCAGTGAGCGGAGATCACACTACTGCACTCCAGCCTGGGCGACAGAGTGAGACTGTCTTAAAGAAAAAAAAAAAAAAAAGAATTTCATGAATTGCCCACAAATTCACCAAATATTCTGGTGCAAGGATAATACTGGGAGGGCTAGGGAATCTGCAGCCACTCTAGTTATTAGTGATTAGTTTTATCATCCAAGTTTTGACCCCCAGGTTGGGAGGGAAAAGGAATTAGGGCAAGAATTGAAAACAAGGATGCAAAGGAAATGCTCCGGGGACAGAGTGGGGACAGGAAGCTGGAGGGAAAGGCTGAGTGCTGGCGGGAGAGCAAGAAAAAGCCAGAGGGAAAATGATGCCCCAGGCAAGCGGTTGTTACTGGGGAGCAGACAGTGGCGAGGAGTCGCTTGGCCAAAAGACGCCTGTGAAAGAGGCTTCACGGAGTCAAATACCCAGTCAGGGAGCAGGAAGGCCAACAGTCAGAGCTCCAGGGAAAGGCCAAAGCAATTCACGATGAAAGCTAGAGAAACATTCCAATAGGGTGGTTTTCCACAAGTTTTATTCTTTTTTTTTTTTTTTTTGAGACGGAGTCTCGCTCTGTCACCCAGGCTGGAGTGCAGTGGCGCAATCTCGGCTCACTGCAAGCTTCGCCTCCCGGGTTCACGCCATTCTCCTGCCTCAGCCTCTCCGAGTAGCTGGGACTACAGGGCCCGCCACCACGCCCGGCTAATTTTTTTGTATTTTTATTAGAGACGGGGTTTCAACAGGTCTCGATCTCCTGACCTCGTGATCTGCCCGCCTCGGCCTCTCAAAGTGCTGGGATTACAGGCGTGAGCCACCGTGCCCGGCCCACAAGTTTTATTCTTTAACTCACACCTGCCCAGTCCCTTGTGCAAGTTTTTTTTTTTGAGATGGAGTCTCGCTCTTGTTGCCCAGGCTGGAGTGCAATGGTGCGATCTCGGCTCACCGCAACCTCCGCCTCCCGGGTTCAAGTGATGCTCCTGCCTCAGCCTCCTGAGTAGCTGGGATTACAGGCATGTGCCACCACACCTGGCTAATGTTTTTGTATTTTTAGTAGAGATGGGGTTTCTCCATGTTGGTCAGGCTGATTTTGAACTCCTGGCCTCAGGTGATTTCGCCGGTCTCAGCCTCCCAAATTGCTGAGATTACAGGTGTGAGCCACAGCGCCTGGCCTTGTGCAAGTTTTGTAATCCTTGGTCCCATTTTATTTTGATATAGAGGCTTGCTCTGTTGCCCAGGCTGGAGTGCAGTGGCTTGATCCTGGCTCACTGCAACCTCCGTCTCCCTGGCTCAAGTGATTCTCATGCCTCAGCTTCCTGAGTAGCTGGGACTACAGGTGTGCACCACTACACCTGGCTAATATTTTTGTATTTTTGGTAGAGATGAGGTTTTGCCCTATTGCCCAGGCTGGTCTCGAACTCCTGACCTCAAGCCATCTCACAGCCTCGGCCTCCCAAAGTGTGGAATTCCAGGCATGAGCCACCACGCCTGGCCCCTTGGTCCCATTTTAGCTCTGAATATAATCTATGTCTGGTAATTCTGCTAGGTCCTTGCAAGTCTGATTCTGTTATTTTTGCTGATTCTCATCAGGGTGGCTTGTTTCCTCACATACCTGACTGTGAGTTCATGATCCTCAGACGTTTATCTGGGATAGAGAGAGGACTGGGGTTAAGACGTGTTTTTGCACAGAAAATTTGTGCTGGCCTCTGCCAGATACTTGTGGCCACCATCAGTTGGAGACTGTTTTAAGATCCCCATTTTCTCTGAGCAGTACAGGTAGTGTAAATTGTTCCAAACCTGCATGAGGAACAGCGTGTGGACCGAATTCTCAGGGGACCCTCCCTTGTGCCAACACCAGACACCCTCTCTCCGAAAACCCCCGAGCCAGCGCCAAGCAGGCAGATTCCTCGTCTTTCTCTGAGGCAGGCTTTTGTCAAGTTCATCCTTTTACTGAAGGGGGCACCTTTGGGGTTCCAGGCTTTCTGGGTCTTGACCAAAGTTCCTCCTCCATGAAGACTCAGAGCTTTGACTTCTGCTCAGAGATGAGTAGGTTACAGGAACTGACCTACTCAGTGCTCCAGGACTGTGAATCCTCTGGATTTGTGCTTTGTTCTGCCTCTCAGGAATTCCTTTTTTCTTGCTATCTCAGCTATCTATTAGAGATTAAAAAAAATGTTCTATCCAGGTTTGAATTGAAAGGGCTCTCGAAATATCTGGTTTGCTACCTTTTTAGAAACAGATGTCTCCCGCTTAGGAACAATGGCTTCCTCCCTCCCTGAAGTCTGTTTGTATTATCAGGCGTGAAAACAAAGAGCTTTACAGGTTGAAGTGCATGTTGGAGATTATTTTCATTAAGCCCTTTAATCACAGAAAAGGAAGCTGTATCCCAGAAAAATGACTTGCCCTATTACTTACCAAGTCGGTAACAGAGCTGAGGCTGGACTCTCTCACATTGCTCTTCCTAAGGAAAACCAAAGCGTAAGCAAAGATAGCGTTCTCTGAATAAGCCAAAAAACTGAATTATACTCAAGTTCTTTAACTTCATAGAGAGCGGCCAGGCACAGTGGCTCACGTCTGTAATCCCAGCACTTTGGGAGGCCAAGGCGGGCAGATCAGAAGGTCAGGAGTTCAAGACCAGCCTGGCCAACATGGCGAAACCCTGTCTCTCCTAAAGATACAAAAAATTAGCTAGGCATGGTGGCACGCGCCTATAATCCCAGCTACTCAGGAGGCTAAGGCAGGAGAATAGCTTGAACCTGGGAGGCAGAGGTTGCAGTGAAACGAGATCGTGCCATTGCACTCCAGCCTGGGCGGCAGGGTGAGAATTCGTTTCAAAAAAAGAAAAATTCATAGAGAGCAGAGGAGCAAAGATAAAGAGCTAAAGGTGATCCAGCTATCAAAACCTGACTTCTGTAACAAAGCACTAAAGAAAGTGTGAACAGTATCAAAGTCATAACTGCTGTTTGAGAACAGATGTTCAAATGTGGGAAATGTTCAAAGTAAGTTCCAAAAAAAATAAACTAGCTTATCATTGTATACAAAGTTTATTTCAGAAATCACGTATCTTTAAAAAAAAAACAAAAACCCAGAGGGTGTAAGTTCGTATCCTGACCAGATATTATTCATTATTTGAATGGCAGAGTGTTGTGTGGTACAATTAACAAGATACAGATACTAAGTCCATATAATATTCCTGGCATTTACACCAGGCTCACAACATTGTGACCTTTAAAAAGGAAAAAAACCAAAAGCCAACCAAACAAACAAACATGAAAAACAAACCCACAAAAACCAAAAAAACAGCTACTTCTGAAACACATAAAAGTATCTTGATCTTTTAAATACAGGTCCTGAAACTACAGATCCATTGCTGAGACTACTCCAAAAACTGTAAAACATGGGCATTATTTTAATTCATGAACAACTGAAAAGATCCAATGGAGTGCCATGTGGTCATTTTAGTATGTGAGTCAAAGCAGAATAATAGGGAAACATTAAATCTCTGCTTTTCAGTTTAATAGTTTGAAAGCAAAAGGAAAGTCTGAAAAAAGAACTGGGGAGGTTTGGTTGGTAATGTTTTTGGTAATACTGGTTATCCTTGTTTGTATTTAGTAGGTGCCTTTTAGTCTTACAAGAGTAGCACCCACAGATGGCCAAGTTCAAATATCAAAGAATCAGAATGCAAAGTACAACTGGAAATTTACACTCACTATGGACCAAAAAATATGGCTCTTTGGAAATCTGAGCTAAAACCCTATGATGTAACATGTTAAGATGCTTAAGACAATCTTACAGATCAAGGGGTTAAAACGATCCTCAAGGATGACTAAAGCAGAATGTTTATGCAATAACTTCAATAACTTCCTATAACGGGGCCGTGCATGGTGGCTCACGCCTGTAATCCTAGCACTTTGGGAGGCTGAGGCGGGCGGATTACCTGAGGTTGGAGTTCGAGACCAGCCTGACCAACGTGGAGAAACCCCATCTCTACTAAAAAAAATACAAAATTAGCCAGGCATGGTGGCGCATGCCTGTAATCCTAGTTACTCGGGAGCCTGAGGCAGGAGAATCGCTTGAACCCAGGTGGCAGAGGTTGCGGTGAGCCAAGATCGCGCCATTGCACTACAGCCTGGGGGACAAGAGCGAAACTCCGTCTCAAAAACAAAACAAACAAAACAAAACAAAACTTCCTATAATATAAAGCAATCACTTTTACTTCAATCTATTTACTATTTTTATCAAATGATCCCAGATTATATTTCTAGGTACTCCTACATAGATCATAAGGTATTTGTTTTTTGGGATAAATATAAAGCAAAGTTTATGTTTGTACAAGGGGAGTTCAGAGTTATCTGACTCTGCTAGTGCTGAATCCAGAGAAGTACTGGCATGTTCTAAAAACTTTCAAGAAGGCTGGGCGTGGTGGCTCACGCCTGTAATCCCAACACTGCTGAGGCGGGCGGATCACAAGGTCAGGAGATCGAGACCATCCTGGCTAACATGGTGAAACCCTGGCTCTACCAAAAATACAAAAAAAAAATAAAAATAAAAAAAAATTAGCTGGGCGTGGTGGCGGGTGCCTGTAGTCCCAGCTACTAGGGAGGCTGAGGCAGGAAAATGGTGTGAAACCACGAGGCGGAGCTTGCAGTGAGCTGAGATCACGCCACTGCACTCCAACCTGGACGACAGAGCAAGACTCTGTCTCAATTAAAAAAAAAATTCAAGAAAAAGAAAACTTGTATCAATTGGTTAACTGCATAAATCTTCTGAGAATGCAGTTACTATGTGCCTCCATGATGAGAAGTTAGTTCATTATGAAGAGAACTGAAGACTTAAAACCACTTAAGAGGTCAATCAATACTAATCATTCGTGAAGATAGGCAACACCTGACAGCAATAGCAGGCTGACCTAATTTAATTAGATCGGATATCTTTTCAATTGTTTCTCATCAAATCATAATCTTACCAGAAATACACTTACTAAAGACAAGTATTGCAGATATTGAAGGATAATGTAGGGAGTATGTTGAAAGATACTGTTCCTATAAATTGTCAGGAAAAACTGGCCATTAATTTTTATAGAAGTGAAAAATATATAACAATAAAGTTGCAGATCTGAGCTTTATTATCAGAATAACATCATTTCAGGATAGAATTGAGGGATTCTCGAAAATGCTTTTGATATGGCATAAAACTGGAGTCTCAGAGCTGCATGCCTACGTATCTGTTCAAATACATCTGGAAAGGAAATACACAGAGGGTTTAGCAGAATAAGCAAGAAAGTTGACAAAAGAACCAAATGAAAATTTCTCATGTCAAAAGCACTTTAATACCCTATCCTCCTTCAATCAAGAGATCAAAAGAAATGGCAAGTCCTGTATTTACAAAACTGATGAAAATCACACTGTAATAATCAGTGAATGTAGAACTGCACAGATCTGTGTTTCCAACTTTTTCCACCATGATTCTACATCAAGGTAAAAAAAGATTCTTTTATACAAATCCAAGAAGGATGCGGACAGAGGTGGCAGCAAAACTGCCAAGGATGGTGCACTGACTTACGACTGCAGCTGAGACAGGACGTGGGGGAGGGCAGAGTCCTCGAGAAAGAACCCTATGGAGAGGGTGGCTCAGTCGGTGGTCGATCTCCGGTACCAAAACCGCGCTCTGAAGTCATCGCTGCACGTCATGAACCCGGGGTTGGTGGGGGAGTGCACTATGCAGCGTACAATGTTGTTGTGCCCCAATGACAGCAGGTTTCTCCGCTCGGCTGTCCTCGAGTCCCAGCAGCAAAGACTGATCGTCCTCTCGTCAGGCAGCAACACATAGTCCTCGGTGTGGTTAAACACAGCCTGTGTCCGGTGCACCTGGCGTCCACTTAAACCCGCGCCTGCCACAGAGACCAAGAGGGATAGCTTTCTAAGTCCACATCTTAGACCCTCAGAACATTCTAGCATTCAATGTAAAAGGATTTTAAACCTGTTGCAGTGATACACCTTGTACACTTTCAGAAACTCTGAAAAAGTACAAAAAAGAAAATCAAACCAGGCACAGTGGGTCATGTCTGTAATCCCAGTACTTTGGGAGGCTGAGGAAGGAGGGCTGCTTGAGCCCAGGAGTTCAAGACCAGTCTGGGCAACAGACAACAGAGCAAGAGCAAGAGCAAGAGCAAGAGCAAGACTGTATCAGGAAAAAAAAAAAAAAAAAAAAAAAAAGGAGATCACCAGACCACCTGAAGCAATACTATTACTCTCCTAATGTACTTCGAGGCATAAAAACACATTTTAAAAATACATATAAAATTGGTGCCACTATATTTTTCTATTATAGTTTTAACCAACTTTGTGTTGAGTACATTTTTCCAATTTTTTTTTACTAGATGCAAAGTGCCTCATGTTTAGAAGCCCCATTACTTATTTAACAATTCTTTTGTGTGTGTTCTTTTTTTTTTTTTTTTTTTTAAGACAGAGTCTCACTCTGTCACCAGGCTGGAGTGCAGTGGCGTGATCTCGGCTCACTGCAACCTCTACCTCCTGGGTTCAAGTGATTCTCCCGCCTCAGCCTCCCAAGTAGCTGGGTCTACAGGCGTGCGCCACCACACCTGAACAATTTTTGTATTTTTAATAGAGACGGTTTCACCAAGTAGGCCAGGATGGTCTTAATCTCCTGACCTCGTGATCCACCTGCCTCAGCCTCCCAAAGTGCTGGGATTACAGGTGTGAACCACCGTGCCCGGCCTATTTAACAATGCTTTTACTTCCTGACATTTAGTTTATATCAATTATAAGTAACATTGTAATGAACATCCTTTGTACAGAAAGCTTTATTTCCTTAGGGATAAATTCCTATAAACAGAATTACTGAGACAAAGTCTATGAATATCTACTTTCCAAAAGGAAGCCTTTTTATGACTATAAATTACATATTTTAATGTTTAAAAGTACCAAATAAAGTATAAAAAGGAAAATAAAAACTGCCTGATAATTGCACCCATCAGAGGTAACAGTCAATACTTTGGTGAATACCCTTTTGAAATATCTAAGTGTTATGTGCTCACTTGTAAATTCTTTTTTTTTTTTTTTTTTTTTTTTTTTTTGAGATAAGAGTCTCACTCTGTTGCCCAAGCTGGAGTACAATGGTGTGATCTTGACTCACTGCAACCTCTACCTCCCAGGTTCAAATTCTCCTGCCTCAGCCTCCTGAGTAGCTGGGATTACAGGCATGCAACACCACACTCAACTAATTTTTCTATTTTTAGTAGAGATGGGGTTTCACCATGTTGGCCAGGCTGGTCTCAAACTCCTGACCTCAGATGATCTGCCCACCTTGGCCTCCCAAAGTGCTGGGATTACAGGTGTGAGCCACAGCCCCCGGCTTCATTTGTAACTTCTTTAAGTCAAAGCATTTGTCATATACTATTAATATTCAAGCATATGTAGTGCAGATCTGTAAAGACAGAATACAGCTTAGTGGATAAAAACACAAACTCTGTGGTCACATGTGGGTTCAACACTTACTAATGTGACCCTGGGCAAAATTACTTAACATCCCTCAGCCTTAATTTTCTCATCTGTTCCATGGGGTAATTACAGAACCTACCCCATAAGGCTGTGAGGATAAGAATAAGAGAATGCACAGGGGGCTTTGGCGTGCGAGTGCTCAGCCCATGTTAGCATGCATACTTATTTTTAAAGGTGTATGTTGTCCATGGATGCGTAACAGATTTCCTAAATGCTTCTTATTGGACATCTATCCTGTTTCTAACTTTCAGCCACTCCAAATGATGTTGGGACACACATCCTTTTATGGGCATGTGCATGTTTGTCCAATTACCTCTTTAGGTTGAATTTCTAAGAGTAGATATAGTGGGTCAAAAAGCGTGTATTTAAAATTTTGATATGACACCAAACTGTGCTGAAATATTTTACCAGCTGACTCTCTGACCAACAAAATATGATTTCCTCAAATCTCTATCAACAGTAGATAATATAAAACTTTAAGACTCCTGAAATCTGATGAACAAAACCAGGTCCCCATATTCATTTCTCGGGTCTGCGGCGAGGCTGGCCACCGTTTCTTACATTTCCTGACCATTTTTCTCTTCTGCAGCCTCCTGTCCTTTGGCTCCTTTTCTCTCAAGTTTGGACTCATCTTTTTCCTATTTGAGTTCTCTTTATAGATTAAGGATATTAACTCAATGTCTAACATCTGTATATATGCTGTAACTATTTTCCCCCAGTCCTGTATTTTAATTATTTATATTGCTTTTAATTTTTTGCATCCAAATTTCTAAAGTTTTCTTGATAGTTTTTCCCTTTTCATCATTTCAAAAACCCTTTGAATTCTAACTAATTATTACTATTATTATTATTATTATTATTATTTTGAGACGGAGTCTCGCTCTGTCGCCCAGGCTGCAGTGTAGTGGCGCAATCTCGGCTCACTGCAACCTCCGCCTCCCAGGTTCAAGCTATTCTCCTGTCTCAGCCTCCCGAGTAGCTGGGACTACAGGTGCCCGCCACCACGCCCGGCTAATTTTTGTATTTTTCGTAGAGACAGGGTTTCACCATATTGGCCAGGCTGGTCTCGAACTCCTGACCTTGTGATCTGCCCGCCTCAGCCTCCCAAAGTGCTGGGATTACAGGCGTGAGCCACCATGCCCGGCCCAAATTCTAACTAATTATTAAAACTGGGAACAGAAATCTTAACATGCTGACATGACAGGGGCTTGACCTGTGAGATGAGAAAAAAGGCAAAGGGGAATTTGCACATAAATTCAGCATAATCACATTTTTGAAAAACCACACTGCTATTCCCCACTAAAACAAGCCAATCAACCTCATACTACTATAAAACATCCAAAACATTCCTAGAGCAAATATATAAGCTCTTGTCAGTAGGCTGGTGTGTATCTGTCCAGATACAGCACACCCCTTAAAATAGTTATTATTTCTATAGGGGGAATACTTTCACATTTACTCTGATCACTTTTGTGTCTTCTTTTTGCAACAAACGCTATTATAAAGTAGTTCTTTATAATAAATACTTTTCAGAACAACTTTATACAAGTGTTTCAATGAAGTCACCAAGAATTATGATAAAAATGGCTCTTCCTAAGATTTGCTAGGTGTACCAGAAGCCAGAAACATGGCTGGGGAAGCGAACTTTGGTTACAATGAGACAAATCTAAGGCAGGTTATGCTGCCCCCCAGTGGGTGAGATTTCACCGACTCTTCAACGCAAACTTAACACAGTCCAGTCCCTTCCAGTACTGTTTTCTTGTGATTTTTTCTGAGTTATGCTCATGCCAATTTTAGTGTATGACACAAACATAAGTCGCAATGGAGGAAACAATCAGAAATTTTCTGGAGGTTTTCTACCAAACAACAGTCTTTGCTGCTACAAGGAACAGAAGACACCGTGTTTTAACATTATCAAATAACCAGACTTGAGCCCTACTAGTGATAGGATAAATTTAAATAGATTTCATTATAAAAAGACTCCACAGGCACTACTGTTACCAATGAGACCAACATACATTAATGAGAATTCAATGGATGCAATTTTTTTCTGTCTGCAGAGCCTACTTTATATCTGCATTCACAATTAACATAGTTTCCTTTGGGGGTTAGCTCTGCTTTCTTAGGAATGGGATAAGATCTTCCCTCTCAGCCATTCTTTCCTGAACGCATATATTAATAATACTGAGATCTACTATTGGAAACTTTTCTCTGGATTGCTTTCACGTTTCTGTGGGAAGAGGGCAGGCCAGTCTACAAATGGATCACCAGGTTCTCAAGTGTTACTTGCATGGAATCCAGCCCTAGTCCACAGTGTGAGATGCTCAGAAGAGCAAAGAAAGCACAGTTCTATTTCCAGCTCTATTTCCAAGTCGTGTAGCCTTGGCTAAACGACTTAACCTGTAAGTCTTTGTTGCCTCTTGTCTAAGAAAGGGATAACATGTGCCTTGCTCAATGCATAGACTTATTGTGTTGCTCTATTGTGAGGTCCTAAAAGAGAGTTCTGGAAAGTGTAAACGCTACAGAAATGTTAAGTGACATCAGCTTCTCACATACCCGTGTATCTGACCAGTGTTCGTCCTGTTGATATTTCCCAAAGTTTAGCTACAGAGTCTTTTCCACTTGAGAGAATGTATTTAGAATTTTTGGAAAAAATGGCAGAACAAACTTCAGCACCGTCGTGTGCTTTCTCAAAAGTTGTGATGCATCGATTTGAAACACCATCCCATAATTTGATGCAGCCGTCCTTGCTTCCAGTTACGTACATATTGGCACTAGAATTGTAATTAACGGAACAGATAGCATCGGTGTGTTGATCTTGAGGATTGCAAGAGACAAAACATTGAAAGGTGTTGATATCATAAAGGCGAAGAGTAGGATGCTGAGTTCCGACAAGTATAAAGTCTCCAGAAGGATGAAAAGAGATGGAGCGTAACATTTCAGCTTCCTGTTAGGACAGAGATATTAACACAAGTGACCAACTGGTGAACAATTAAATCCAGAGGAAATGTGGAAAATATCTGCCTGACGAAAAGAATCCATAAAACAATTATTAGATATTACACAGGTATCATAAGGAAAAAAAGTGTTTTCTGGAATATATGAAAGTATTTTTTGAATAGATTTCCAAAACTAAATATTTACTGGTTATATTATTCCAAAAACTACAGAAGTGAGCTTCATTATTTACAAATGAACACTGAGTAAACTAAGGATGGAGTATTATCAGACAATGACAACATTCATGCATGGTTACTGCAGTACAACTTGTACCTAAGAGCTTCTTTAATTTGCTCTAGGGCTGCAAATATTGAATAAAAAATTAAGTTTATTATTATTTTTTGCAGACAGGGTCTTGCTCTGTTGTCCAGGCTGGAGTGCAGTGGCATGGTCATAGCTCACTGCAGGCTCAACCTCCTGGTCTCAAATGATCATCCTTGCATCCACCTCCTGAGTAGCTGGGACTATAGGCACGTGCCACCATGCCCAGCTGATTAAAAGAATTTTTTTGTAGAGATGAGGTCTCACCACATTGCTCAGGCTGATCTTAAACTTCTGGGCTCAAGTGATCCTCCCACTTTGGCTTCTCAAAGTGATGGGATTACAGACATGAGCCACTGCAACCAGCCTAGTTTAATTATCAAACAGACAGAAGCCACAACTAAAACATTAGTTGAATATGCAATGCATATTCAAAATAGGGCACCAAATGTCACCCTGCCAGGAAACACTTAATACCTTCAACTGAATTTCTTTTTATTCCTGTAAGTTATACATTAGTGAAGCTGGTCTTGTTTTGTTTATAACAGGGATCTGCACCCTTTAAAGAGTGATATGGATTCCAAACCCTCCAAAGGGTCAGATTATAAACTCTGACCAGGCAGAGGGAGCAGGTATGTGACAGCATGTGACCTATGTGCCAAAAAAATCTGATCCATGTGCCATCCGGCATGCATCCTGGTCTGTATGCATCTTACAGGATGATCACCAAGACTACTTTTAAAAAGAGAATAGTCGTACAATGGCTCATTGTATTTAAGAAAAAATGTAAAGCTCCGTTCCAAAGATTCCTACCTGAATGTATTTGAAGGCTCTCTTTGCTGATGGTTTGGAATAATCAAATAATTTAAGAGTATAATCCCTTGAACCAGAAGCCAGGATCTGTTCTGTTGGGTGGAAAGCAAGGCATGTGACTTCATCCACATGGTCATAAAGAGTTCGAATCACTGGGTGATTTTCCATATTTTGTTGTGCAGTCTCATTCATCATGACCTAGACCAACAAGAAGAGATGCTCAAGGTACAGAATATGTCTGAATCCAAGTACACAATCTACAGCTATAGCAAACTAAAGCTGGTTTGAACTATACTCTCATTTTTCCAAAAATGAAAAACAGAAGGCAATCAGCAAGCACGTGACTGGAATTTTTACCTCTATTGGCATGGCACTTTTGGCCAACATCCTCTCTGTGTCAAGTATCTTTATTGAAGCATCAGCAGACCCAGTAGCTATTAACTGTCCATCTCTACTATAGGTAGCTACACGGCACGGTCCTTTATGTGACGTGACATAGCATGTTTCGTACTCAGAAGCCTCTGGGGACATAGTCTGAACATCTGCATCAAATTCCAGGTCAATCCCTGTGCCAGGGGCAACAGTATCTGAACGACCAATTGCATACTGAACTGCGGTGTCATCATTTTCCATTCCTGAAAGAAATCAAAATTAAAGGTGTAACAAAACAAGTGTTTTTTTAAAAAGGCCAAGATAAAATTCTAGATCCAAACTGGAAAAATGCTCACCAGTGTCAACTTCCTATTTCTTGGAGTCGCGTGACACCTAATGCTTTACAAAACTGTGTATTTTGCCCATGCTATTCAAAGTTCACCATGCTGTGAGGCCACGTGGGTTGCTGGAAGGTTAGGCTCCAACAGACAAAGTCATTTCCCCAGGTTCTTGCCTCCAGAGTTTACTACTTTATCTACAACTACAGAACCTCAAAAAATAGCAGTTCTGTAGTTAAATTATCCATTTTTTTCCACTCCAAATTTTAATATGTTTAGGGTTGAGATATATTAGCAGCTCTGATGCTCATTACGTTAGCTACATTGTTAACATGAATGCTAGTGAAATGTTTTTGAAATAAATTTGATATTTTAAAAAACTGGTTTATCAAGAATATGCATTTAAAATTTATAAATAACTTGACAAATCAAATAATATGTTGATTAGTAGAGGAAAAATTAACACTATGGATGAACAAGAAAATAAAAATGACCTTGAATTTTACCACCCAGAGATAATAACTGTTAACGTATTGGTATAAATTCTTAGGGAATCCTTCACCATGCATAGCTGTTTTACTTTTCAAAACAGTAATAGAGCAATGCTGTGTAACAGTTGTGACTCACTTGTTCATTTAATCAAGCAGAACAAAAGTGTATCTTGGCTAATAAATATTCATCTATATAATTATGTTGTAGTATTTACTTTTATGGATATTTAAAAATTTACAGCTAATTCCATGTTGTTGTTGGGCATTGCGGTTTGTCCATTTTATTTCCCCAGGAGAAATGCTCACAATTGGCACTGCCAAGTCAAAGGGTATTAACATGTTTGGTAATTCAATATTTAATATTGAGTGCTATTATTAGCCTGGTAGGCTCCAGGATATACTGCTGAATAATACAAGGTCCTGATCCTTACGGAACTTGTAGTCTTTTTTGACAAGAGGGCAGTAGGTGGGAAGTGGGGAGGTGAGGATCATATGGGAAACAATCCAAATGATAAAGGAAATTTCAGAACGACTGTTACAAAACAAATGGGATTGCTATGGCAGGGTAACCGGGAAAATGCAGGAAAGAGTCGGATTACTTTAGAAGGGGTTAAGAGAACTCAGATGACATTTGATGTAAAATCTGAAGGAAGTCAGTAATATGACAGAGTGTTCCAGATAATGGGTACAAAGACCCTCAGGCCAGAACCAGCTTAAGGTCTTTATAATCTGAACTTTGCTTACCGCTTACTTACTGAGCTACTTCCTGAACTCACGCTGAACTACTTACTTACTGAAGTACCCGGCATATACTAGGCACTAAAACGAAGTAAGAATAATCTTGAAAAATTCTGCCATATGAAAACATCTAAAACCTTGCCATGGGATGTATGGATTTGTGTTCACAATCTACCTAGTTTGATGAGATGCAGGAGCTGCTCCGAGGGTGCACACACAGACTGAGGCTTGATTTCATTGATGAGCCCATTGGCAATGCTGATGTAGCCGTCATATAGCAGCTGGCTAATGATCAGCTTGTAGAGCTGCTGGCGGTCCTTCAAGCCCACTTTGGTTCTGTACATCTTAGAGAAGAGGAAGACAGTTTCCCTGCCAGCTGCAAAAACGGAAAACGGATGGTGAAGGGTAGAGGCTCTAGTAAATCACAGAAGCAACATAGGACTCTTTGGTCAGACTTAATCTTGCAGAACTCAAATCCCATCTCTACTAGCTGCATTATCTTTGGTCAGAGACCTCATTTCTCTAAGCCTCAGGTTCTTCAGCTGTTAAGTTACTGGAAGTTAAACAAGGTGGTACATATAAAGCCCTGAGCACAGTGCCCAGCAAACAGAAATTATTCAAGTCATGTTAGCCAATATTTATGGTACAATCCCTCATCAACTTTTCTTCTCCACCAAACTACCTACCTAGGATTTTTGTTCTTTATTGCTATCCCAGAATCTTCCATTTCTTCTGTTAATTAAACATTGACTGGTACCTGCAATATGCAAGATAGCTGCTATTTTGTCAAGACCTAGACTGCTGGTTCCACTAGCTGAGCTGTATGTTTACTAATATCTTTTATGTTCATTCTCAAAACCTGTTTTAAGGCAACTGAGCTTGTTACTGTAATTATATAATCTAATTAGACAGTAAATCAAAATATGAAGCAAAAAAAGCAACTGTACTACAAAAACTCAACCAACTTAAATGTGTTAGAAAGGCTCAAAGGTGAGCTGCCCAATAAAATATTGCCTATCAAGGTCAAAACAATAAAAATGAAAAAAAAAAAAAAACCAGTAAAAATCTGGAAGGATTGTGCATGCACTGACTTACAAGTGTCTAAGTTTTCCTTCAGTCTTAAGAGACAAAAAACTGTAAATGGTTTCTGGCTTATTCAAAAAAGAACTCCAACTGTTGAACATGATAGTTTGCTTATCAAAAATCAATGCCTTTATGTATGTGTATGTTTGGACCTGTATTAAAAGGCTAGAGGTGTCTGGGGACAGCAATAAAGAATAAAAGTGACCTTAGAGCCTGATTTCTTTTCTTTTTGAGACGGAGTCTTGCTCTGTCGCCCAGGCTGGAGGGCAGTGGCGCGATCTTGGCTCACTGCAACCTCCACCTCCCAGGTTCAAGCTATTCTCCTGCCTCAGCCTCCCGAGTAGCTGAGACTACACAGGCACCCGCCACCATGCCAGGCTAATTTTTGTATTTTTAGTAGAGACGGGGTTTCACCATATTGGCCAGGCTGGTCTCGAACTCCTGACCTTGTGATTTGCCTGCCTCAGCCTCCCAAAGTGCTGGGATTACGGGCGCGAGCCACTGCGCCTGGCCCAGAGCCTGATTTCTTACACACTGTATGACACTGATGGTGTTAATAACCAATAACATTAAGCACTTCCTGCATGCCAGATACCATCATGTTAAGTACTTTGTAAGCATCAGTTCACTGAATAAAATCATTCAATGTATTCAAGTATATGAAGTAGTACATGAACATATTAATTCTATGCTTGAGTAGAAAATCCTGGGACACAATAAAGATGATGAAATGGGTTCAAGGAGGTCAGGACACCTACTCAAGGTAAAACGTGGCTGAGTTACTTGTCCAAGGTTAAAGTACACCAGAATTGCCAACTCCAGATCCCTGAGCTTAACCACTGAAGGAGTTCAGGAAATGCTAGCCCAAAACAAGATGCTTTGGCTGGCTGATTACCTTGAACTGAGGGCACTTGGAGAACTGCAGGCGGGAAGGGGCTTTCCCTATGCTTTCCTTACCTGCCTAAAGTCTGACCCTCCAAAAATACCTCAATTGTCACGAATCCTTATAAACCAGGGAAGATTAACTCGGATCACTCACATGAGAGATTAGAGGTTGACACCACCCAGAAGATCACCTATTCTGTCTGCATAACTTGATTCACCATACACTTCTTCCGTTCACCCTCCCATAACTTGTGTTACAGCTGCTCCCCGCCCCGCGCCGCCCCCAATCCTCTATTCATTCCTTTCAGTAGCTCAGGATGCCATGTAGTAGTCTTTAATCATCTGATTTCAACTTCTTAGTCTCGTATTTTGTGGGACTCCTGTACGTAATTAAATATCGTTTTTGTCCCATGGACAATGTTTAGTTACTCGAAAAAAATGGGAGATTCTTAAGTACCAATAAAGAATGAAAATCACAAGTGGGTAGACTGGCAAAGAAAGGTTGATGAGAGATTCTACTGTTAATGTTGGGTTAATATGACTCGAATAATTTCCGTATGCCAGCTCAATGCTTTACATGCACATCCGGTTTACCCTGTAGTAATCTGTTAATTTGTCTTATGTTAATTTAACTCTTAGTCCTAATAAGGTAGCTAGAAGGATGGAGGGAAGCCATTTTTGGCTCCCTTACACCACTATTCTATCCGGTCTCTTCACTTCTGCTGAGCACATCCCGGGTGTACAAACATATATATATACACACACAAACACACATATGTGTATATATGTATATATGTGTGCATATATATGTGTGTGTATACGTATATATGTGTGTATATATATATATATGTATGCGTATACATATATATATATATTTTTTTTTTTTCAAAGTGGCCCAGCCTTAACTTCTCAACTCCCACAGAACGTTCACTCGCCAGGTAAACAGAAGCCTAATTATCTCCAATTTGCAGGTGAGCACACGAGGACAAGAACCCGATCCAGGACTGGATACAACGCAGTTGGAAAAGCTAGAACACAGACGCCCCCTCACTATATGCGCCGCGACCATCTGGATGCAGAGGCGAACTAAGGACTGGGTGGGAATGGAAGCGAGGCCCTTTGAGGAAGAGGAGGGGGTGCCGGCCAACTTAGGAAGCACAAAGTAGAGGCGCATGCCACCTTGCTAACTCTCGACTCTTCCAGTCTCGCCCCAGTCGTTTCTATGGTTTTCTCTAAACGCCCTAGCCGACCGCACCGGCCACTCTCCCCGTGCCCCAGTACCAGCTGGTCCGGTTCTCTCGGTATCCCGCTCTCTCCTGGAAAAATGGAGGCGCGAATCCTGCCCAATCGACCGCTCCGAGCGCACGTTCACTGCGCACGCTGAAAGGACGCCAAGCCGACCGCTGCGCTATCGATCGGTCCCGCTCTCTCTTGCTTTTCTCGGCATCTTACTTACTGGCACGTTCAAAAGGTTAGTTCACCTCCTCGGACTTTATCTCCAATGCGACAACCTTGACGTCAAGGAGCTGTTGCCTGGGGCTGGGACTACCACGGGTCTGGCTGGCCGTTGGCTCCACCACTTCCGGGGTCTTAGGGAGCAAGTGCGCCTGCGCGCGGTGTGCGCCCTTAAACGCGACTCAAGGCGTCGGGTTTGTTGTCAACCAATCACAAGGCAGCCTCGCTCGAGCTCGGGCCAATCGGCTTTCTGGCTAGAGGGTTTAACTCCTATTTAAAAAAGAAGAACCTTTGAATTCTAACGGCTGTGCTCTTGGAAGACTCGGGTCCTTGGGTCGCAGGTGGGAACCGACGGGTGGGTAGACCGTGGGGGATATCTCAGTGGCGGACGAGGGTGGCGGGGACAAGGGGCGGCTGGTCGGAGTGGCGGAGCGTCAAGTCCCCTGTCGGTTCCTCCGTCCCTGAGTGTCGTTGGCGCTGCCCTGTGCCCGCCCAGCGCCTTTGCATCCGCTCCTGGGCACCGAGGCGCCCTGTAGGATACTGCTTGTTACTTATTACAGCTAGAGGTAGAAGGGGTTTGTTGAGTGGTGTTGACACGCGCGGGAGGGGTGGGTGGGCTTCAGATTGGATTTTGTCCTCCGAGATCACCTGGGTAAGAAAAGCACAGAAGGTCTCTGCTGTGTTGGAGTTCACGTTCTCGTGGGTGGGGAGACAGACGGTAAGCGTAGGGAGAACCCGCAGCTGGGGTGGGCGTTATAAAGGAAAAGCAGAAGTGCGGTTGAACGGGGGCCGCCTTAGATAGAATAGCCTAGGAAGGCCCTTGTCCTGGCTGGATGAGTGGGTGAATTGATGAATGAGAACGTCCTTGCAGAGAGGCCTTCCCGGTCCGTACTTCTCAGACCGTAGACCTTGGAGCAGTTATATCGGGACAACTTGGAGTGCTTGTTAAAAATATAGCTCCACCGAGAGCCCGGTAAATCAGAATCTCTGAGGGATAGGACCCAGGTGTGTGGTTATTAACAAACTCTCCAGATGATTCTTAGGTTTCATTGAGGACTAGGGATGCAGACCGGTGCGTGCAAATCGTCTGGGGACGTTAAAATGCAGAATCTGTTTTCTGAGACCTGGGGTTAGGCCTCAGTCTCCATTTCTAAGAACCATCGGGCTGAGGTAGACGTAGCCACTTGTCCTGAACTCTCCTAATGTTTCCTCCTCTTCCTTAACCTTCCTAGTCCCTTGAATTAAACGTTTTTCAGCAACCTACTCAGTTCGTCCTTCCCTTCATCTCTCCAGACATGCACAGGTCTGAGGGAGGAAGGAATAAACCGTATAAACCTCCTGCGCTATTAGCCTATCAGCTTTTCTATTCAGAGTAGTAGGATTTCTGGTTTGAACTGAATGGATCCTGTGAAAGTCATCTGGTTCTTCAATCTGGTTGCAGATTACAGTCACCTGAAGGGCAGTCCCCTTGGCGTTGTCTCCAGAATTCTGGATTAGAATCTTCTTCCATTCTGCTTGTTATTCAATTTCCCCAGAAAGAAAAGTAGAATAAATTGGAGCAAATGCCTGTAGCTTCTGTCAGAAGAATGTTGAATAAATGTTGTTAGGCCTATGTGATCTCATTAGACTGCTACTTGGAATTGTAAGAGAAGTAAAGCGTTAGAGCATGTGTGAAATTAAATGTTTGATTAACACAAGTGTGTATTTCCTCGTTGTTGTTTATCAACTTTTACTTACCCACTGTTTTTTATAAGGGCTCCCACCTGTAGTCTGGGCCTGGCTTCATCATGGAATTATTTGCTTAATTGTAAAGTGGTAATCTTAATTTTTTTTTTTGAGACAGGGTCTCACTCTGTTGCCTAGGCTGGAGTGTGGGGACATTTGATAAGAAACTTCAGTGAAGCCCAGGCGCGGTGGCTCATGCCTGTAATCCCAGCATTTTGGGAGGCTGAGGCGGGTGGATCACCCGAGGTCGGGAGTTCCAGACAAGCCCGACCAACATAGAGAAACTCCATCTCTACTAAAAATACAAAATTAGCTGGGCGTGGTGGTGCATGCCTGTAATCCCAGCTACTCCGGAGGCTGAGGCAGGAGAATTGCTTGAACCCGGGAGGTGGAGGTTGCAGGTGAGCCGAGATTGCGCCATTGCACTCCAGCCTGGGCAACAAGAGCAAAACTCTGTCTCAAAAAAAAAAAAAAAAAAAAGGAAACCTCAGTGAAATGAAAGACTGAACCACACACCTGGGGGAAGAGGCTAATAAAGGGAGCAAGAAGTGCAAATGCCTATGGCAGGGGACTTATTTGCGGAAAGAAAGGAGCCTTGTGTGGCTGGTGCACAGTCGACAAGAAGAGGAGATGAAGTCAGACAGGCAGTTAGGGTCCATGTTCTGTGAGACTTCAATAGGCCTGTCTATGCAGGTTAGGAGTTTGCATTGTTTTGATTGAGTTGGGAGCCATGGGGGTCTTCTGAACCAAGGACCAACACATCTGACTTGTTAATGAGATTGCTGGCCTCAATGTTGAGAATGGACCATGACGAGGTAAGGGTGGAAGTGGGGAAGCCACTGGGAGGCTGTTGGAAAAAACTGAAGGGTGAGAGAATTATGGTTTGACCAGGTGGTAGCAGTAGAGGTGGTGAGCAGTGATCTTGAAGGCAGAGCCTGCAGAATATGCTGGTGGATTAGATGAAGGGTTTGAGAGAGAGAACCTCTTAAAGGGTTATTATGCCAAGGCTTTTGGCCGGAGCAACTGACAGGATGGATTTGCCATCCACTGAGATGAGGATGTCTAGAGACTAGATTTGGGGAGGTGAGACTGGCGAGGGATTAGGACTTCTGTCTGGGACATGTTAAAATGGAGATGCCTGAGATCAGGTGCAGATGTTGCATAGAAAGTAGAAAATGTAGATCAAGATTTCAGGGGAGAGGTCTGGGCTGAAGAATGAATATCTGGGAGTCTTCAGCCTGTAGATGGTATTGAAAGCAAAGAGACCGGATGTACTCGGCTAGGGAGTAATTGGAGATGGAGAGGTCGTTCTAGGCCTGAGCTCAGGGCACACCCATGAACAGGGAGGTGAGAAGTGGAGAAGGGAAGAGGTTCGGTTTTGGATATGTTAGGATTGAGGTGCCTGGCAGACATTTCTGGGAGATCCTGGGCAAATCCTTGGATATCCAAGTCTGACAGTCCAAGGAGAGATTAGGGCAGAAGATGCACTTTGAGTGGTCCTCATGAAGGCATTTAGAGCTGAGGCACTGGGTGATATGGATCCCTGTGAAGGTGTAGATGGAGAAGTGGAGGGTCCAGGGACTCATTCTTGAGTCACCCTAGATCCTTGATCGGGCACAAATGAGACTGACCCAGCAAGGAGGGAAAGACAGGACGACCAGGTGGTAGATAAACCTGGAAGCGAAGTGAAGAAAAAAGTGTAAGATGTGACAACCTTGTCAGACTCTGCTGAGGATTCAAGTGCGGGGAAGGTGGAATTGACCCTTGGGTTTGGCAACAGTAGGTGTCAGCCATGAGCCTGACAATGTGGTGGAGACAAAAAAGCCAGGTGGGGATGGGCTCAGGGAAGGGGAGAAGAGTAGAGGTGGCAAGTGTGGATGGTTCTTCTGGAGTTTGCTGTTGGAGAGGAGAGGGGGTTATGGTTAGCAATGATAATAGAATAAAGAGGACTTTTATTTTATTTTATTTTTTTTGAGATGAAATCTTGCTCTTGTGCCCCAGGCTGGAGTGCAGTGGCATGATCTCAGCTCACTGCAACCTCCGCCTCCTGGGTTCAAGCAATTCTCCTGCCTTAGCCTCCCGAGTAGCTGGGATTACAGGCGCCTGCCACCACGCTCGGCTAATTTTTGTATTTTTAGTAGAGACGGGGTTTTACCATGTTAGCCAGGTTGGTCTTGAACTCCTGACCTCAGGTGATCCGCCTGCCTCGGCCTCCCAAAGTGCTGGGATTACAGGCGTGAGCCACCATGCCCAGCCTAAAGAGGACTTTTTAAATGTAGCAGGTATGTCAGCAGGCTGCACAGGGATGGAAGTGATCCGTTAGAGGAGAGATGATGGAGCAGCAAGAGCATTAGGAGTGAAGACTCCGTGAGAGAGGATGGGACGCAGTGCCCAAGGGGAGGTTGGCCTTGCAGGGAAAGCACATGCCTGTCCCTCTCTCATTAGCTTCATTTGGACAAAATGTATAATCCTGTGTGTTGTGGAGGCCTTTTGATCAGGGAACTGTAACGCTGCCTATCAAGCAACAGCACTTTAAGCAGGTGGCTTTATTCAAATTAAAGGTTCTTCTTTTTCTTTTCAGGCATCATGGACCGATCTAAAGAAAACTGCATTTCAGGGCCTGTTAAGGTAAATTGAATAATCTGTAATCTCATTCACATTTATAAACCCACATGGAGGTTGGTCTTGTCAGGAATTCTTTCCACCTTTACTTTGGATTATAAATTTAGATCCCTTGCTGCGATCCCGGATATGAATTAGTCACTTTTCTTGTGTTGAGTAACATCTTGCTGATTCTTAGAGTAGCTTTTTTGTTCTGCTTTGTCTTATAATTGGCTGCTTAAGTTTCTATATCCCTCCACTGTATGCAGGATAATAGTAATAATGCATCCAGCAGGAGTTCATAACTTTTAAAATTGGCCATAAATATAAAATAATTAGAAAAAGGCTACCTTGAATTACTGTATTTGATTCTCAGTTCCTATGATAACGGCCATTTACAAAATTGCTCTACATTTAAAATGTTTCTTTTTATTTGTCTTTGTCTGAATGCCTGCTATGTTGTGGACAGTGTGCTAATTTCAGGAGTAACTGACTTTGTATTTGGAAGTCTTAACACCCTCTCTTTGTAGAGCACTCATTCCATTGAGCTGGGGATGGACTTTGAGGCTTTCATTTCTAGCACTTGCCCCTCACTTAAAATGAGCTATTGAAGCTGAAAGAAATCTCATCCCTCCTACCCCTTTTAGTTTGATTAGCTGAGAATGTTAGAGTTAACTATTTAAGCTTGTAATACAGTACTTACAGGCGTTTAAATAATACATTTCAAGGCTGGGTGCGGTGGCTCACGCCTGTAATCCCAGCACTTTGGGAGACCAAGGAGAGTGGATCACAAGGTCGAGTTCAAGAACGGCCTGGCCAAGATGGTGAAACCCTGTCTCTACTAAAAATACCAAAAATCAGCCGGGTGTGGTGGTGGGCGCCTGTAGTCCCAGCTACTTGGGAGGCTGAGGCAGAGAATTGCTTGAACCTGGGAGGCAGAGGTTGCAGTGAGCCGAGATCATGCCACTGCTCTCCAGTCTGGGTGACAGAGTGAGACTCCATCTCAAAAATAATAATAATACATTTTAGTAATAACTTTTTGAAGTGCCTACATTTGTTTCCTCTTTGTCAGTTTTTTGCTCAAGTCCATTTTGTCAATACTTGGAAAATGAAACGTTGGTTAATCAATAGTACAGTAATAAGCTTATTGTGGAAAATCTTGGATATATGAAAACTTAGACTCTTCCAAAACTTCATGAAGATAACCACTGCTGAACGTTTTGACAGATTTTTTTTTTTTGGTCTTTTTCTTAAACGTATATTATAAAAGAAATTTCAGTGGAACTGAGATTTTGGCATAAAGTTTTTGTATCATAGCTTTTTGCCAATAGCTAGTGCCTATTTCCAAATTATCGAGAAATTTTAGAAAGTGTTTGTCTCCATAAATGGATATTTGTTAATAAAGCATGATTTTTAGGGGTGAGAAGTTGGAGGGGGTAGAAGGTATCATTCGGGTATTCTTAGCCACATACCAACTATCCTCTGGAAGTACTGATTAAAATACCTTTTCCCCGCCAGCCATCTCTTATCAGTGACATTCATTATTTTGCTATATTAGAGAACAAACTTTGTGCAATTCTCAAAATCATCTTTTGTGTTCATGAATACCAGAAAGTTTATTTTCTCTTCCATTCTAGGCTACAGCTCCAGTTGGAGGTCCAAAACGTGTTCTCGTGACTCAGCAATTTCCTTGTCAGAATCCATTACCTGCAAATAGTGGCCAGGCTCAGCGGGTCCTGTGTCCTTCAAATTCTTCCCAGCGCGTTCCTTTGCAATCACAAAAGCTTGTCTCCAGTCACAAGCCGGTTCAGAATCAGAAGCAGAAGCAATTGCAGGCAACCAGTGTACCTCATCCTGTCTCCAGGCCACTGAATTACACCCAAAAGAGCAAGCAGCCCCTGCCATCGGCACCTGGTAAACTAGCTTTTGAGACTCACTGGATAGTCATTCTTTGTCGTTGTTGCTAAAAAAGCAAGTGTATATACTTGCACTTATTGTTTGGAGCCTTAGCTTTTATATCTGTTGAGGATGGGGAGAGAATATGGTGTCTGGGTTGAAGTAACAGTGTCTGCCCATGGGCCAGACCTATGCTAAAAATACAGACCTGATTCTCACCCTCTTAGAAGAGTTGGGCACCCAGGGAGGACACAGCACCAATTGGTGTCCTTTTGATTGCTTGTTAGTGAGTCTGGATGTAGGGTGCTTGTAGTAAGTGACTTGAGGGACTGAGATCTAAAGTTTGGGGGAAATCCAGAGAAGTGGATGAACTGAGGTAGGCTGTGGTGAGGTCACCATGGGCATTGCTGGCCATGTTAAGAAATAGGGCCTCATCTCTAGGGCATTTGGAAGCTATTGAAGGTTTTTTGAACTCAGAAGGGAACTTTGCCTATTAGAAAGTTTACTGTGGAAGGCCAGGTGCGGTGGCTCACACCTGTAATCCCAGCACTTTGGGAGACTGAGGCAGGTGGATCACCTGAGGTCAGGAGTTGGAGACCAGTCTGACCAACACAGAGAACTCCTGTCTCTACTAAAAATAAAAAATTAGCTGGGCGTGGTGGTGCATGCCTGTAATCCCAGCTACTCGGGAGGCTGAGGCAGGAGAATCGCTTGAACCCGGGAGGCGGAGGTTGTGGTGAGCCGAGATCGTGCCATTGCATTCTAGCCTGGGCGACGAAAGCAAAACTCCATCTCAAAAAAAAAAAAAAAATTCACTTTGGGAGGCCGAGGTGGGCGGATCACGAGGTCAGGAGATCGAGACCACAGTGAAACCCCGTCTCTACTAAAAATACAAAAAATTAGCCGGGCGTGGTGGTGGGCGCCTGTAGTCCCAGCTACTCGGAGAGGCTGAGGCAGGAGAATGGCGTGAACCCGGGAGGCGGAGCTTGCAGTGAGCCGAGATTGCGCCACTGCACTCCAGCCTGGGCGACAGAGCGAGACTCCGTCTCAAAAAAAAAATTTACTGTGGAAGTACTGAATAAATTGGAGTAGAACGCTGGATTTAGGAGTACCAGACAGGAAGGAGGTTGAGGTCAGAGATGGCAATAACCTCCTCTGTGTGGAGCAGAGTGGATGCTGTTATTTACCAACTGTTGAGTGCTTATTCCCTGCAGGCTCTGAGATAAGTGCGTGCTTCATCCACGTCATCTCTTTCAATCCTTGTAACCACTTCATGAAGGTAGCCAGTTATTAACTCAGTTTTACCTTTGGAGGAAGCTAAGACTCAGAAGCAGTTAACTTATCGAAAGACAAGCCAGGATGGAAAGGTGCACACAAATTTGAGAGCTCATTTATGATGCAGACTCATTAGAACTGGGCAATAAATTGTACCTGAAAGATGAGTAAAGAGGAGTTAGGGATGGTGATTAGATTGATATTAACTGAGTTAGTGAACTGGGGGTTGGGGGGTGCACATGTGACAGGGGCACCTGGAGGAAGAGTTTGGACCTGCATGCAAATATCTGAGCAGAGCATCATGTGCTGTTCGAGTTTGCTATGTTGGAGACAGACCAGTGGAAATGTTTCATATGTCCTTGTGGCTAATGAAATAGTTACCCCAGTCCTCTGCTGCACAACTGTTCATTGTGCATTTTGCTGAATTTGTGGCTTTTATTTTTATATTTCCCCTTGGCAACTAATATAATGGAGGGTGGCTGGCTTATGTTTTGCTACATGTTGGTGATAATTTGTATGTAGGGTGTGGACTGTTGGCTGGCCCACCTAGTAAGGGGAAAAAGTTGACGAGGTGGCAGCTTGTCATGCATGGGAAGATTGGTACTTCTGCCACAAAAGCTCTTCATTTGGAAACTGAGGCTTCGGAAGAGCCTGCATAGTCTGCCTTTAATTTATCAGAGAAGGGCCTGTCTATATATACGTCTGCTCGTCTTTAGAAATTCTATAAAGACTTCACATGATGGAAGTCAGGGTGTAGTAGTCCTTTTTATCTATAAGGAAAATTAAAAAAAAAAAAAAACCAGGTTTATCATTCTTGACATACCATTAATATTTTGGTGACCAATTCTTTGATTCACCTCTATTCACAGCTTAGCTTATCCTATATAGTTATTCTAAAAACAGGTTTTTAACTTATTCCATATAGAAAATAATCCTGAGGAGGAACTGGCATCAAAACAGAAAAATGAAGAATCAAAAAAGTAAGCCTTCTTATTTACAAAGTTCTGTACTATTCTACTAGAATATATTATTTCGTTGCAAATTTAGTTGTGGGAACTCTTGGAGAAAAAAAATGAGGCCTTTATTTTCATTTAGAGGATATAAATGTTTCCAGATTTCCAATCTTAAAGAAAAATGGAATTTTGTGTAATGAGGTATTTTACTAGGAACTCAAGTGCTTTAAAAAATGGCTTTCAAATTTAGAAAAAGCTTGTATGAATCTGTTATAGAAATGTGTGGAAGTTCCTCTCTGTCCTTAGAAATAACCACTACGTATGGTTTATGTGTCTGTACTTTTTTATTGTACAAAAGTGCAAGTTTTTAAAAAATAGAATATGTTACAGAACCATATACTCATATATGACTGAGGGTTTTGACAGTATTATAGTTTTAGTTCTTTATTATAAAGGTTGGCTGTAATGTCTTCCCCAGGGCTTTTCTAAAAGCCTACTCTCAGTCTCTGAACTATCTGGACTCTAGAATGTACGGGGAGGAGCGAGGAACGAACCCACAGACTCTTTTCGCTTTTAGCAGCCTAACAGAGGCTAAGAGTCTAAATCCACTGGTTCTCATGCCCCAGCTAGCCTGTGGGCTCCATCCCGCTTCCATTAGTAACAGTGGCTCTGTCTCCACCACCAGAGTGCTTCTCCACCCAGAGAAAATTAGCACCTCGGGGACTGGAGGGAGCAGCTGTGGTTAGTTTGAAACACGCCCCCAGATGATCTGGAAGCATGTCTCCCTCTCTGGTCACTTATCCTTTTTATGGTCTTCAGCGTTGTCATGGCCCTGTTCCTCCGAGCACAGTACGGGCTTGGGACATTTCCCATAGAGTGCCTCAGATCTAAAACCCAAGACTGCTCCTTGTCACTGACTCTCACACCTGACGGCAGCTAGGGACATCAGGGTTTCATGTTGTGGCAGCTCTTTGATAGTGGTTATTGCCTTGGTTCCTGCTGAGGATACATATTGAGTAAAGTTGGAATATAAAATTATTTACAGAATGTGTCTACTACTCATTGAAAATTTGTTAGAAAAGCTTTGTTTTCTTCACATTCTAAAATGTTCAAATTCCTTCCTAGGAGGCAGTGGGCTTTGGAAGACTTTGAAATTGGTCGCCCTCTGGGTAAAGGAAAGTTTGGTAATGTCTATTTGGCAAGAGAAAAGCAAAGCAAGTTTATTCTGGCTCTTAAAGTGTTATTTAAAGCTCAGCTGGAGAAAGCCGGAGTGGAGCATCAGCTCAGAAGAGAAGTAGAAATACAGTCCCACCTTCGGTGAGTTTTCAGGTTCATGTTCAAAAGAATGTTCACCGATGCTGCACCCTTCCCCCTCCTGTAATGTCAGCCTCCCACTGCCCAGGTCCATTCACTCCCTCTTTTGAGGCACTGCCTTCAAACGCATGGCCCCATTCCTCACCTCCCCCTCCCCTATGAGAAAGATTAGATAAGCTTCTGTACCGCACTGGGTTATAATCATTCTCCTGTGATTCTCCCATGCTCTGCATGTTAAAATAAAATTGTATTCCTTTTTTTTTTTAAAAAGTATAAATTTAGAGAGCCTGCTTTTCATAGTACCACAAAAAATGATTAAATTTGTCATCTTTCAGAGAGCACTTAAGTGCTCTGATCCTGAAAAATCACTTGAGGATTTAATGTTTTGTTAATGGAATAGTTTATATGGACAAGTCTTTTTGGTGGACAGTGAAGGGTAATGGCACCCCTTATTCTGAGGTATGCAGGAGTTGTAAGCAGCCACCTGCAGGTTGACTACGGCTGGTGGGTTTTTGTTTTTCCTTTTTTTCTTTCAGTGTTTTTCAAATTTGAATCAGATGCTAATAGTTCAAGTCTGGCCACATTAGGCCTGGTGTCTTTACCTGGCAACACCTGGCCAGGGCTGGGAGGGGCAGGCATCTCACATGGGCTGTGCTTCCCATTGCCTGCTTCCCGCTGGCCACAGTCTGCACCTGCCAAGTCTGCTCAGCACCCATCTACTGCCATTACTGATCGCTGCCTTTATCTGTCACAGTGTCTGGGTGTCAAACTACTGTGGCAATGCCGTGTCTTTTTTTTTTTTTTTTTTTTCTTTTTTTTTTGAGATGGAGTCTCACTCTGTTGCCCAGGCTGGAGTGCAGTGGCGCAATCTCGGCTCACTGCAACCTCCACCTCCCAGGTTAAAGCGATTCTCCTGCCTCAGCCTCCTGAGTAGCTAGGATTATAGGCATGCACCAACAAGCCTAGCTAATTTTTGTATTTGTAGTAGAGACGAGGTTTCACCATGTTGGCCAGGCTGGTCTCGAGCTCCTGACCTCGTGATCCTCCTGCCTCGGCCTCCCAAAGTGCTGGGATTACAGGCGTGAGCCACTGTGCCCAGCCACGTCCTTTTTTTAATATGTAGATAATTAATATTCAGCTGAATTTCCTCCTAAGAATAAAGGTGCCTAAAGGAGGGAAATAGTCTTAACTAAGCCAGAGGTCCATTAATACTTTGAAATGCTTTTAAAATGATATGTGGGTCTATGTATTTTTCTTGGAGTGGATTTATAGTTTCAGATTCTAAAGTGGGGTTTGGAGTGTGGTTTCATGTGAAACATCACTGGTTTTTCATGAAGCGTTTGTTTGACATTTAGTACATAGTCTTCTGTCAGCTCCAAACCAGGTGTTAGAATGTTTATCCTTTGTTGCAGGCATCCTAATATTCTCCGACTGTATGGTTATTTCCATGACGCTACCAGAGTCTACCTCATTCTGGAATATGCACCACTTGGAACAGTCTATCGAGAACTTCAGAAACTTTCAAAGTTTGATGAGCAGAGAACTGCTACTGTAAGTGTTCATTTGTTGTCCAGGCTAATTGTGTTTCCTTTATACCTGTCCTCCATAGCAATGTACCTTTCATTATAGTAGAGTGGGTTTTGTCTTGATGTAAGGATAGCTTAATATCAAATATTTGAAGTGGAAAAATGAAAATAGTTTAGTTGTACCGTATGTACAGATAAAACCTAGAACCAAGTAGAATGTTGTGTCTGCTTTTGTGCCTAGTTTGCACAGCTATTTTCTATGGAAATGTGCATGATGTATATAGATAGTCACCCTCATTTTCTTTAATAGATGTGTTATTTTAGAATAGTTTTTACTTTTTTTTTTTTTTTTTTTTTTAAGGGACAGGGTCCTGTTATGTTGCCCAGGCTGGACTCAAGTGATTCTCCACCTCAGCCTCCCAAGTAGCTGGGACTACAGGTGCACACCATTGTGCCTGGCTAGGATAGTTTTAGATTTACAGAAATTGTGAAGGCAGTACAGAGAGTTCCCATATACCCCACACTGAATTTCCTACTAATTCTCCTACTAACATCTTGCATTAAGATGGCACATTTGTCACAATCAATGAACCAATATTGATATATAACTATTAAGTGCACTTTTTATTCAGGTTTTCTTAGTTTTTTCTCATGATTAAATTGGGCTTAGGGGTTTTTGAGAGGGAGATCAGAGGTAAAGTGCATTCTTATCACATACCAGGGATGTAAACACTTATGACTTTTAACTGTGGATATCAGCTTGATCTTCTGACTGACAGAGTGTTTGTCTAGTTTCTCCACTGTAAAGTTACTATTTTCTCCCCTTTCTGTGCTGTATTTCTTCAAAGGAAGTTACTATGAATAGCCCACACTTAAGGAGTAGAGAGTGGATGGAGTATTGCCATAAGTTATCTGGAATTCTGTGCCAGAGATAAGGCTGTTCTCCCTTATTTATTTAATCATTTATTTATTTAAAGATGTAGACTCCTGGGTATTTATTTTATCCCTTGAGCTATAATCCAATACTTTATTTTGTGGTTCAGATCATTGCAACCTTGGCCACTGGGAGCTTTTTTTCTTTCTTTTTTTTTTTTTTTTCTTTTTGAGACGGAGTCTGACTCTGTTGCCCAGGCTGGAGTGCAGTGGCGTGATCTTGGCTCACTGCAACCTCCGCCTCCCGGGTTGAAGCGATTCTCCTGCCTCAGCCTCCCAAGTAGCTGGGAGTACAGGCACCCGCCACCACGCCTGGCTAATTTTTGTATTTTTAGTAGAGACGGGGTTTCACCATATTGGCCAGGCTAGTCTTGAACTCCTGACCTTGTGATCCACCTGCCTCAGCCTCCCAAAGTGCTGGGATTACAGGCATGAGCCACCGTGCCTGGCCCGCTCTTTTTCTTTTACCAGGTTCCTGGGAAAATCATTGCAGTTTTGTCTTGTGTGGCGGGGGGGGGGGGGGGTTTGTTTTTGTTTTTGCACTTCCTTACTTTTTTTTTTTCTTTTTTTGAGATGGAATCTCACTCTGTCATCCAGGCTGGAGTGCAGTGGTGCAATCTTGGCTCACTGCAGCCTTCACCTCCTGGGTTCAAGCGATGCTCCTGCCTCAGCCTCCTGAGTAGCTAGGATTAACAGGCATGCACCACCACACCCGGCTCATTTTTGTATTTTTAGTAGAGATGGGGTTTTGCCATGTTGGCCAGGCTGGTCTCTAACCCCTGACCTCAGGTGATCTGCCCGCCTCAGCCTCCCAAAGTGCTAAGATTACAGATGTGAGCCACCACGCCTGGCCTTGTACTTCCTTACCTTCTGATACAAAATGCTCAAGCCCCATCTTGTACATTTCCTGCTCCAGTTCTAGAATCGAACCACTTCTCCAAGGAGCCCTGGTTCCTTTTCTTGGAGAATGTTATTAGAAACCAAGATCTGGGCACTTGGTGTACTCATTGCTACTATGGTGTCACTACTTCTAGGCTTTCAGCTGACAGAGCAAGGGAATATATGTGGATAGTAAACTGTGTATAGATGTATCCATCTATCTCTTCATTAAGCGTACCATGAATTCATACCGATGTCTTCAACTTGAACCACGTTTCATTCTAACTTCCTCCTGTTTACCTGTAAACTCCCACTCCAAAAGTGTGAAACCTGGATTTCACCGCCCACCATCCTTTTACTTAATTATTCAATTCCAATATACATGTATAATGGTATTGGAATTGTTAACCAGCTGCCCCATGGGAACCAACTTTATCAATTAGAGTGCTTATGTGCACTGTCTTTGGCCTTTGTCTTATAGACTCCACTCATTTCCAAAGCTGCTTGGATCAACACTTTACCCTCATGCCCTTTAGTAAGGTGGTTTCCTACATTTGTAATGCAATGAGATTTTTTTTTGTCACAATCTGCATGCCCAGGATGGAATCATTTACATTTTCATATCCTGAGATTGACTTTTGTGTGTTTGCTGTAAAGTTCTATGAATTTTGACAAATACACAATGCCATGTATCCACCATTACGATGTACAGAATAGTTTCACTGCTCTTAAGAAGAAAAAAAATCCTGTGTCTCAGCTACTCATCCCTTCCAACCCTTCCATCTCTGGCAACCACTGATCTGTTTACTGTCTCTATTGCCTTTTCCAGAATATCATGTAATTGGAATCATAACAGTATGTAGCTTTTTTAGATGGGCTTCTTCCACTTAGCAATATGCATTGAAGATTCATCTGTATATTTTTGGAGGCATGAGAGCTTGTTCATTTCTTTTTATCACAAAATCATATTGTTTCATTATATGGAAGTACCTCAGTTTATTCATCTACTGAAGGATATCTTGGCTGCTTCTGGTTTTTGGCAGTTATCATGTTTTGGCTGTAAACATTTGCATGCAGGTTTTTGTGAAACATAAGTCTTCAAATTAGTTGGGCACGTATCTAGGAGTGCTTTGCCAGCTCATACGATAAGACTGTATTTTGCTTTGTGAGGAACTGTCAGTCTTCCAAGTGATTTTTACATTCTATTTTACATTGCATTACAAATGTAGGAAACCACCTTACCAAAGGGCATGAGGGTAAAGTGTTGATCCAAGCAGCTTTGGAAATGAGTGGAGTCTGTAAGACCAAAGGAAGTGCACATAAGCACTCTAATTGATAAAGTTGGTTCCTTTGGGGCAGCTGGTTAACAATCCTGATGCCATTATACAATGGCAATATGGTATCAGAACCAATGAATTGAGGTCCTCTTGCTTCTCATAGTTGCCAACATTTGATGTCAGTGTTTTGGATTTTTGTTTGTTTGTTTTGAGATAAGGTCTCACTGTCGCCCAGACTGGAGTGCAGTGGCATGCTCACCCACCTCAACCTCCCTGCCTCCCTGGCCCAAGCAATCCTTCCATCTCAGCCTCCCAAGTAGCTAGGACTACAGGCATGTGCTCCCGTGCCTGGCTAATTTTTGTATTTTTTTGTAGACACAAGATTTTGCCTTGTTGCCCAGGTCGGTTTCGAAATCCTGGTCTCAAGTAATTCATGCCTCCCAAAATACTGGGATTATAGGAGTGAGCCACTATACCTGGCCTCTTGTTTTGCATTTTAGTCATTCTAATTGGCATGTGGTGGTATCTCATGGTTTTGATTTATAGTTTCCTAATGACATTTGATGTCAAACATCTCTTTTTTTTTTTTTTTTTTTTTTTGAGACAGAGTCTCGCTCTGTCACCAGGCTAAAGTGTAGTGGTGCAATTTTGGCTCACTGCAACCTCCGCCTCTTGGGTTCAAGCGATTCTCCTACCTCAGACTCCTGAGTAGCTGGGACTACAGGCATGTGCCACCATGCCCAGCTAATTTTTGTACTTTTAGTAGAGATGGGGTTTCACCATGTTGGCCAGGATGGTCTTGATCTCTTGACCTTGTGATCCGCCTGCCTCGGACTCCCAAAGTGCTGGGATTACAGGTGTGAGCCACTGCGCCCGGCCTTGAACATCTTTTTATGTGTTTATTTGCCATCTGTGTATCGTCTTTGAGGCACCTGTTGAAATCTTTTGCTCATTTTTTTTTTTTGAGTTTTGAGTTTTAAGAGTTCTTTGTACATTTTGGATGCAGGTCATCTGTCACACGTTTTGCAAATATTTTCTCCCAATCCGTGCCTTGTATTTTTGTTCTCTTATCTGTGTCTTTCACAAGCCTGTTTTTATTTTATTTATTTTTTTGAGAAAGGGTCTCACTCTGTCACCCAGGCTGGGGTGCAGTGGTGCGATCTCTGCTCACTGGAGCCTCTGCCTCTTGAGCTCAAGTGATCCTCCTGAGTAGGTGAGACTACAGGCAGGGCCACCATGCCCAGCTAATTTTTGTATTTTTTTGTATAGACATGGTCTCACCATGTTGCCCAGGTTGTTTTTTTTTTTTTTTTGAGACAGTCTTGTTCTGTCACCTAGGCTGGAGGGCAGTGGGGTGATCTTGGTTCTCAGCTCACTGCAACCTCTACCTCATGGGTTCAAGCAGTTCTCCTGCCTCAGCCTCCCGAGTAGCTGGGATTACAGGCATGAGCCACCACGCCCAGCTAATTTTTGTATTTTTAGTAGAGACGGGGTTTCATCATGTTGGCCAGTCTGGTCTCGAACTCCTGACCTCAGGTGATTTGCCCACCTCGGCCTCCCAGAGTGTTGGGATTGCAGGCATGAGCCACTGTAGCCGGCCTCCTAGGCTGTATTTTTAATAAAAGTCCAAATGTGTCAGTTTTTTCTTTCATGATTGTGCTTTTTTGCTTCTCCTTTTTTATGTGATTAAAATTACTTGTTTTAAGAAGTTGAAGAGTCTTAGTTTGGGCCGTTTCTTATTGGATTGGCAGCTTGATAAAGCATGTTGAATGGTGGTTACTTTGATTTTTTTCTGTTTCTTGATGGAGATCTCCGGGTAGTGTGGACATTAGTTTTCTTTTTGGCATTGATGTAAATGGCATTTAAATTCAAGTAATTTTACTTTCAGTATCTGATGAAATCACGCTACTATGGACAAATGGCCCTTTGGTCTTGTCTCTGCAACAATGACATGCTGTTTTAAACTTAAAGACTTAATCTTAAATGTTTGTGCTTCTCCTAAGTAGAAATAGATCTCTAATTTGCTTTTTAAAATATTAGCTAAACAAATCAGCTTCTTATTTAATTGGCAATTAATATTTCTTTGAGTTCATCTTTTGGGCCAACTTTCTCTTACAAATCAATAAGGAAATCTATGCTCATTAATGGTAGTGACTCTGCCTCAGGTATTCACATTTTACCCTTGGTGTTTTTCCTGGTAATCTTGCTTATGGTGGGTTGTAGTTTGTTGTTTTGGGTCAGTTAATCTTTTTCTTCAGTTTCTGATATTGATATCCTACTTTAAAAGATTCACCTTATACCAACACTACAAAATTACACATTATACTACTTGCCTGTTTTCTCTCCTCACACATAAGGCTTCAATCTAGATGGAGTTTTGGTGTAAGCAGATAGCTGTTTGAAAGAAAATGAAAGATCATTTCTGTCTAGATTCCTTAGCAGTTAGAATGAATACACATGTACCTGTTTTCGTTTTCAGATGAATTCAAATAAAACTAATTGTAGTGACATGTCAGTGACCTATCCATATCTGCAATCTAACAACATGTGAGGTGTGGAGGAAGTGGCAGTGCCAGAGGGCTATCATGAAACTAACAGCTTCTTGTCTGGAAATGATTTGAGGAGTGAAATCCATTGCCCTCTCGAACTTTAATGTGTGCAATTAAAGCATCAGCAACTCAAAGTTGGTGTAGTCAGAAGATCATGTTTCTTTGTGTTTGCCTTCAGTTTATTTTGGTCCGAATTTTGGTCTCTGGTTTTGGGCTGAAAGAATGAAAAGTGTTTTTTCTGACAGTGACATTTGGTTTTTACTCATCTGTTTAGTAAACCTTTTTGATGTCAAATAATGTTCAATCCTGTCTAGAAATCGCTTTAGAAAGCAAACTCTTCTCAAACTTTAAGCAGAGCTAAATACATTTTTTCAATATTCAAACAGTTATCTATATGTTAAAATAAATTCTGGGCCAGGCATGGTAGCTCACGCTTGTAATCTCAGCACTTGGAGAGACCAAGGTGGGAGGATCACTTGAGGTCAGGAATTAGCGACCAGCGTAGGCAACATGGGGAGACTGTCTCTACAAAAAACAAACAAACAAACAAACAAACAAAAAAGGATTAAAAATTAGCTGGGCATGGTGGCACATGCCTGTAGTCCCAGCTACTTGGCAGGAGGCTGAGGTGGGAGGATTGCTTAAGCCCAGGAGTTCAAGGCTGCAGTGAGGTATGATGATGCCATAGCAATCCAGGCTGGGTGACAGAGTGAGACCCTGTCTCTTAAATAAGTAAATACGTACATACTGGACTTGTTTGCTAAATCTTAGCGATAGGGACTGTAAAACTTTTCTTTTTTCTTGCTTTTTTTTTTTTTTTTTTTGAGACGGAATTTCACTCTTGTTGCCCAGGCTGGAGTGCAATGGCATGATCTCGGCTCACTGCAACCTCTACCTCCCGGGTTCAACCAATTCTCCTGCCTCAGCCTCCTGAGTAGCTGGGATTATAGGCATGCACCACCACGCTTGGCTAATTTTTGTATTTTTAGTAGAGACAGGGTTTCACCATGTTGGTCAGGCTGATCTTGAACTCCTGACTTCAGGTGATCCACCCGTCTTGGCCTCCCAAAGTGCTGGGATTACAGGCGTGAACCACTGCACCCGGCCAGGAAAACTTTTCTTACAAGATAGTAATTCAGCCGGGTGCAGTGGCTCATCTCCGTAATCCTAGCACTTTGTGAGGCTGAGGATGGGAGTATCACTTGAGGCCAGGAGTTTGAGACCAGCCTGGTCAACATAGCGAGACCCCCACCTCTATTAAAAAAAAAACAAAACATAGTAACTTAAGGAAATAAAATTAACAAAAGGACTGATTTCTTATGTACTTCTATGCTGACTTAGTGTAACCCAAAATTTAACATGCTATTTAATATGTCAGTGCAACTGCTTTTTAGTTTCTGTTTATTGTTCAGGATAATTTTTTCTCCTGATATTCTTGAAGTAAATTTTTAGCATTAAACAAATTCTTCTGTCATAGAATGATCTTGGTTTTAAAAAAGGGAATTGACTATACTTGAAAAGTTCATTTTTTTTTCTAAAAAAGAAAAAGGCAGTATTTACACATCTGAATCCTTAATTTCTACCAGTTCTTCGGCACTGTCTTACTTCCTCGCTGCAGGGCCATTTGTTGCCGTATGGTGTTGTAACTTGAGGTTGGTGCAAAAGTAACTGTGTTTTGCATTGAAATGGCACCAACCTAAGAGCTAGCTCTAACTAGCTGAATGTCTTTTCAACATCACACCAGCTATATTAGCAGAGATGACTAAGCATTGGGTAATTTCACTTCATGCTAACCACTGTAAATTGGTTCGAGTGTATGTGTGTGTGTGTGTGTGTGTGTGTGTGTAGACTCCTATATAATTTCTACAATGCTTGCTTTAAAACCTGCAAAACGTATTTTTTGTTTTGTCTTTTCCTTTTTGAGACAGGGTCTCACTCTGTCACCCAGGCTGAAGTGTGATCATGGCTCACTGCAGCTTTGACCTCCTGGTCTCAAGCGATCCTCCTGCCTCAGCCTCCCAAGTAGCTGGGACTACAGGCATGCACCATCACGCTCAGCTAATTTTTAAATTTTTGTAGAGATGGAGTCTTGCTATGTTTCCCAGGCTGGTCTTGAACCCCTGGGCTCAAGTGATCCTCCCACCTCAGTCCCCCAAAGTGCTGGGATTACAGGTGTGAGCCACTGTGCCTGGCCAAAACCTGCAAACCATGTTAAATCTATGTTGTGTTCCTTTCGGAAGAGATGTCTAATAGTAACTTGTGTTATATAAAATCTAAAACATAGGCTTTCAATATTGTTTTAACAGTATATAACAGAATTGGCAAATGCCCTGTCTTACTGTCATTCGAAGAGAGTTATTCATAGAGACATTAAACCAGAGAACTTACTTCTTGGATCAGCTGGAGAGCTTAAAATTGCAGATTTTGGGTGGTCAGTACATGCTCCATCTTCCAGGTATGTAACTTTAGAGGTGGAAGTTGTTTAGTTTACCAAAGCCCTGGGAGCTAATCATGAGCTAAATGTAAAATATTTCAGTGTAGATTTTGTGCTATAAGAGGGGTAGGTGGCTAACCCAGAAGTACTCTGGAGTAATTTAGGCTTCATAATAAACTAGGGTTTGCAAGAAAATGTTATTCTGTGGTGATTTGGGGCTATTTACAGTGTTCTAGGCCTAGGGTTAAAGATGCTTCATGTCCTTAGAGGCTAATGAAGGGATGAATGAGTCAACAGATAGGACAAGTATATGACAGAGGTGAAGTGCCCATGTGTTGAGGGGGAGGAACTCTTCACCTCTGCTGCTTCCTGGATGAGGAGACGGGCAGATGGTTCAGAGGACAGCACCGACAAAGATCTAGTGCTCCGAGTGCAGGCCGTATCAGGGAACTTTACACACTAAATTAGTTTGATGGAGCTTTGAGGGCAGTGGTGAGAGATTCTCTTCAGTCTGCCTCTGTCAGTAGTAGGGATAGTCCTTTCTTGTCCCCCCCTCTCACAGCTGAAGCAGAGATGTCAATCTCAAAACAATTCAAATCTTAGCTTTCCAAATGAACTACAATATCTTTACTGTTTTAAATTTGAGTTTAATAAGCTTTGAAACTTCACATGAAGTGGGGCATTTTAAAACATATATCTACCGACGAAGGTTTGTCAACTTTGGAGGAGGACTCAAATTATAGCCAGATGACTTAAAAATCAAGCTAGTTAAAAAAAAAGTATGGCCTAAAATAGATTATGAGGGAGAAACCCTTTGCTTTTGTTACAGAGCACTTCTAATTGTTCCCAGCAATGCGTTGAATCTGCTATTGCAGTCTTTTTTTTTTTTTTTTTAAACTGGTTGTCATTAGTGGGAGCTGTTATCTGGTGAGACAAACCAGAATAAAGAATTATAGGCTTCATGGAATCGCAGAGTTAAACTGTATCTTAACCGGTTGAATTGTGATAGAAAAGATGGCTTCTTGCTTTTTGAAAAGATTACTTACATAACCGATAGTCACTTCACTCCGAATCCCAGATGTTAATCATCATCATTTCCTGGTTATTGCCTCAGTTTGAGAACCCCCGATTCAGTCCGTTGGTGGTGATGGAGGGGTTAGATGACCAGAGTGGTAGCTTCTTAATCCTATGTCACAATTCAGTGGTGAGTGACTGTTTGTGTGCTCAGTGGGTGCCAGGCCTGGCTGAACACAGCACCAGGGCTGTGACCACGTCAGCATCCATGGTGAAGAACAGCTGATAACAAAGCAACACGAACCCACACGGACTGTTCTGGCTTGGTGTCTGCTGTCCCCAGCTTTTTTCCAACCTTCGTTACAAAAACCTAAACCGATAAAAATGCGGAATTGGTAGTTGATGGCATACCTGTCTATCCAGTGCCTACGTTCAGCAGTTTTTCCCATTTAGTCAGACGGGCTGCATCTACTTTTTTAGTGAACACTTGAAAGTATGTTGCAAACATCATGATGCTTCAACCTTAAGCACTATAATAGAATGCATTTCCTAAATAAGGATATTCTCCTATATAACTAGAACCATGATCACTCCTAAGAAAATTAACAGCATTGTCAGTATCTAATATTTAGTCCACGTTCAGATTTCTCCTATTGTCCATGACATCTTATAGCTGTTTTGTAAAATCAGAACTCAACCAAGGCCCATGCTTTGTATTGGATTGTCTCTGTGGCTGGATTGTCTTTGTGGTTGGATTGTCTCTGTGGTTGGAATGTCTCTGTGGTCTAAAGCCAGACCAGTCTCCCACTTTAAAGAGGACTTTTCTGATTGTGTTGCCACTTAACTTGGACCTTTATTCCCGGTATTTGCTGAAAACTGGAATGTAGGTCTCAGGGCCTGAAAAGATTCAGGTTAAAAAAACATTTTTTTTTTTGAGACAGAGTCTTGCTCTTTCGCTCAGGCTGGAGTGCAGTGGTGCGATCTTGGCTCACTACAAGCTCTGCCTCCTGGGTTCACGCCATTCTCCTGCCTCAGCCTCCTGAGTAGCTGGGACTACAGGCGCACGCCACCACACCCAGCTAATTTTTTGTATTTTTAGTAGATATGGGGTTTCACCATGTTAGCCAGGATGGTCTCGATCTCCTGACCTCGTGATCCACTTGCCTCGGCCTCCCAAAGTGCTGGGATTACAGGCATGAGCCACCACGCCCAGCCAGGTTAAATATTTTTGGCAAGAGTACTTCATAGGCCACCCTCAAAATTTCAGCATCACTCGTACCAAGTATCTATCACAAGGCAGCATGTATCTACATCTCCACCCCAGTGCTGTTACAATGGGGCAGTTTCTAGTGTGTTGTCATTGTGACCAGGCTCTTAAGATTCTTAGCATATCTGTAATATCCACATGCAGATATAGAATCCAAATCGTATTTACAGAGAACTTTGCATGGCAGCTTTTATATGGTAGTGATACATTCAATTTCTTACATTCTAGATCATTCAGGGAAGTTCTGGAGTTGGACAGATTTGGGGTTAAGCTTGGCGGCTAGCTGTGTGACCTTACACACCTGCCTTCATTGGTTTCCTATGGGAATTTATCATAGTAGCTACTTCCTGGGGCACAGGATCTGGCCCAGGGGAAGTCCTCAGTGTTAGTGGACTCTTTAATGATTGTTAGCAGCTGTTGTGATCATAAAACCAGAAGCACATCAACCTGAGCCTCCCTGTTTTCAGGAGGACCACTCTCTGTGGCACCCTGGACTACCTGCCCCCCGAAATGATTGAAGGTCGGATGCATGATGAGAAGGTGGATCTCTGGAGCCTTGGAGTTCTTTGCTATGAATTTTTAGTTGGGAAGCCTCCTTTTGAGGCAAACACATACCAAGAGACCTACAAAAGAATATCACGGGTAAGACACAACTGAAAATGACCCAGCACATCTGCTGGAATTCTTTCCTTATCAGCCTGAACTGCAGGCCAAGATCCGAATATCTATACTATTTGATCTCTCTAACCTGTGTTTTGTGATATTTTCTCATTTGTTGTACTCCAGGTTGAATTCACATTCCCTGACTTTGTAACAGAGGGAGCCAGGGACCTCATTTCAAGACTGTTGAAGCATAATCCCAGCCAGAGGCCAATGCTCAGAGGAGTACTTGAACACCCCTGGATCACAGCAAATTCATCAAAACCATCAAATTGCCAAAACAAAGAATCAACTAGCAAACAGTCTTAGGAATCGTGCAGGGGGAGAAATCTTTGAGCCAGGGCTGCCGTATAACCTGTCAGGAACATGCTACTGAAGTTTATTTTACCATTGACTGCTGCCCTCAATCTAGAACGCTACAAAAGAAACATTTGTTTTACTGAGCAGGTGTGCCTTAACCTCCCTATTCAGAAAGCTCCACATCAATAAACATGACACTCTGAAGTGAAAGTAGCCACGAGAATTGTGCTACTTATACTGGTTCATAATCTGGAGGCAAAGTTCGACTGCAGCCACCCCGTCAGCCTGTGCCAGGCCTGGTGTCTTCACAGGAGGCAAATCCAGAGTCTGGCTCTGGGGAAAGTGACCACTTTGCCCTGACCCGATCAGTTAAGGAGCTGTGCAATAACCTTCCCAGTACCTGAGTGAGTGTGTAACTTATTGGGTTGGCCAAGCCTGGTAAAGCTGTTGGAATGAGTATGTGATTCTTTTTAAGTATGAAAATAAACATATTTGTACAGACTTGTATTTTTTCTCTGGTGGCATTCCCTTAGGAATGCTGTGTGTCTGTCCGGCACCCCGGTAGGCCTGATGGGGTTTCTAGTCCTCCTTAACCACTTATCTCCCATATGAGAGTGTGTAAAATAGGAACACGTGCTCTACCTCCATTTAGGGATTTGCTTGGGATACAGAAGAGGCCATGTGTCTCAGAGCTGTTAAGAGCTTATTTTTTTAAAACATTGGAGTCATAGCATGTGTGTAAACTTTAAATATGCAAATAAATAAGTATCTATGTCAGTGTGGAGTACTGTGTAATTCTTTCCACCATCTGTTCATTGTTGGCCTGGAAATGAGCAGGGGCTGAGAGGAGCAGGTCTCGCCTTCATCTAGTCTTCTGGTCTCTCCTGTTGGGTGTACTCCTAATACTTCATTATATATAGTGTTTATATATTTGTTATATCTTTGTCATCTGTCCATCGACTAAAGATACGGTGAAAGTGACCGTGATGAAGGAAAAGTAGAAGTGTTGAACTTAGGGCTAGTAGAGAAATCTGCTTGCATGGCCAATGCTCAGTGCAAGAAACTGGACAGCAGGTGTGTCAGGATATGTCATAACAAAGTGGCCAATATAGAGAAACTTAAAAACACGACTCAGTAAAACTGCAGTTTCCAGCTCCCTTGGGACAAAGGAGCTTCTGGTTCTCAGTCTTGGGCTGAACTGACTTTGACATTCCCAAATAGTTCACGTGCCACCCTCCCAAGCTATAGTTACTATCACGTGACTTAACTTTCCCAGTGACGCCAGTGAGACTTGGGACGTTTCCCCAGACAATCCCACACAAGCAAAAAAAAAAAAGCTCATTGTAGTAGCACATTAATACACTGGTCACAGTGCCACTTCATCAGCAACAACCATGGCTTACCAGAAGGAATATAAAAATTCATAAACTATAAAGATGTTTCACAGAATTTAAGCTGCTCACTTTGTCAGATAAATTAGAGACAATGGCTTTCATTTTTAAAATAGATCAGTTTTATTCTGCTAGTTCCATAAAAACAATGTAAACACAAGCGTTCTGTACATCTTGCTGGTGAATTCACATAATGCTTAGTTCCCTGATCCTTTGACCTCCTTGTCTTCTTCGGTTATTTTCCGTTTGGACCACTGGCTACAGGAGTGGAGTGGGGTTGGGGCTTAGGAGAGAGCAATGTGGCTTTTTGGTATGATTTGTCCTATTGCTTGCCCTCTCAGCACACTCCTGTTACTCCTAACAAAGTTTGAGATTTAAGCCCTTAAACCCGCAGGTTTCACCATCAGCTTTTTCTTTTTTTTTTTTTTGCATAGGCATTACTAGGGACGTAAATGGGAGACTGGCATAGAAAGTGGTGAGGAGCCGAAGCCAAGAAATTGCTTTAAACACAAGATGAAAATGCTCTGTTCTGTCCATAGAATCACCTAATACTGGTGTGAGGCATCTCACACTTAGCTGTGGAGAAGTCCTTGGAATTAGGTCTCAGACAGCTTTAAGACAGTTAAACCTTTTGGCAATGGGCTAACTGCCTTAAAAGAAAGAAGAATTCTACTTGAAAGACCCTGCAGGTGGAGAAATTGTCCTACAAAGATTCTTGGAAATGTTAGTGGAGATAACTGACATGGGTAGCTGTGGGCCAACCAGGAACTGTCAACGACCCGATCTCTGCAAAACCAGGACGGCCAGTTAATTGTTTCTTCAGTTCTCTGATGGTCACAAATGTAATTTTATTTTATTTAGCCTTGTGGAGGTTCTGCAACAAATGTAATTTTAAAGGAATTGGGAGCCAGAAAGATAAATGCAACTCCTTCACCTACGTGACAGGGCAGACTGGTGAATCTGGGTTCCCAGAGTGTGGAGCAAGTGCCCTGCATCAGAGAATGGCCCAGGGGGAACGTGCATGATGCCGAACCCCGCAGGACAGAATTACCTCAATCCCTGCTCCTGACTACTATAAGGAGGAAGTCTCAGTGCCTCAGTTTGGATCTACGCTGGGATTTCTTTCTTTTGGAGACAGTGTCTCCCTCTGTCGCCCAGGCTGGAGTGCAGTGGTGTGATCTTGGCTCACTGCAACCTCCACCTCCTGGGTTCAAGCAATGCTGCCTCAGCCTCTCCAGTAGCTGGGACTACAGGTGTGTGCCACCACACCCGGCTAATTTTTGTATTTATAGTAGAGATGGGATTTCATCATGTTGGCCAGGCTGGTCTCGAACTCCTGGCCTCAAGTGACCCGCCTGCCTCAACCTCCCAAATGCTGGGATTACAGGCGTGAGCCACCGCACCTGGCCTCTATGCTTGAATTTCTACTCTTAGCTAATCTCTCTAACACACATGCCCTTCATTGGGTAAAGCTGGCTCAGTAGACTAATTACACCTGCCACGTAATACAAGCCTCTCCCTGGCTTGTATTATCTCATAGTTGCCTTCTATTTGTGACAAGTGCTACGAATATTCCTTTTTGAGAAGTGATACAAAATATTTTTTTTCTTGAACAGGATTTTTAACTCAATGAGACAGTGTAAACATCATGACAATTCTGGAATGTCTGAAGTTTGAGATAGAAGATTGTCTTAGAAAAGCTAAGATTGTCTTAGCTGTTTGTGGTATCCAAACTCCTCTGGAACATGGGCATCAGGAACCAAGTGATGCCACTGCTACTGGGCAGGGTTTTTATATTTTACCTAAACAGAGACAAATGACACTGACCTACCTTAACAAAATTTCAGAAAAACCATCTGGAATCAGCCCCATCAAGTCCAGATTGGAAGGTGTTTGGGGATCAATGAAACATATCAGAAATACTTTTCTTCCCCCAAAACAAATGTAATGAATGTCAAAGTATTGATGCTAATTTAGATTGTGATTACATATTAAGTTTTGCTTCATTAATTGTAGCACTGGCAGCTGTTTTGTGAACACTGCATATTGAACTGTAGGCAGCTGACAACAAATATCAGCGGAAGGGGATATTTAAAAGCCAGCTAAATTAATCATTGCTTTTTAGGAAACTGAGCCAAGATTAACCCCCTGGAGCTTTTACAGACAGACCCTCGCCAAAATCTCCCACAAGGAACATTTGTAGGCTATTTTGTTTTGAGACGTTAACCCATCTGCGATGTCTTGCTGACATTTTAGATTATATATACAAGCCCTATAATGAATAGCATTCACAAAATTTATGAGGCAAAAAATTAAAATTGTTCAAAAGCCTGATTTTTGCTGGCAAAGTTTATCCATGAGAACATAGCAATTAGCCCCCTACCTCTCCAAAAGAAACCCTACAACCCTAATACCCTAAAACCAATCCAAATTGTGTAATTTAGAAGAAATAGGTTTTCAGTGCGTACGACTGAAGAGTTCATTAAGGTTTTGCAGCTGGAGGTTTAAAAAATCCCACTTTTCGAAAATATCTGACAATCAAGGGCACAGAGACTAGCGTAATGCTGATTCTCACTGGCGCAAACAGCTTGTGGATTGCATAGGCCACCACGAAGGTACTTGTGCCTGCTGCCATTTTTGACTGTACCAGGGACTCTTTAAATCCGAGTTTCAGCAGGATTGCAGACATGTCCACACCACTAGGGGGGAAGAAGCAAAGAGAACAATTATTACAGCAAGGGATTAAATGAAGAAATTGATTTGGCTATAAGATTTACAGTATTTTAAAAAATGTAATGAAGTAGCCGAATGAATAAAAGTCTTAGTGGCCAGGTGCAGTGGCTCACGCCTGTAATCCTAGCACTTTGGGAGGCCGAGTGGGAGGATCGCTTGAGCTCAGGAGTTCAAGATCAGCCTGGGCAACATAGCAAGACTCTCCTCTCAACAACAACAAAAAAACATAAAATTGGCCTGACGCGGTGACTCAGACCTGTAATCTCAGCACTTTGGGAGGCTGAGGGGGCAGATCACTACGTCAAGAGATTGAGACCATCCTGGCCAACATGGTGAAACCCTGGCTCTACTAAAAAGACAAAAATTAGCCAGGCTTGGTGGCATGCGACTGTAGTCCCAGCTACTTGGGAGGCTGAGGCAGGAGAATCACTTGAACCTGGGAGGCGGAGCTTGCAGTGAGCCGAGATCGCGCCACTGCACTCCAGTCTGGCAACAGAGCGAGAGTCCGTCCCCCCCAAGAAAACAAAAAACAAAATCAGCTGGATGCAGTGGTGCATGCCTGTAGTGTCAACTACTTGGGAGGCTGAGGTGGGAGGATCACTTGAGCCCAGGGAGGTCAAGACTGCAGTGAGCTGTGATCGTGCCACTGCACTCCAGCCTGGGCAGCAGAGTGAGACCCTGTCTTAAAAAAAAAAAAGCCTTAGCAAACACGTTCTTATTCACATAGAATCTTACATGACAGTAAAAAACAAATATTAATTACTGTCAAAAATCTTACCTTGACACAATCATGTAAAATATGCCCAAGGAGATTAATGAGATTCCAATGTGCAATGACACGCCAACAGTGCCATACTCTTGAAAAATCTTTTTCAGTTGCTGTGTCTTGCTTTGCTTTTTCTCCTCTGTGCAGCTGACGCTGCTGCCTGTTGTCTCCGTGGCCTGGCTGGGGTCCTATGTACGAATTAGAGAAGAGGAGGTGCTTTTGGGCAGGCATGGGCAGTCATTACCGGCTTTTATACACGCATGCAATGTTACACTCTCTCCTGCTGAATGAGAGATCAGTTACCCCTTTCCTTTTTTTTTGAGACAGAGTCTCGCTCTGTCGTCCAGGCTGGAGTGCTGTGGCGCGATTGTGGCTCACTGCAACCTCTGCCTCCCTGGTTCAAAGAATTCTTTTGCCTTAGCCTCCCAAGTAGCTGGGATTACAGGCGCGTGCCACCACACCCAGCTAATTTTTTGTATTTTTAGTAGAGATGGGGTTTCACTGTGTTAGCCAGGTTGGTCTCGATCTCCTGACCTGGTGATCCACCTGCCTTGGCCTCCCAAAGTGCTGGGATTATAGGCGTGGATCAGTTACCCCTTTCTTACTCAGTCAGCCGAGTTTCAGCCAACTTAGTCACTAAGTGCAATGCAAGCCTGGAACTAGGTATGGCCGGCAGAATGATGGCTCCAAAGATGTCCCAGTCCCAGGATCTGTGAATATGTCACCTTACATGGCAGAAGGACTTTGCAGATGTGATTAAGGGTCTTGAGATAGGGAGATGATCGCGGATTACCTGGGCTACATTATTACCAACGTCATCACAAGGGTCCTTATAAGCGAAAAGAGGGAGGCAGGAAACTCAGTGTCGGGGAGGGGGTTGTGAGGACAGAAGCAGAGTGAGAGAGCTGAAGATGCGGTGCTACTGGCTAATTGAGGCAAGTGCCATGAGCCAAGGAATGCAAGCAGCTTCAAGCTGGAAAAGGCAGGACATGGATTCAAGCCTCTAGAAGGACCCCATCTCTGCTGAGACCTTGACTTTAGTGCATTAAGACCCATTTTGGACTTCTGACCTCCAGAAGTGTAAGATAGTAAATGTGGATTGTTTTAAACCACCAGGTATGTGCTCATCTGTTACAGCAGCAATAGTAACTAAAACACCAGGGCTCACAAGCTTGGGGACAATGATCCTTTATCAAGCATTTTCTCTGAGCCAGGCGGTCCTCCAACCCTTTCCCCTTCCACCCTCATGCCAGCCTTCAGAGGTAGATACTACTGCTTTTCCCATTTTGCAAAGGAGCAACACAGGGTTGGTGAGGTGAGGTCATCGGCCTGACGTCACCAAGATTAGAACCCAGGCCCTCCAAGGCCACAGCCTGAGCATGTGACAACCATGTTATATGCCATCAAAAAAGGATGGTGCACACAAAATTAATGCAGCAAAAGCGATGGCAGATTTACTCCTAGAATCAAGATTTACACCTGACACCTGAAACACAAAGCGGGCACGATTCTTGCAGAGTACCCCACCAGGACTTGTACAGAAATCATGGATTGCATGGGACATCTGCTAACAGTTACTGAGCACCTACCAAGCCTGGAATTTGTGGGAGAAACAAAAATACCAACCACACCCGCATTAGGGGAGGGCAAAAAACCACTCCTCAATAACAGAGCACTTTAATCAAAAGACCTCTCTAAGGACAGTCCTGGGGCTTGTCCCGGCAGGTGATGAGCACCTGGCTGGAAGTCAGCTCTTGTTATGGGCTCTGCAGCTGGCCCACTTTTACCCTGTTATTTTTAGAGGCATAAGATTTTTTAGAACATTTGAGGAAAACCCTCAGTGTCCTGATGACAGGTCCCTTCTGCTAAGCCAGGAGCTGAGCTTACACTTCAAAGGCGTCATTTCATAAGTCCCTCACTGCCTCATGACCCAGGAACCTTTGTCGCTCCTGTTTTGACAGATGGATGACTGAGGCTCAGGAGGGAGGGACGGCTAACTGGCAGCATGGACTGGAGACTGGGTAGGTGACCACCAGGCCTCAGCCTCTGTGGTACTCAGCAGGCTCCCCTTTCCTGTCCTGCCAGAATGACCATTCTTAAAGGAAGACACTTTTCCAGAACGTCCAGGCTCTGGAGGGGAGGAGGGAAGATGTCATCAGCCCCCCTTTCTTTGGCCAGCACATGTGACCTCCCATTTGCTTGAAGCCTTCTGACTAGTCCTGCCACCCCCGGCCAGGACGGCTGTGGAGAGCATCGGTTCTCCCTGATAAACAAGCCCCACCCACCTCCAGCTGCTGAGGGAGGCAGCAGCAGCCAGGCGGTGGGGACTGATAGGAGGCCACCTACAGCCCCTCACAGGGCCAAACACCCATGCCCTTGACACCTGGCCCCATTCTGTCCATTCACTGGACTGAGTGCAGCTGTCTCTGCGAGGGCCCTTTTCTTTATGGTCTTTATTTTGGCGAAATTCCTTTTGGCCAAAAAATAAAAATAAAAAGGCCGCGAGGATTCCAGCTATAGAATGAGCAGAATCTACTGCAAGACTGTGGTAGGGACAAGACATTCAGACACAGGGACAATCTCGGGTTAGCTGGCACCACAGTTGGCTTCTGATACTCTAGAGAACACCCAGTTACCGGACAATTTTCTTTCTTTTGTTTTGATAAAAACACCCATTTGTAAGCACTGTGAGCCACGCCATTTTTCTTCCTAACCTTTGGGGAGACTAAAGAAGCTGAAATAAAAGAATTTATGAAGGCGTGACTTGCAGGCAATGGAAAAGTTTTAGACATTCATTTCTTCGTGGAACATTGCCTTAAGTACCCGGGATGTGTTAGGCACTGTCCTGAATGCACAGGAGGATGTGACACATCTGTCTATACTCAACGTGCATGCACATGTGTGTGAGAATGTGTGTGAGTGTGTGTGAGAGTGTGTGTGAGATGCCCCTTCTGCCTCTCCCCAACATTTTTTAAAGTACAAAAACCTGTAACAGAGAAGGGGTAGGAAGGTTTAAAGAATGAGCCAAGGACCTTGCCAAGTCGATCACAGTGTTTGGAGTGACATGTTTTCTTTCAGTTGATAAATCATACTAATAATAAACACTATATTGTGTATATTTTGTACTAGGCACTGTTCTGAGTACTTTGAAAATATTGGCTGGGCACGGTGGCTCATGCTTGTAATCCTAACACTTTGGGAAGCCGAGGTGTAGGAGGATTGCTTGAGGCCAGGAATTCAAGACCAGGCTGGCCAACACATCTTTTACTTTATTATTTTATATTTTTCAGACAGATTTTTGCTCTGTTGCCCAGGCTGGAGTGGAGTGATACGACCTTGGCTCACTGCAACCTCCGCCTCCCGGGTTCAAGCGATTCTCCTGCCTCAGCCTCCCAAGAAGCTGGGACTACAGCCACGTGCCACCATGCCTGGCTAATATTTGTATTTTTAGTAGAGATAGGGTTTCACTATGTTAGCCAGGCTGGTCTTGAACTCCTGACGTCAGATGATCCACCCGCCTTGGCCTCCCAAAGTGCTGGGATTACAGGCGTGAGCCACTGCGCCCGGCCTCGTCTCTAATTTTAAAAAAAGGAAATACTAATGCATATAAGCCTCACAACAACCTTTACTACTGTCAACCCCACTTAACAGAAGAGGATCTGAGAAGCCCAGAGAGGTTGAGTAACTTACCGAGGATCACACAGGATTACTGTCAGAGCTGGGATCCAAACTTGCTGAGTCTGGGTCCAAGGCCTTTGCTCTGAACAACCATGCTATGTTACTCCTCCTGTATTCATGAGTGTCTCCTCTGTGCCAGGCACTGTTCTAAGTATAGGGGACAGAGCAATGGAAAAAACTGACAAAACCCCACCCTCAATGAGCTTATGGTCTTATGGGAAGGCAGGGACAATAAACAGAAGACTAAAATTCCAGGGCTGCTACTTGTGACAAGTGCCATAGAGAAACACCAACGGTGCGGGAGACGGAGTAGGAGGAATGTTAAATAAGGCCATCAGGGAAGGTCTCCCTGAAAAGGTGGCACTGGAACCAGAACCGATGGAGACAAAAGGACACTGGGGCTCTGGGAGAGCAAGTCATCTGCCTGAGCTCCCCCTACGTCCCTGGAAGGAGTAAGTGGCACAGGCAGGCAGGGCTGCTAGGCGGTTTACAGGACATGGAATCACGTTAAGACAAAAAGGCAGGTCTCTTCTGTGGCTTTCCCTACCCCTCTTACAGAGACGCCCCTGCCAAGGCAGAGGTGGGTGGGCCTCTTTGGCTCTTAATTAAACACCTGGCAAATGTGGAGATCCCAGCTGGGCAGCACACTCCTATCTCCCAACAAGGGCGGCCAGAATAGCCAACAGGGGAGGTTCTGGGCTCTGGCCAAGCCTAGACCCTCCCTGCACTGCTCCCAGGCCCTGCTGCGGACGCATTTTCTCAGGCAGATGAGTTATCTTTTGTCCTAATCTCCTTTGAGGTTCTGATCCCACTTGGGATTCTGCTGATTTTACCACGGTGCAGAAGAAACAAGGACAGCTCATGGGGTCCTGGGGCCTTGTGACTGTATATATTTACTGCAATTATAACCATTTCTAACCTTAATTTAGGACACACCAGATGCCAGGTATGAACATATCTCATTTTACATTCATATTCTATAAAGTCTGAATTATTAACGTCCCATTTTACAGATGAGGGAACTGAGATAGAGAGAAGGGAATTTGATCAAGGTCACACAACAAGTGAGTAGAGAGAGGAATCCAGGGAGTCTGAGGCCAACTCTTTGCCACTGTATACACACACACACCGCTCCAATGCCAGGGCCTGAGCTGGGGACAATTTGCCACTGTATACACACACACACTGCTCCAGTGCCAGGGCCTGAGCTGGGGACAAGGTCAATGTGGCCGACAGACAGGCAGGACAAGAGGCCATTCCAGATGAGTGCAGAGAAGACCCACAGCCATGGGGTGGAAACAGGCCCAGTGGAGGCATCCGAGGCCTCACAGGTGGTTAGAGAGGGCTTCCTGGAGGAAGGAACAGCTGGGCTGGGCCCTGAAGAATCATCAGGAGGCGGCACGGTGTGTGCAGAAGGTGCCACTCTGGAGAGGATCCCCAAGACCTGTGTGCCACCTGACGGACTGGAGAAGGCAAGGAAGGAAGCTGATCTGGGCAGGAGGCATGGTGAAAGCCTGGGTCCAATCCCCATCCGCTCCTTATTGAAAAGCTAGGGAACGGTCAGGAGATGCTCGCTGGGCCGGCGGCGCTGTGCTGAGGCCTGCACCAGCTCATGGAGTTGTCTCCCAAACTCTTGCTGGGAAGGTGCTATTTTTGGCCCTCTAAAAGGTCAGAAAACAAGCTCAAAAGCCTTCAGAGCTCGGTCTGAGGTCACCGGGCGGTGAATGGAGGGGCCCTGTCTGCACCCAAGCAAACAAAGAGGCTCCAGACTGTGAGGCCGGATGCGCTCCGGGCTGGACGCCGGCTCCGCGCGTCTGGGCTTGCCATTCCTGGACCGCCAGACTTCATTATTTACTACTATTTTTATTTAAAAAGCCCCACTTGGAAGAAAGTGACAGATTTCTTGAAAGGAAAGCTGGTATGACTGCTCTGAAGGAAAACCAGTTTTCACTTAGCACCCATGGAAGGTGACGGAAATGAAACATCAGCAGCACTGTGGGTTCCTTGCCCGCGGCTTCCCTGAGGACGCCTGCTCTTCCAGTTAGAAGAAAAGGGAGGAGCAGCTAGCGTCGGGAGGCGTTCAAAACACAGCGAGACCCAGCCAGAAGGCCTGGACAACAACCCCGCAGGCAGCGTGTGGAAGTTCAGACCAAGTCCAGGCCCATCTGCAACTCAGTCGGCTGCGCCCCAGCCTGGCTGAGGCTCTGCAGACCCGGGGCTCGGCCGAAGACTGCGCGACCTTGGGCAGAGCGCCACACCTTCCCGAGCCTCAGTTTCTCTGGCTGTCAACTAGGAGGATCGCTTCCTTGGCTTGTAAGGATTTGGGGTTTCAGGGACCCTGGAAGAGCTCGGTCCCGGGCAGCCACAAGTGCAAAGGCGTCCTTGGTGGAGGTGGCCGGACCCCGGCGCGGCGCTGCGGCCGTCTGGGGACCTGGACACCGCCCGGGATCAGGGTCGGGGTGGGGTGCTTACCTGGTGGCCGCGGCAGTCCCCGCGCGCCGTGCGGAGCAGCCGGGGGTCTGGCCTGGGCGGCAGCAGGGCCAGGGCCAGGGGCGGCGGGGCGCAGGGGGCGGTGGCGCCCAGGAGCCAGGTGGCGCGAGGCCGGACCCGGGCGCCCACCCTGCCTGCCGGGCCCAGCAACGCCAGCAACCCGGCCATGGCGCGCAGCTAGGCGCAGCACCCGCGCCGCTGACCCAGGAAGCGGGCGGAGGCCGGGGAGGGTGGGCGGAGCTGACCCCGCGAGGGCCCTCCCCGGCCCCGCCCGCCAGGGGCGCCGCCGCGCGCGCGGTGGGCGGGGCTGAGGAGGCGTGTGCACATCCCCTTGGCTCACCCACTAGCTCGGCTCCTCGGGGGCCGGAGTCCAGGGCTGGTGGGCGGGGCTGAAGGAGCGCGCCCCGCCTCCTCTCCGCCCACAATCCCCGCCCCTTTGGGGGTGGGTGCCGGTCTTTGCAGGGTCTTGGGCTTTCTTTTTTTTTTTTTTTTTTATTATACTTTAGGGTTTTAGGGTACATGTGCACAATGTGCAGGTTTGTTCCATATGTATCCATGTGCCATGTTGATTTCCTGCACCCATTAACTCGTCATTTAGCATTAGGTGTATCTCCTAATGCTGTCCCTCCCCCCTCCCCCCACCCCACAACAGTCCCCGGAGTGTGATGTTCCCCTTCCTGTGGCCATGAGTTCTCATTGTTCAATTCCCACCTATGAGTGAGAACATGCGGTGTTTGGTTTTTTGTCCTTGCGATAGTTTACTGAGAATGATGTTTTCCAGTTTCATCCATGTCCCTACAAAGGACACGAACTCATCATTTTTTATGGCTGCATAGTATTCCATGGTGTATATGTGCCACATTTTCTTAATCCAGTCTATCGTTGTTGGACATTTGGGTTGGTTCCAACTCTTTGCTATTGTGAATAGTGCCGCAATAAACATACGTGTGCATGTGTCTTTATAGCAGCATGATTTATAGTCCTTTGGGTATATACCCAGTAATGGGATGGCTGGGTCAAATGGTATTTCTAGTTCGAGATCCCTGAGGAATCGCCACACTGACTTCGACAATGGTTGAACTAGTTTACAGTCCCACCAGCAGTGTAAAAGTGTTCCTATTTCTCCACATCCTCTAAGCACCTGTTGTTTCCTGACTGCGGTGTGTAGTTGGTGGGTTTTCTTATTCTGCGGGCACAAAGGTGGGCGTAGGGCCGTGGCTTATGAGCTTTTCTCCCTGCAGAAATGGGTGAAACCTGAAAAAAAATTATAGATATGTTTACGTGTTAGCTCCAAAGAAGAAAGTAAATATGAGAATTGACATTAGTACATGTTTAATAAAAAGTCCTCTAAATGACCCTCATAGATTGTTGGCGTGAATGTAAAGCGAAAGATGGTGTGGCAGTTTCTTGAAAAGTTAAACATACACTAACCATATAACCCAGCAACTCCACTCCTCGGTAGCTTCTCAAGAGAAACAAAGGCTCGACACTCAAAGACTAAAATGTGAAGACACCAATGTTTGTAGAGATCTTATAAATATTAGTCAACAATTAGGAATGTCCATAAACTGGGACACTCTGTGGCACAAGCCTTCAGTGGAACGCTATGCAACAATTAAAGGGAACAGACTACTGACACATGCATAATATAAATGAATCTCAAAGCTCTTATGCCAACTGAAAAAATCTAGGCACAAAAGTCACACATTCTTATGCCAACTGAAAAAATCTAGGCACAAAAGTCACACTACATGAAGTGCCCAGAATAGGCAAAATCATAGAGACCTAAAACAGATCCGTGGTGGCCTAGGGCTGGGAGTGGGAAATGAGACTGACTGCCAAGGAGCGGGAGGAACGTCTTGGGGTGAGGGAACGATCCTAAACCCAGATTGTAGGGATGGTGGCAGCTGTGTAACTAAAACTCGTGGGACTTTTTTTTATGTCTTAAAAAAACACTTAAAATGGATGAATTTTATGCTATGTAAATTATACTTCAATAAAGATGTTCTGGCTGGGTGGAATGGCTCATGCCTATAATCCAAGCACGTTGGGAGGCTGAGGTGGGAGGATTACTTGAGCTCAGGAGTTCAAGACCAGCCTGAGCAACATAGCGAAACCCTGTCACTATAAAAATAAAAATAAATTAGCCGGGTGTGATGGCACGCATCTGTAGTCCCAACTACTTGGGAGGCTGAGGCAGAATTGCTTGAGCCCAGGAGGTCCAGGTTTCAGGGAGCCACGATGGTGCTACTGTACTCCAGTCTGGGTGACAGAGTGAGACCCTGTCTCTCTAGAAAAAGAAAAAGAAATATATTTTACAAAAGATGTAATATTCTATTAGTCAATTGCAATTCAACTCAAGCAAGCTCTTACACAGGCACAGAAATGATATTAAACACATATGCATTAAAAATTGTTTATTACATAAGATGGAGTTATAGCTGTGAAAGTAACAGGGTCTGTTGGAGGGAGGTCCTAAAGTGCCCCTGGATGGGAGTCCTTCCATTTAAGTGCCTACAAGAAGCTGGGGAAGAGTGCTTAAGGGTGCAGATTGTCTGTCAGGTTGGCCCTATAAGTCCAGCTGTGTGATTTGGGACTAGTGACTCAACCTCTCTGAGCCTTGGTCTTTTCATGTGTAAAATGAAGATAATAATAGTTTTCCCCCATGAGATTGTTGAGATAATTCTTTGACACAGTTCTTGGAAAGGGCTTCGCTCAGTGCCTGGTGCACAGAGAGGGCACACAGGTTAGCTGTGATGTTGTAGAGATGCATTGCCTGAAGCCCCTCTGTCACCCAGTGACAGTGCCGCTTCCAGATGGCAGCTGATCCCGACTTCCTCACGGTTCCCATGATTTTTTCTTTCTTTCTTTCTTTCTTTCTTTCTTTCTTCCTTCCTTCCTTCCTTCCTTCCTTCCTTCCTTCCTTCCTTCCTTTCTTCCTTCCTTCCTTCCTTCCTTTCTTTCTCTCTCTCTCTCTTTCTTTCTTTCTTTCTTTCTGAGGCGGAGTCTCGCTCTGTCGCCCAGGCTGGAGTGCAGTGGCGTGGTCTCGGCTCACTGCAACCTCCGCCTCCCAGTTTCATGCCATTCTCCTGCCTCAGCCTCCCGAGTAGCTGGGACTACAGGCGCCCGCCACCATGCCCGGCTAATTTTTTGTATTTTTAGTAGAGACGGGGTTTCACCATGTTAGCCAGGATGGTCTCGATCTCCTGACCTCGTGATCCGCATGCCTCGGCCTCCCGAAGTGCCCGTGATTTTCTTGTCACCAGGCCTTCTTCGTTCATTTAAGTTTCCTGCCCAGGCTTCATGGGCAGTTGAGTTTGTGATTCATGCTATATGCTTATTAGAGAAGGGAAAAAGATAATTTTGTTTTTCCCTTTAAATTTGACAGTAAATATAATACTGTAATTATAAACTTTAGGTTCTTTTTTTCTTCTTCTAAAAGTGAAGAAACTTTTCCTTTTAACAAAATGTGTTGGAGCTGCTGCCTGCCTGAACTTGTGACAGTTTTGTTTTTTTCTTATTGTGTCAGCTCTCTTTGTCTCTCTAGAGCAGCAGCTCATGCATGAGCTATATTTATTTTAATTTCTTCATTTTCATGAATACATAATGTATTCTCATGGTTCAGATTTTTAAAGGTACAAAAAGTCTACACAATACAAGTTTCCTTCCTATCCCAGTGACCAGTTTTCCTCCCTAGAGACAAACACTGTTACCAGTTGCTTGTGCATATCCTTGTTACATGTGTGCAGGCAAATTCCTACAAACGGTTTTCATCGCTATTTTTACCCAAGTAAGGCATAGTATACACGGTGTTCTTCACCTGGACTTTTTTGCTTCCAATATATTTTAGAGTTTTCCGAATATGTACACAAAAATCTTCCTTATTCTTCAAAAAATCTGCTTAGCATTGCAGTGTATTCCAGGGTGCTGTAATGCTTTAACCGATCCCTTGTGGGTGGACAATTAGGGTATTTAGGGTATTTTCCAGTCCTTGTGATCATAAACCATGCTGTGATGAACCAGCGGGTACTTCTGTCACTTGCCGTGTTTAAGTATGCCTATGTAATAAATTCCTCAAAGTGAAATTGCTTAGTGAGAAGATATATGTATTTGTAAATTTGAATAAATGGCAAAATTTCACTCCATAAAGGTTGCAGAGTACAGCAAATGAGAGTTTTTTGTTTGTTTGTTTGTTTGTTTTGAGATGGAATCTTGCTCTGTCACCCAGGCTGGAGTGCAGTGGTGCGATCTCAGCTCACTGCAGCCTCTGTCTCCCAAGCTCAAGTGAACCTCCTGCCTCAGCCTCCTGAGTATCTGGGACCTCAGGAGTGCACCACCACGCCTGGCTAATTTTTGTATTTTTAGTAGAGACACGGTTTCACCATGTTGGCCAGGCTGGTCTCAAACTCCTGGCCTCAGGTGATCCGCCTGCCTCGCCTCCCAAAATGCTGGACTTACAGGCATAAGCCACTGTGCCCGCCAAGAGTGTCTATTTACTCTGACTCTAAATGGTGTCTATTTACCCTGACTCTAAATGGTGTCTTTAGCAGAGAAAATGTAGGACTGACTTTTATGTTCTTAATTTGAGAATCTGACATTAAAGGCAGCCATATAAGCCCAGGCACGGTGGCTCACGCCTGTAATCTCAGCACTTTGGAAGGCCAAGGCAGGCTGATCACCTGAAGTCAGAAGTTCGAGGCCCGCCTGGCCAACATGGTGAAACTCAGTCTCTACTGAAAATACAAAAAATTAGCCGGATGTGGTGGTACATGCCTGTAATCCCAGCTACTCGGGAGGTTGAGGCAGGAGGACTGCTTGAACCCGAGAGGCAGAGATTGCAGTGAGCTGAGATCGTGCCACTGCACTCCAGCCTGGGCAACAAGAGCGAAACTCCATGTTAAGAAAAAAAAAAAAAAAGGTCTTCATCCTTGTCATCTTTGCATTGAGTTGGCTGAGGAGGAAGAGGAAGAGGAGGGGTTGTTCCTGCTGTCCCAGGGGTGACAGCGCCTATAGTGACAGCTACTCCGGAGGCTGAGGTGGAAGGATTGCTTGAGCCCAGGAGGCAGAGATTGCAGTGAACTATGATCACACCCCTGCACTCCAGCCTGGGCGACAGTGAGACCCTGTCTCAAAATAAAATAAAATTGTAAAATAAAAAATAATAATTAAAAAAGCAGGCAAGAAGTGCCTTTCAAGGTATTAAAATATGAAGCTGTTTTCTTCTTTTCTTAATCTCTCTCCCTTGAGTTGTCATGGTGATTTTTACTGCCTATTTAACAGTGTCCTATTTTTTTTTTTTGAGACGGAGTCTTTCTTTGTTGTCCAGGCTAGAGTGCAGTGGCACGATCATGGCTCACTGCAGCCTCAACCACCAAGGCTCAAGCAATCCTCCTGCCTCAGCCTCCTGAATAGCTGGAACTACAGGCGCATGCCACCATATCCTGCTAATTTTTTTAGTTTTTATAGAGATGGGTTCTATGTTGCCCAGGCTGGTCTCGAACTCTTGGCTTCAAGCGATCCTTCTGACTTGACTTCCTAAAGTGTTGGAATTACAGGAGTGAGCCGCTGTGCCAGGCCAAAAGGAACTTTTTGAAGGTCACAGGGTTCCATCTGCAACCTTCATTCCTTTGCCTTGTAACATGACACATTCACAGTTTCTGTGGATTGGGACGTGCACATCTTTTGTTGGGGGAAAGTTATTCTGTCTACCACACTTGATTACTTATGTACTTGAATCTTTTTGTGTATTTCTTGGCCATTTGGATTTATTTTTCTGTGAAATTTCTGCTGAAATACTTTGTGCATTTGTAAAGTTTTTTTCTTGTCAGTTCTAAGACTTATACTGGCACATGCCATGAAAAAGCCTTATTTGTTAGGTAGTCATTTAGTCTCTTGTTTTTGAGACAGGGTCTCGTTCTGTCACCCATGCTGGGGTGCAGTGGTACAAGCTTGGCTCACTGCAACCTCTGCCTCCCAGATTCAAGCGATTCTCATGCCTCAGCCTCCCAGGTAGCTGGAATTACAGGCACGTGCCACCATGTCCAGCTAAATTTTGTACTTTTAGTAGAGACGGGGTTTCCCCGTGTTGGCCAGGCTGGTCTCAAACTCCCGGCCTCAGGTGATCTTCCTGCCTTAGCCTCCCAAAGTGCTGGGATTACCGGGGTGAGCCACCATGCCCAGCCTAGTCCTTTATATTGTCTAAGTTTTCAGTTTCGAGCTTCTTTGTGTTCTGGAGCTAACAGCAGAAGTTGTTTAAAGACGGTCCCTCTTGCTATCTTTTGCAGCAGTTTGAGCAAATTGAGGAGAATACTCCAGATGTCTTGGAAGGAGAAAGCCAGAGAAGGCAGTGCCTTTGGGGAGTGAGAAGCAGGAGCAGCGGGAGGGGGCGGGTTCCTCTAGTTTAAGGCAGGGACTGTGGTGGGAAGTGGCTTATTCACTACTTAGAGCTGAATCTCCGGGGGTATGCAAGGGCACGTGTGTGTGTGTGTGGATGTGTGCATGCATGTGTGCGGGCACCTGCTGAGGGGCACAGTGGTGGGACTCTGAGGACCTAGATGGGATAATAGGTTTTGAAATAGTAACTGATCTTAAAATTTTAACCTTTTATGATGCAGTTTTTAAAAAACAAATAATGTATAACATATATGTATATTTAAGATAAATGTAATAACAAAATAGACACCTATTAGCTCCCCCACATCTCAAATCACCCCTTGGTGCCACCATTACTGGTGTAGAGTCCAGACCGAATCATTCTAGAATCTTCTGTCCAGCATGAAGCCCCATCTTTGCTTGACCCATGGAGGGTGATGCATGGTACAGGGATGGAATTTTTGGCCATTACAGATTAGATGATTGTGATTTAATTTAGTTTCAAAAAAAATCCTGACTGCTCATACACCACGGAGCTGGTCAATTATACTTCATGCCCATAACACCCACGTGTGCCATTCCATCTCTCTGCACCCTGTAGTGGGCATCCGTAATTGATCTGTAATTGATGTGTGATCAATGCCTGTGGTAGTTAAGAACTATTGCTGTGGTGGTTAAGAACTATATCCTGTAATTTTGTGTGTGTCTTATTTTGTCTGTATCTGGAAGTGTGTTATCCACGTGGCTCTTGGGCTTTTATGTGTCATCCTGGAAAAAATGTAGGAAAATACTACGAGATTTCTGCAGCTGCCCAGCATCTGGTCCAACATAGACTCAGAGAGGAAAGTGAAGTAAGGAGGAAATAAAGAACTACTGACCCAAACTGAGGTGTATGCAGTACATGTAGCTCACTTGGGAAGACTTTTAGAGGTGAAAGGCAAAAGAAGCATATGAAAATAGCATCACTAAAGTCTCATGCTTAATCTCGTTCTTACTTGAAATGGAAACTGAAGTATAATTTCTAGAAAGCCACTTTTAAAACCCTCTAATGGCCAAGTAATGAGGTGACAGCATTTTACAAATGAGAAGCACACTTGCATGGCAGTGAGAGAATAATGTGTCATCAAAGAAAATTAGCTCCATGTCACAAATGCAATTGAGCAAAGGCTGAGAGTGGTAATCAACTTTCTTTCTTACAGAAGCAACATGAAAACTTCATTAGAGAAAATCACTTTCCCAAGTCAGACAATCAACACCAGGAAGTCAGGGAGTCTGGCTTGGCTTGAACTCTCAGATGGACTCTCAATGGTGTTCAAAGGGGGACCATTGACTCCCACCCACTCAAGGCTAATGCCAAATCCAGTGCCCAGCAGAGCTCTCTGGCAGGCAACCTAAAGCTGGTGACTCTCAGCTCCTGGTGTTCATGTTCCTGTGTAATCTCCTTCTCTTGGGTCAAGGTTGGACCTAGATCTTTGCATCTAATAAATAAAATACAGAAAAGTGATGGAATGCCACTACTGTGATGAGGTTACAAAAGATTGTGGCTCCTCTGGTCCTGGGCACCCCCTTTGGCTCTCTTGTCCATGATCTGCCCCATGGAGAGCCCCATGTGGCAAGGAACAGACAGCACTTCTGGGCAATAGCCCGCAAAGACCTGAGGCCTGCTAGCCACTTCAGGTGAGCTGCTAATTAGATTAACCCTCCCCTCAACCATCTGAGCCTTGAGATAACCACAGTCCTAGCCAACACCTTGATTGCAACCCTGTGAGAGACCCTGGGCCACAGGCACCCAGCTAAGCCATGCCTGGATTCCTGACTCCCAGAAGCTGAGATTATAAACGTCATTTCAAGCTGCTAAGTTGGGAGAGAGGACAGAGTCTTGCTCTGTTGCCCAGGCTGGAGTGCAATGGTGCGATCTCGGCTCACTGCAACCTCTGCCTCCCAGGTTCAAGTGATTCTCCTGCCTCAGCCTCCTGAGTAACTGGGATTACAGGCACATGCCACCATGCCTGGCTAATTTTTGTATTTTTAGTAGAGATGAGGTTTTACCATGTTGGTCAGGTTGGTCTTGAACTCCTGGCCTCAAGTAATCCGCCCACCTCGGCCTCCCAAAGTGCTGGGATTGCAGGCATGAGCCACTGCGCCTGGCTAAGCTGCTAAGTTTTGAAGGTAGTTTGTTATGTGGTCGTAGATAACTGGTACAGGAGTCAAGTCATTAATTGAATGTATGCTGTGTTAAAGACTTGCATATCAATAATCTCATTTTAGTATCCCATCCATATGTGATTTGTGTGACCCTGAACAAGTTATTTAATGTATCTGAGCCTCAGCTTCCTCATTCATAAAATGAAGAAAATAACCGTATTTGACCCACAGCCTCGTTGAGAGGTTGAAAAGAGCCTGTGTTGAAAAGGGCTCAGCACAGGCACAGAGAATGTATTTGTGCCCTTTATCTGTTGCTGTTTAATAAACTACTCCAAACTTCAGTGGTAAAAAACAACAATCATCTACTAAGCTCTTGAAACCTCTGGGTGAGGAATTTGGACAGGGCCCATGGAGTTGATGTGTTCCTGCTTCACAGTGTCTGGGCCTCAGCTGGTAGACGGATGATCAATTGTTATATAGAAAATTACCCCAAATTTAGTGGCTTAAAAGAGCACACATTTATTACCTCATAGTTGCTGTAGGTTAGAAGTCAGGATATGGCTTAACTGGGTTCTCTGCTTAAGGTCTCACCAAACTACACTTAGAAGTCAGCTGGGGCTGTGGTCTCATCAGAGGCTCAACTTGGGAAAAATCTACTTCCAAGCTCTTGTATGTTGTTGGCAGAACTAATCTTCTTGTGGCTGTGGACTGAAGTTCCTACTTTCTTTCTAGCTGTTGTCTTCAGGCCACTTTCAGCTCTGAGAGGCTCCCCTCAGTTTCTTACTACATGGCCCTCTTTATATACAGTTCACAATATGGCAGCTTTGATGCCAGCAAGGGAGGGAGAGAGCCTATTGCTCCAGTTTGCTAAGATAGAATCATACGTAACGTAATGCAATTATCAGTGATATCATCACCTTTGCCATTTAATATAACCTAGTGAAGGAAGTTATATCCCATCACCTTTGCCATATTTTGTTAGTTAGAACAAGTCACAGGTTCTGCTCCTACTCAAGGGAAGGGAATTACAGAAAGATGTGGATACCAGGAGGTGGGAATTATTGAGGGTCAATGACCTAAAGTCTCTGTCTACCCAAGCTGGGAAGACTCATATGGTTGGGGGTGACTTGAACAGCTGGGGGCTGGAATGACCTGGTGGTTTCTTCGCTCATGTGAGCTGGTAGCTGGGCTGTGATGCCTCAAAGGGTAGGCTCAGCTGGGACTGTTGGGCATGTGGGCTCTCTGTGTGGCTTAGGATTTTCACCTCCTGGGCTCTGGATTCCAACAATGGACGGCTGGAGAGTAAACCTTCTAAGGGAACCAGGAGGAAGATAAATGGCCTCTTCTGACCTAGCCTCAGAATTCATGCAGCATTGATTCTGCCACACTCTATTGGTTACCAGTAAGTCAGAGGTCAGCCCAGATTCAAGGGAGAGGAGATGAGACTCTTCCTCTTGGAAAGTGGCAAGGATTCATGTGGAAGAGCCTGTAGGTTTGGAAATATTGTTTTGATCATCTTTGGGAAATACGATCTCCCACAGTATTCGGTAACTATTAGCTGATGGTAATGATAATGCTAATCTTTGTCTCCATTTTGCAGAAGAAGAAACTGAGGCTCAAAGAAATAGAGCCTTCCCCGAGTCCTCTTATCCTTACACACTTCTCGTGTCTGATGCCTTCTAGCATTTTTTGGTTAAATTAGAAGCAACCGAATGTTTTTAGAGGCAAAACCTCGTCTCTACAAAAAATACAAAAATTAGCTGGGCGTGGTGGTGCACACCTGTGGTCCCAGCTACTCAGGTGGTTGAGCTGGGAGGATCACTTGAGCCCAGGAGGTTGAGTCTGCAGGGACCCATAATCATGCCACTGCACTCTGGCCTGTGTGACAGAGTAAGACCCTGTCTCAAAAAAATAAATAAAATGTAAAAACAAAATGTTTTTAGAGTTTGCATTTTAGGCAGGAAAAAATTGGTGTGCAATTAGGCACAGAGAATTGGTGCTTGAAAAAATCATTCAAAAAGCTGGAGAAGTAGACACGAGTCTGGCTCCCAGGAAAGACTCCCTGGACACAGCCACCCGGGGCAGCCAATGGAACTGCCCTTCAGCTGCCAGCAGGCAGGAGAGCAGCAGGGGCCCACCACTGCAGTGAATGAATGGCAGTGCACCTTGTGTCACTATGATCCAGGGATCAGGAAGCGGCTGCTGCTGCCGCTGCCACTGCCCCAGCTCCCACAGAACAGGATCCTGGGCTTTGGAAAGTAGAACCATGCAGCTGGCCCAGTCTCAACAGCCCACCTGCTCCTGAAAACCCCTCACATCTCCACAAACCATTTACTAGCAGCAGACAGCCCAAGCTTCAGGAAGACGCCCCCACCTCATATCTGCCTTTGGAACACTGTGCAAGTGCATCTGTATTAGTTAGTTCTCGCATTGGCATAAAAAAATACCTGAGGCCGGGCGCGCTGGCTCATGCCTGTAATCTCAGCACTTTGGGAGGCCAAGGGGTGGTGGGGGGGGGTGGATCACCTGAGGTCAGGAGTTCAAGACCAGCCCAGCCAACATGGTGAAACCCCATCTCTACTGAAAATACAAAAATTAGCCAGGCGTGATGGTGGGCGCCTGTAATCCCAGCTACTCGAGAGGCTGAGTTGGGAGAATTGCTTGAACCTGGGAGGTGGAAGTTGCAGTGAGCCGAGATCACACCATTGCACTTGAGCCTGGGCAACAGAGCGAGACTTCACATCAAAAAAAAGAAATACTGGAGACTTGGTGATTTATAAGAAACAGAGTTTAATTGACTTATGGTTCTGCAGGCTGTACAAGCAAGGTGCCAGCATCCGCTCACTTTTTAGGGGGGCTTCAGGGAGCTTTTACTCATGGTGGAAAACAAAGCAGGAGCGGTCATGTCACATGGTGAAAGTAGGAGCAAGAGAGAGAAGGGGAGGTGCCACATGCTCTTAAACAACCAGATCTTGTGAGGACTCACTACTGCAAGAACAGCACCAAGAGGATGGTGCTAAACCATTCATGAGAAATCTACCCTGGTGATACAATCACCTGCCATGAGGCCCCCAACTTTAACATGAGGGATTACATTTCCACATGAGATTTGGGCAGGGACAAATACCGAAACAATATCAGCATGTAACCAGCAGGAGCAGATTCCTATCCACACACCTAGCTGCAAAGGAGCCTGGAAAGTTTTGACCTCTCTTCCAGGAAGGTACACTGGGAAGAGATGGGAATCCATGTGCCCATATTCAATACCTCAGCAAACTGCAACTCTTTTAGGAATCCCCACCGGCCCTACTCCCACCTTGAGAAACGCTTTGTTTTATTGATGAATACTGGGCCACATGGTCATTCTCAGAGTGCTGGGTCACATGGTCATTCTCAGAGTGCTGGGTCACATGGTCATTCTTAGCTGTGAGGGAGTCAGGAATTTGAGGATCTGGAGAAAGGAAACAGACTTGGTTGAGGTCTGAACAGGTGCATTGTCTTCCTGAACAAAATGGGGATTCTGTTGGCAGGGAGGTAGAGGAACTCACACCTGTGTAGCAGTGAGTGTAATGAGTGTGGTTAAGATAAGGAGTGTGTGTGTGCAGGTGGGAAGCAGTCTCATGAGTGCGTGAGTGTGTGTGTATCTTTGTGCATGTGAGGGGGTGAGATGCAAAGGGGACAAGGTACTGAAGGAAGAAGGAAGAATTGTTCCCTTTTTGAGGGAGAAGCGACTTGTTCCCAGTTTCTAAGAGAACATATTATTCATCTACTCTGGGGCCAAGGGCCTTCTGATTGCTCGTTGTGGCTTGTTTTCCCAGGAATGTAGGAAGACAGATTCTGGAGAACAAGCAGAGGAACTTTGATGAAATAAAAAGTGGACAGTGTTTGGGACAAACTGCTCTGTGTATTCCCCCAGTACATATTCTCCGACCATACCTGAATCTTTCCGAGGGCAGGAACATTTTTTATTCCAATTCTCCTTCTCTTTTTGTCAGGTTCTACAGTCACTGTTCCAGACGAGCTCTGCCCTCAGGTCCTCCTTCCTGCCCTGGTGCTTGCCCTCTCAGCGCAAACCGTCACTCCCTCCTCCTCCGGGGAAGCCCGAGACTGACCAAGGGGATCCCCCACTCCCCTGCATACTTCCCTCCACCCACCCCTCCCCTCCTTCCAAGACACACCCAACCACCTGTGCCTACATGTCACTTCTTGCCTCCTCTCTGTTAATTTCCAATCTGCATTCATTATTCCAAACCCCTACTGTCCTAGCAGTGGGTGATACAGTAAAAGGAAGGCCTTATTGTATCAAGATTTGGTGGTTAACATCCTGGCCTCGGTGTGAAGCACACTTGTCTTAGAACCCGGCTCTGCTCTGAACTTCAGCTAAATGACTTGAACTACCTAAGTCTCTGCTTCCTCACTTGTAAGAGGTACAAATAATAATACTTATCTCAAAGGGTTGCCAGAAAGTTAAATGAGATCTCATGTCTAAGTACTTTTAGCATTGGGCCTGACACAGGGCACAGGACTCAAGCCATGGAAGTATGGCTAGCACTTGTTTTGATATTTTTGTTTGGCCAGCAGTTTCTGTTGATGGAGAATGCACCTCCCTCCCTACTATAGTTAGATGAGGCTGGCAAGCCCCAGCTCCCACCTGGCCTCTGGTCATGGGGATGGGCACATGACCGAGAACGCACCAGAGCACCCCATGTCCTAAAGTACCCCGTGGATAAATATGGGGTCGTGCTGTACACATGCGTCCTAACGTAACATTTTCGTTTTATTTATATTTATTTGTTTATTTATTTATTTTTGAGAGCAAGTCTTGCTCTGTCGCCCAGGCTGGAGTGCAGTGGCACGATCTCGGCTCACTGTAACATCTGCCTCCCAGGTTCAAGCAATTCTCCTGCCTCAGCCTCCTGAGTGTAGCTGGGACTACAGGCACATGCCATCATGCCTGCCTAATTTTTGTGTTTTTAGCAGAGACTGGGTTTCCCCATGTTGGGCAGGCTGGTGTCCAACTCCTGACCTCAAGTGATCCACCCACCTCGGCCCCCCAAAGTGCTGGGATTACAGGGGTGAGCCACTGCGTCCGGCCAGTATTTTCATTTTAAAGATCACGAATGTGTTTCCTGTCAAAACCATAATTGTGGAACATTATTTTAAAATCTGTAGAGCATTTTGTCGTATGGATACACCATGATTAATCTAATCTCCTGGAGATGGATATATAGGTGATTTCCTCTGGTTTTGTTTTTTGTTTTTTTTTTGCTACTGTAAGTTGAAATTAACTGTCAAATCTACTAGACTTTGTCCAATCTCCATTTTTCATGACGTTTTGTAATAACAAATCCTGTTAGTAATCCTCTTCTTGAAATATTCTTGTTCACTCATTTATTCATTCATTCACCACATACTTGCGTACTGATCATGTGTGTGGTTTGTGTCCATCGCGCAGTACCTACTCATTCTTCTCCCTCTGTGGTTAACTGGCAGGGTCTTTGGAGGCAAACAGGTCAGAGTTGCCTTCCAGAGGGCATAACTACTGGCTGAGTGGCCATAGGGAAATGATGTAAACTCCTTGAACCTCAGGTTTCTTACTCTGTAATATACAAATAATGACAAGTGCCTCTGTGGCTTCCTGCAAGGATTAAAAGCAACCCTATGTGTGCAGGACAGGCAGGATATCAGCACTCACAAGGCTTTCCTCCTTGTCCCACTTCATCCTTCTCCACACAAATGGCCTTGTGGGCCACATGGAAGGGAGGAGGGCAGAGGAGGATACCTGGATTCCAGGCCCCTGCAGACCACTTCTCAGTTGGCCACTGTGGAAGCACCAGCTATAGGTCTCTTGTAGAAGGGAACATGTGCATTAACTATTTTTAAAAAATTTTTTCACCTCCTTGTGGTCAGCGTGCAATTCAGCAACTATTAATTGAGCATCTGCAAGGCGCTAGGCACAAAAGAAGACAGAGCAGAAACACAGGCCGGGGGCCCTTGTCCACGAGACGGCATACAAAAAGAACCCTTGAGCTTCTTCACTGCCAGGACAGAGGATTCACTCTGTCCCTTAAGCTGGTGTGGAGAACATCACCAGTGATAGCTACCACCGCCCACTTCAGGACAACCCCTTTCTCCTCTCAGCCCGCCTTGAGGGAGCTCTGTCCCTGTTTGAACTTGGACTGATTTGGACGGTCATTTGTGTTTTCCTTCATTGCTTTGGGAGAGTTGTGGCTAAGAACATTGGCCGCAGGGACAGACCTGAATTGGATTCTGCCTTAGCCACTAACTCACTGTGACACCTTAGTAGATCCCTGTCCCTCCCTCAGCTTCGTAGTCCCCTCTCTGCAATGACGATGTCTATAGTACACACCTCTCAGTGCTGTTGGGTGGCTGCATTGGGGACATCTTTAGTGTGTGTAGGCTAATACTTGGCACTTGGTAGGAACTCAGAAAATGTGACTTAGACAAATTCTGATTCCTCTTGGCCAGGTTCCTGCCTGGTTGAGTTTTTTCTTTTTTGTTTCCTTGCTTTGGGGCTAAGGGCATTTTATGGCTTGGGGTTAAGAGCTGAGACTTTGGGGTCAAGGCCATCTGAGAGTGTGTCCCCACTTTAGCCTCCAATAACTATGTGACTAGGCAAGTCACTCAACATCTTGGAGCCTCCGTTTTCTCATCTGTAAACTGGGGATATTAATAGTACCCAACTCATGGGGTGGTTGTGAGAATTAAGTGAGTTAATGCACCTAAGGTGCTTGGTACAGGGCCTGGCACATACATTGTCTTCTGGAAACTAACCATAGAATGTGCTATGACCATTTTTGGTTTTCTTCATCCACTCATTCTGAGAAGAGTGTGGAGGGCTTTGGGGTGGGTGCAGGGGTGAAGTGCACAGGACCTGAGCTGTCCAATTTGATGAGACCACTCAGGGAGAGATGCTACTTATAAAAACACCACTGTGGCCCAGGCGCAGTGGCTCATGCCTGTTATCTCAGCACTTTGGGAGACTGAGGTGGGCAGATCGCTTGAGCTCAGGAGTTTGAAACCAGCCTGGGCAACATGATGAAACCCCATCTCTACCAAATATACAAAAAATTAGTCTGGCGTGGTGGCAGGCGCCTATAATCCCCAGCTACTCACTACTTGGGAGGCTGAGATGGGAGCATCATTTGAGCCTGAGAGGCAGAGGCTTCAGTGAGCCGGGGGTGGAGCTACTGGCCACTTCGCTCCAGCCGGGGTGACAGAGCGAGGCTCCATCTCAAAAAAAAAAAAAAAAAAAAAAAAACCAAAAAAAACCCAAAACCAAAAAAACAAAACCAAAACAAACAAACAAAAAACCAAAACAAAAAAACAAACCAATCACTGTGAAAATTGAAAATTGGTAGCTTCTTGGAGGATTGAGGTACTGATACTGAGCATTCTGAGAATCTTCTCTGCAGTGCTTTTGAGATAGAAAGGGATCAATTCTCAGTACTTAGAAAGGACCTGGGTAACTGGGAGTGTGAGTTCTGAAGGTATTCTTTCTTTTGTATGATGTCTGCAGAGGCTGCTAATGACAATGTCTGAAGTAGTTACTAATACCGATCTGAAGCACACTGACTCATGTCTGAGAAGCATGAGGATTAACAGGAAATGAAATCTTTATCTGTAAAGCAAACCAGTTCCTGTTCTATTAGCAATTGTAGAGTTTTTAAAAGCTCAATTGATTTTTTTTATTATAATAAGTGAGACTTGCTCATTGTTAAAGAAAAAATTCAAACAACATTGGGAGTCGGTTTATTTATTTATCCCATAAACATGTTTTGAGCGCCTACTCAATGCCAGGCACGATGCTGGGGACGGCTGTGAACAAGAAGGACAAAAAGCCTATGGATCTTATGCTGTACTAGGGAAGAGATGTTGAGGAAATATAATGAAAGACAAAATCCCCTGCCAAGACAGGAAGCCCTTCCACAAAAGCAGAAGAGAAAGAACACAGTGTTATCAGTGAGTAAATATTAAGCCAGAATGCAATGCACGTCACTGGCAATCTGCTCAAAAGCTGCAAAGACAGCAAGAAATCTCACCCTATCATGTAGCCAAGCAGATACGACCCATTACATCCATGTTCCCGAGATCAACATTATGCAACCCTCAAGCAAGGGGATTTGACAGCACATTTGTCATGCATAGTTTATCTTACATTCACTTGCTAATTGGGGTGGCTGATTTGTGCTTGTTAATTGTCATTATTCAAAGGAATAATAAACTTCTTGTATCTCTGTGACAAGGACATAGTTATAACTTGCAGCTAGTCACCTAAATTTAATTCTCATCTAGACTGGAAGATAGAAGGATGACCTTCCTTGATGTTTACATTTCAAAGTGAAGGCTCTTAGACCCGTAAGAAAAACATCCCTAGGTTGTAAAACCTGCAAGAGGCTTATCTAGCCTTTAAAGAGATTTACATCTCAAAAGGCCAGAGGAAGAATGGATAATTACATGTTTTCTCAAGGAAATGCTCTAACAGAAAGAGGGTGTCTTTTTCTCTTTTTACATCACAGAAAATTATTTTTTTTTCTTTCGCAATTTTTATTCACCCTTACAGAGACAGGAATTAAAAAAATAAATATGTGCTATAATGAGGAAGCTGAGCAAAGGCCCAGAGCGTGACAGGAGATGTTGTGAAGGGCAGTCAGGGGGTCTCACTGAAGAGCGAGCACCACTTGCCCAGAGCCTGGAGGGAGGGACCACGGGAGGCCACAGCAGTGGCCAGTCAGCTGCTTGCGGTGTGTGTTTCCAGCCCTGTTGCTACGTATGAACAATCATACCTGGTTGTTGCTTTGTTTGATTTTTCCCCAAATGGGATTAAAACATGTTGATCTGTATTCGCTTATTCACCCACTGTCCTATCGGGATATCCGTCCATGCTGGTAAAGGCAGAGGGGCTTAATCTTTCTTTCTTTTTTTTTTTTTTGCGTTTTTTTTTAAGATGGAGTCTTGCTCTGTCGCCTAGGCTGGAGTGCAGGGGCGCGATCTTGGCTCACTGCAACCTCCACCTCCTGGGTTTAAGAGATTCTGCTGCCTCAGCCTCTCGAATAGCTGGGGTTACAGGCGTGCACCACCATGGCTGGCTATATATATACATACACACACATATATGTGTGTATATGCATATATATACATGTATATATATTTAGTATTTTTAGTAGAAAATGGGTTTCACCATGTTGGCCAGGCTGGTCTCGAACTCCTGACCTCAAGTTGTCCACCCGCCTCGGCCTCCCAAAGTGCTGGGATTACAGGCGTGAGCCACCTCACCCGGCAGCTTAATCTTTCTTTACATGGTGGCACTGCATTGTGCTAGAATGGGTTCAACCCTTTCCTTAGTGGATGAACATTTAGGCACTGTTGCCTAGAGGCTGAGGGCATGAACCCTGGAGTGAAGCTCGGGCTGAAACTCAAGTTGCACCACCTGCTTGCTGTGTGACACTGGGCCGGTTACTTAACCTGTGCCTCAATTTCCTTACATGTGTGAATGCATTTAATCCCCCCAATAACCCCATCATGTACCCAGCACCCCATATCCAAGATGGGTATAGTAATACTGGGTACATGATGGGGTTATTGGGAGGGTTAAATGCATTCACACATGTAAAGTGCTTAGGATAGTGCCTGGCACAGAGCAGGGCTGTATTGGTGTTGGTTCTTATTATTATAAAATATATTAAGAATTAGTGATTGTCAGCACGTGTGATTCTCCTATAAGGGCTTGTTGTATCATTAATTTGCTCATCAAGTATTTATAGAGTCTGTAATTTGCCCAGTGCTATGCCAGGCACTGGGTGATGGGGTGGACAGCTTGGCCCTTGCTCTTATGGAGCTTAGAGCTGGGTGTGGGTGATGCACGATAAACTAACAGCCAAGTGAGGAAAGCATCATGAATTGTGGTGGCATTGGGTGATCAGAAAGGCCTCATCCAGAAAGATGCACTTGCTGTGTGGAGCGGGAGAAGGAGCACATAGGGGTTGCGGTGGGAAGAGGCTGCCAAGCATGGGGCTGGCATGGCGCATTTCCAAAGGAAGAAGAGAACTTGGTGTGTTGGGAGGTGGGGGCAGCACTCTGGGAAGGCCAGCGTGGCAATGATGCAAGAAGCATGAGACAGCTTGGAAAAACTGCCAGAAGCCGGATCTGCAGGTCCTCACGGCCATGTGGATTTCAGCCTAGCTGCAGGGGGTAACTGTTGAGGGATTTTAATCAGGGGAATGACACAATCCAATGACGCTTGCTGGGTAGAGAATGAGTTGGAGGAGGCAACACAGGAAATGGGAGACCCATTGAGAGGATTGTGCAGAATTCTGGGTGAGAGAGGATATGACTTGGGCTCTAGTGGTGACAATGCTGATGGCCTGGAGGTGGGACGAGGAAAGGAGGACCCACGGAGGCCCTAGAGACTTCACGTCCAAGCACCCAGCGGGATGGTCAGGCATTTATGGGAACTGCTGCCATGTGGAAGTAAATGAAGATTGTCCCTTTGGACACGTTGTATTCCAGGGTTGGTGTGAGACATCAGCGGACGTGTCGGGAGGCAGCTAATGGGTGAGAACCCAGGGCTCCAATCTTCTCTAAAATCACATCCTAGTCAGCTCCTCAACACTGTGGGCCAATGCTCAGACACAGGGACATTGTAAGGTGATGTTGATTCTCAGATGACCAGGGAGTGGGGTATATCTGTGTGTGTTTGCATGTGCGTGTGTGTGTATACCCTGTCTCCCATTTATCCTTCAGCAATTTGGAAGCATTGCCCAGCAACCTCCCTCAGTCAGCTTCACAAGGTTGCAAAGGGCAGCACCTTGGAAAGAATCAGGTTTGATCACAAGGGTTGTGACCCAGGTCTGTGTTGGGGAGAGAGATGGCTTGGAGCTCTGGATTCCAGTTCGCCCCCCACCACCCCCCAACAACTTACTGGTTTCTGGGTGTGGCAAGTGAGTGATCTGAACTCCTCAGCCCCACTCAGCTTCTGCATGTTCTCTCTGTAAAATGGGAACAAGTACCCAGGGCTACCCTGCCAGCGTGGCAATGAGGAACGTCATGGAAGGGTGTCGGCGGGGGTGGCGGGACAGGTGGAGAAGAAACAAAGCCACTTAATTAGTTTAGTTTCTGCTTTTTAGTAGATAACCAAGAAAAACGGCAGGAAGCGGGGAGAGATTTGGTCTGCCAATATCTGTCCAAGAAGAAAACCTGGCATTTGAGTTCTGGTCCTGCTGCTTGCTTGCTAGTTGACCTTGGATTAATTACTTAATATCTCTGAGTTTATTATCAGTGAAATGGAGGTAACAATGTTCTTGACTTTATGGGAATGCTTGACATTTAAAAACGTTCCAGCAGGGCGTGGTGGCTCACGCCTGTAATCCTAGCACTTTGGGAGGCAGGTGGATCACTTGAGGTCAGGAGTTTGAGACCAGCCTGGCTAACATGGTGAAACTCCGTCTTTACTACAAATACAAAAATTAGCCAGGAGTGGTGGCTCATGCCTGTAATCCCACCTATTGGGGAGGCTGAGGCAGGAGGACTGCTTGAACCTGGAAGCCGGAAGTTGCAGTGAGCGGAGATTGCGCCACTGCACTCCAGCCTGGGTGACAGGGCAAGACTCGGTCTCAACAAACAAAACAAACAAAAAACGTTCCATACACGGAAGAGTCGTAGTGCTTGGGAGATAGTAAGTGCATAACCCATGTACCTGCTACCATTTACTATGATGACAGTGAAGACTACTATTTGTTATTATTGTTATTACATTACTATTATGCAGAGGAGTGTCAGGCCTAATTAATAAGAAGAGCTGCACTTTCTATGCCAGGCTCTGAGTGCTTGGTGCAGATGGTCACACCCCTATGGTGTTGGAATTATCACCATTTCGATTTTGCAGATGAAGGAACTCAGGCTTGGGGAAGTTAAGGGAGGATGGGGGCAAGGGGGGATTCCTGGGATTCTACCCGACGTGGGAGGCTTCCTGAGCCACGGCTGGCCTGGGAGCTGAGTTTCTTGTAGACCCATGCCCAGTCATTCAAACGGTTCCCATCAGCATTTCGAGCACGCTCCGAGGCTGAGAGTTGCGCGCTCGTGCAGGAAGGCAATCTGGATCTGATGGTTGCAGGGGGCTGCAGAGCTAGGCCTCGGAAGCGGGCGTTAGGGGATTAGGACTCTGCGAGCATCCTGCTTGGAGGTGAGCTCGCGTCCTGGCGGGGCGAGGAGCGGGTCCCGGCACCGGACCACCTTGCACCAGGCGGCCTCGCCCACGAGGTGGCGCCGCAGGCTCTGCCAAGGTTCCGACCGCGCCAGGGGAGGCGCAGCCCAAGACTTCGAGGTTTCGCGGAGTCCCAAAGGCAACTCCTCAAGACAGCCTCGGGCAACTGAACCTCTAGACCCTCCGCAAGCCACAGATTTGCCTTTTTTTGGAAGCTTGTCGTAAATTCATCAGGCTTGGGCGCTGCAGAGCTAAACAGGGAACTGACATTAACTATTCTTCTATTTTCTTTTTTTCTTATTTTTTTCCATTACATCAAAATGGATCCCCATTTACGCACTACGTACGACTTGACACAATATCTTCAAAGAGGAATATGGCAACATGGCAGGTAGTTTTACAGATGGGGAAACTGACAGATTATGAGTGGAGTGGAACCAACATAGAACCCAAGGCTATCTGGCTCCCAAACTGCCCTTTTTCTAAATCCTCAGGTTATTGAATAACCTCTCCCTACTTCTCCTGCAGGTTCTTCCACCAGCTATTGGCAGGGGAAGGAAATAGGGAAAGTAGAGGGAGAGATTTTCTGAGAAGTGAAAAGTGATTTCTGGGTATGGCACGACAGTTGCGTTCATGGCTGTGCATGGCTTTGGGATACACTGGGGAGGGAGGTCATTCTGGGATCAGGAATGGCAAGCCCTCCCTTGCCCACGGGGCCAGATGGTCGTATAAATGAGTGAAGCAGCGAGGACAAGGTTTGTGCAGGAGAAACACACCCGTCTAAGGAGGGAAGCTGCTTCTGGGCTCTAGCACATGGATACCGCTGGCCATGTGGCCTGAAGTGGCCACATCCACTGGTCTCTTAAGGTAACTGTGTGGTAGATTGCAAAAATAGCCACAAATTCTTTCCCTCCCATCCAGGGTAGAGTCTCTTTCTCCACCCCTTGAGTCTGGGCTGGCCTAACACTTGCTCTGGCCAATAGAATACAGCAGAAATGATGGCATGTGCGTTTGAGCCCAGCCCTCAAAATGTCTTGCACCCTTCGGCTTTTGTCTTTAGAAACTATGACATCATGTGAACAAGCCTAGGCTAGTCCACTGTAAGATGAGAACAGGTACAGCATCTCAGCCGAGGACACCCTTGACTAGCCTGCCTCATCTGATCTGGCAGCTGACTAAAAACGCATGGACAAGCCCAGCTGAGATCAGCCAGGCTGGCCCCGGCCAGCAGAACCATCTGGCTGAGCCCAGCCCAAATTGCTGAACAACAAAATCAAGAGAGAGTAAATTGTTGGTTGTTACACAGAAAATGCTAACTGATCCAAGCTGAATATCTGGGTTTTAAGAATGTAAAATCTCCTGATTTTTAAATGTTGGCAGTGAGTTTAAAAAGAAAATCTACAGGTCAAACCAAATATTTCTGAATGCTACATGGGGCCCCGGCAATCACCAATTTGCAAACAATGCTATAAAGCGGGGGTGTCCAATCTTTTGGCTTCTCCGGGCCACATTGGAAGAATTGTCTTGGGCCATACATTAAATACACTAACACTAACAACAGCTGATGAGTTACAAATAATCACAAGAAAACTCATAATGTTTTAAGAAAGTTTATGAATTTGTGTTGGGCTGCATTCAAAGCCCATGCAGCCCTCGGGCTGTGGGTTGGACAAGCTTGCTATAAAGTCTATAGGATGGGAATGAATCTCGTTTGGCTGCTTGCAGCAATCTTGGCATATGTAAGTCTCAGTAAATGAATAAATACTAATAGAATGTGAGTGTATGGAATGATTTCTTACACCTTATACAAAAATTAATTCAAGATGCCAAAGTGTGTCAGTATATTTATGCTTTCATCTTGGGATATGTGCCAGTGGGTGAGTTCCTTTGTTCAAGATGATCTCTGGTCCTGTTTAAAAATAGAATCTTAGCCAGGTGTGGTAGCTTATGCCTGTAATCCTAGCACTTTGTGAGGCTGAGGCGGGTGGATCACTTGAGGTCAGAAGTTCGAGACCAGCCTGGGCAACATGGTGAAACCCCATCTCTACTAAAAATACAAAAATTAGTCAGGCGTGGTGGTGGGCACCTGTACTCAGGAGGCTGAGGCAGGAGAATCCCTTGAACCGGAGAGGCAGAGGTTGCAGTGAACCAAGATCTCTCATTCTGTAGGTTGCCTGTTCACCTGATGGTAGCTTCTTTTGCCGTGCAGAAGCTCTTTAGTTTAATTAGATCCCATTTGTCAATTTTGGCTTTTGTTGCCATTGCTTTTGGTTTTTTAGTCATGAAGTCCTTGCCCGTGCCTATGTCCTGAATGCTATTGCCTAGGTTTTCTTCTAGGGTTTTTATGGTTTTAGGTCTAACATTTAAGTCTTTAATCCATTTTGAATTAATTTTTGTGTAAAGCATAAGGAAGGGATCCAGTTTCAGCTTTCTACATATGGCTAGCCAGTTTTCTCAGCACCATTTATTAAATAGGGAATCCTTTCCCCATTTCTTGTTTTTGTCAGGTTTGTCAAAGATCAGATGGTTGTAGATGTGTGCTGTTATTTCTGAGGCCTCTGTTCTGTTCCGTTGGTCTATATACCTGTTTTGGTACCAGTACTGTGCTGTTTTGGTTACTGTAGCCTTGTAGTGTAGTTTGAAGTCAGGTAGTGTGATGCCTCCAGCTTTGTTCTTTCTGCTTAGGATTGTCTTAGCAATGTGGGCTCTTTTTTGGTTCCATATGAACTTTAAAGTAGTTGTTTTCCAATTCTGTGAAGAAAGTCATTGATAGCTTGATGGGGATGGCATTGAATCTATAAATCACCTTGGGCAGTATGGCCATTTTCATGATATTGATTCTTCCTATCCATGAGCATGGAATGTTCTTCCATTTGTTTGCGTTCTCTTTTATTTCATTGAGCAGTGGTTTGTAGTTCTCTTTGAAGACATACTACACAACCCTTGTAAGTTGGATTCCCAGGTATTTTATTCTCTTTGTAACAATTGTGAATGGGAGTTCATTCATGATTTGGCTCTCTGTCTGTTATTGGTGTAAAGGAATGCTTCTGATTTTTATCCTGAGAGTTTGCTGAAGTTGCTTATCAGCTTAAGGAAGTTTTGGGCTGACACAATGGAGTTTTCTAAATATACAATCAGGTCATCTGCAAGCAGGGACAGTTTGACTTCCTCTCTTCCTAACTGAATACCCTTTATTTCTATCTCTTGCCTGATTGCCCCAGCCAGAACTTCCAACACTATGTTGAATAGGGGTGGTGAGAAAGGGTATACTTGTCTTGTGCTGGTTTTCAAAGGGAATGCTTCCAGTTTTTGCCCATTCAGTATGATATTGGCTGTGGGTTTGTCACAAATAGCTTTTATTATTTTGAGGTATGTTCCATCAATACCTAGTTTATTGAGAATTTTTAGCATGAAGGGCTGTTGAATTTTGTTGAAGGCCTTTTCTGCGTCTATTGAGATAATCATGTGGTTTTTGTCTTTGGTTCTGTTTATATGCTGGATTACATTTATTGATTTGTGTATGTTGAACCAGCCTTGCGTCCCAGGGATGAAGTCCACTTGATCATGGTGGATAGCTTTTTGATGTGCTGCTGGATTCGGTTTGCCAATATTTTATTGAGGATTTTCACATCGATGTTCACCAGGGATATTGGTCTAAAATTCTCTTTTTTTGTTGTGTCTCTGCCAGGCTTTGGTATCAGGATGATGCTGGCCTCATAAAATGAGTTAGAGAGGATTCCCTCTTTTTCTGTTGATTGGAATAGTTTCAGAAGGAATGGTATCAGCTCCTCTTTGTACCTCTTTTAGAATTCGGCTGTGAATCCATCTGGTCCTGGACTTTTTTTTTTGGTTGGTAGGCTATTAATTACTGCCTCGATTTCAGAGCCTGTTATTGGTCTATTCAGAGATTCAACTTCTTCCTGGTTTAGTCTTGGAAGGATGTATGTGTCCCGGAATTTATGCATTTCTTCTAAATTTTCTAGTTTATTTGCATGGAGGTGTTTATACTATTCTCTGATGGTAGTTTATATTTCTGTGGGATCGGTGGTGATATCCCCTTTATCATTTTTTATTGCATCTATTTGATTCTTCTCTCTTTTCTTCTTTATTAGTCTGGCTAGTGGTCTATCTATTTTGTTGATCTTTTCAAAAAACCAGCTCCTGGATTCACTGATTTTTTGAAGGGTTTTTTGTGTCTCTATCTCTTTCAGTTCTGCTCTGATCTTAGTTATTTCTTGCCTTCTGCTAGCTTTTGAATTTGTTTGCTCTTGCTTCTCTGGTTCTTTTAATTGTGGTGTTAGGGTGTTGATTTTAGATCTTTCCTGCTTTCTCTTGTGGGCATTTAGTGCTATGAGTTTCCCTCTACACACTGCTTTAAATGTATCCCAGAGATTCTAGTACATTGTGTGTTTGTTCTCATTGATTTCAAAGAACATCTTTATTTCTGCCTTCATTTTGTTATTTACCCAGTAGTCATTCAGGAGCAGGTTGTTCAGTTTCCATGTAGTTGTGCTATTTTGAGTGACTTTCTTAATCCTGAGTTCTAATTTGATTGCACTGTGGTCTGAGAGACAGTTTGTTGTGATTTCTGTTCTTTTACATTTGCTGAGGAGTGCTTTACTTCCAATTATGTGGTCAATTTTAGAATAAGTGCAATGTGGTGCTGAGAAGAATGAATATTCTGTTAATTCAGGGTGGAGAGTTCTGTAGATGTCTGTTAGGTCTGCTTGGTGCAGAGCTGAGTTCAAGTCCAGTATATCCTTGTTAACCTTCTGTCTCATTAATCTGTCTAATATTGACAGTGGGGTGTTAACATCTCCCATTATTCTTGTGTGGGAGTCTAAGTCTCTTTGTAGGTCTCTAAGGACTTGCTTTATGAATCTGGGTGCTCCTGTATTGGGTGAATATATATTTAGGATATTTAGTTCTTCTTGTTGAATTGATCCCTTTACCATTATATAATGGACTTCTTTGTCTCTTTTGATCCTTGTTGGTTTAAAGTCTGTTTTATCAGAGACCAGGATTGCAACCCGTTTTTTTTTTTTTACTTTCCATTTGCTTGGTAGATCTTCCTCCACCACTTTATTTTGAGCCTATGTGTGTCTCTGCACGTGAGATGGGTCTCCTGAATACAGCACACTAATGGGTCTTGGCTCTTTATCCAATTTGCCAGTCTGTGTCTTTTAATTGGGGGCATTTAGTCCATTTACATTTAAGGTTAATATTGTTATGTATGGCTGGGCACAGTGGCTCACACCTGTAATCCCAGCACTTTGGGAGGCCGAGGTGGGTGGATCATGAGGTCAGGAGATTGAGACCATCCTGGCTAACATGGTGAAACCCCATCTCTACTAAAACTACAAAAAATTAGCCGGGTGTGGTGGTGGGCACCTGTTGTCCCAGCTACTCGGGAGGCTGAGGCAGGAGAATGGTGTGAACCCGGGAGGCAGAGCTTGCAGTGAGCTGAGATTGCACCACTGCAATCCAGCCTGGGTGACAGAGCGAGACTATTCGTATGCATATTCTACACTGAGCCTTCAGAACTAATGTAACATGTCAAATGTGCCATTCTGTGTTCTGCCTTTACATTTCTGCATATCCTGTTTGTACTGCCTGAAATGCTCTTCTTCATCTCTCATCTACTTGGTAAATTCTTTTTTTTTTTTTTTTTTGACAGAGTCTTTTTCTGTTGCCCAGCCTGGAGTGCAGTGGTGCGATCTTGGCTCACTGCAACCTCTGCCTCCTGGGTTCAAGTGATTCTTGTGCCTCAGCCTCCTGAGTAGCTGGGATTACAGTCACATGCCATCATGCCTGGCTAATTTTTGTATTTTTAGTAGAGATGGGATTTCACAACCTTGGCCAGGCTGGTCCCGACCACCTGACTTCAAGTGATCTGCCCGCCTTAGCCTACTAAAGTGCTGGGATTACAGGCATGAGCCACCATGCCTGGCTGACTTGGTAAATTCTTTCTGTACCTTCAAGACTCCTCTGATATCTTATTCTGGCATAGCATTTGAAGGCAGAGGCTGTGATGCCTCATGCCACATCTCCTCTACCCAGATGATTTCAGCACCTCTGTGACGGACAGTTCCCTGCAAAAGAAGGCATGCACTGCACATATTGGCTTTAGTCTTCCAGGGAACGCAAATAAAAACCAAACCCACTTTATACCCACTAGGGTGTTTATAATAAAAAAGATGAACAATGACAAATGTTGGCAAGGATATAGAGAAATGGAAGCCTTCATGCCTTGCTGGTGGGAATATAAAATGGTGCAGCCATTTTGGAAAACAGTTTGGGATTTCTTCAAAAAGTTATAGACGTAGAGTTATCATATGATCCAGAAGTTCCAAACCTAGATATATGCCCAAAAGAATTGTAGAAATATGTCCACATAACAGCTTGTACACAAATTTTCCTAGTAGCATTTTTCATAATAGTAAAAAAGTGGAAAAAAAACCCTACATGTCTATCAATTAATGAATGGTTTAAAAATGTGCTATATCCATAAAATTATTCAGCCAAAAAAGGACTGAAGTATGGACACACATTACAAGACAGGTAAACATTGAAAATATTATGGCAAATGAAAATGACCAGACATAAAAGGCTAAATAGTGCATGATTCCATTTACATAAAGAGTTTAGAATAAGCAACTCCATTAAAGACTGAAAGTAGGTTAATGGTCCACAGGAGTTGGGGGACAAGGAAGATGGAGAGTCACTATGAATGAGCATGAGCTCTTTCTTTTTTCCTTCTTTCTTTCTTTCTTCCTTCCTTCCTTTCTTTCTTTCTTTCTTCTTTCTTTCTTCCTTTCTTTCTTTCTTTCTTTCTTTCTTTCTTTCTTTCTTTCTTCTTTCTTTCTTTCTTTCTTTCTTCTTTTTCTTCTTTCTTTCTGACAGAGTCTCGCTGTCACCTAGGCTGGAGTGCAGTGGCACGATCTTGGCTCACTGAAACCTCCACCTCCTGGGTTCAAGCGATTCTCCCATCTCAGCCTCATGAGTAGCTGGGACTACAAGTCCACACCACCACGCCTGGCTAATTTTTGTATTTTTAGCAGAGACAGGGCTTTACCAAGTAGGCTAGGCTGGTATTGAACTCCTGACCTCAAGTGATCCACCTGCCTCAGCCTCCCAAAGTGCTGGGACTGCAGGCATAAGCCACCGCACCCAGCCATGAGGTTTCTTTTTGTTGTGATGAGAATGTTCTAGAATTAGATAGTGCTGATGGTTGCACAACTTAATGAATATTCTAAAAACGAATGAATCATACATGTTAAAAGGGTGAATTCGATGCTAAATGAATCATATTTAATTAAAAAAAGAAGTATTCTTTCTTACCTTTTTTACTTTGACCCTTGCTTGTCAGCATGCTTCAGTTTCCTGAATTGCTGAGGCTCTTGTTCACAAGAGTTTTCCAAAGGAGCTGGGCATGCCCCAGTGTTGGAGTGGGCACACCTGCAATACCTTCAACTACTCTGATCTCTTAGCTTCTTTCTGCAGAGAACAGCCTTTGTCCCAGGTGCAGCTAAGATCTAAGACACAGAGATGTGTTGTACCTGGATGGAGGAGAGGCGCCTGGCATCATCATAAAGGAAGTACCTATTTCACTTTGTTCCCACACCCTAAATGATACCTGAGGCTCCTGGGCCAAAAATAGAATTTTTCTCTGCAAACCCTTGGAGAGAGAAATGAAGCTTGTACACAGTCCACTATGACTCTGGGCAATTAGGAGCAGGAAAATGGTGTAAAACTCAAAATATGGACATTGCCAAATTGAAACCTCAGATAATGAGGGTACAATGGCTGTATGCTGTAGTAGCAAGCTCAGGCTTTGAGACCATGGAGACTTATGTTCAGGTTCTAGCTTTCCTATGTGATTTCACTTGGCCTCAGTTCTGTTGTTAGGAAAAATGCAACTTACCTTGGGGGATCTAGGAGGATTAGAGACAATGTATGGAGCATGCATATCACAAAGCTGGCCCTCAATTAATAGTAGTCAGGCTTAATATAAAATATAAAGTTACAATGACCTCGTGGATCTGATCTATTCAACCTTGGGCTGGAATTAATTTGGAATTTGGTAGAAAGCAAAGCAAGAAAATTTCATTTTCTAAAGAACTTTCTAATGAAAGGGAACTCCCTAACCTGTGATACTGTGAGGCCGGGGGAACTCAGTGCAGGGTAAATAGGTTTTTTGCAGAAAAACATGAAAACCCTCTTAACATTTAAATGGTACAAAGCAATACATTTTGTCTCTGAGACAACCAACAAGCTAGATTCCACTTCTATATAGAAAAAAATGTGAATGTTTTTAGGCAAGGCTTGACCTTAATGCACTGGTATATCAAGGACCACATTTTTTACCCCTAAATCCAAACAAAGCACTTTGAAATGCAGATAGATTAAAAAACCCGGGTTTAGTAGCCACAGTTCAAAAACCATTGCTAAACATGTACCTTATGCTGGACAGTGCTGTGAGGCTGAGCACAAAGCCTGTGTGTAGCCTGAGTGCCCCTTCGAACATGACTCAGGTGTGCCGGTGATAAACCTTGACTTTGTTCTGATTCCACTTAATTTCTAGTTTAAGACCCATTGGTCCCGATGTGGTAGAACATTGATCTCTTCTGATGTTGTGTCTGTGTTTCTGGGGGCTTACGCAGCGCTGAGCAATTCAACTTTGCAGCTATATGGCTCTGGATGCCATTGTTAATTTGGGTGCCCTCTGAGACTCCCACTGCCCCTTGTTCTGGTCTCCACACACTGATGCACACAGGTCACTGTTGTGCTGTTCCTCACATCTGGCTGCCAGGCTTCTTGAAATCTCTTCTAATCTCAGTGCCACCCTTGAGGGTTTGGTGCTCAATGTGATGTTTATGTGTCCCTTTGGGGTACCAAAATGGCTGATCTTCTAGATACCCCATATGCCCAGATGGCCCAGGAACCAGTCCTTCCCTGCTCTCTAAGACGGTTCAGATATGAGCGCCAGGCACCTGCCCCTAACATTTGTGTGGCCATTTGAATAAGACATTTGTCTAGAGTACAAATGGAGATCCACATTCTGTACATCTACATGTTTAACAGTCATGCATCAATCTGACAGAGTGCTAAATAGCACCATCTGGGCCTTCTACTTTCACGAATACACCTCCATAATGACCTAGTAGGTAAAGTTTAAATTTAGAGTTCTTGGACTCCTCAGAGTTTCACCTCAGACCTTGGCAGTGTGAGGAGGGCTGGCCTCTACCCTTGGCTCTCCCCGTTTATCTTTTTTTTTTTTTTTTTTTTTTTTGAGACAGAGTCTTGCTCTGTCACCCAGGCTGGAGTGCATTGGTGCGATCTTGGCTCACTGCAAGTTCTGCCTCCTGGGTTTGCGCCATTCTCCTGCCTCAGCCTCCCAAGTAGCTGGGACTACAGGTGCCTGCCACCGTGCCCGAATTTTTTTTTGTATTTTTAGTAGAGATGGGGTTTCACTGTGTTAGCCAGGATTGTCTAGATCTCTTGACTTCATTATCCGCCCGCCTCAGCCTCCCAAAGTGCTGGGATTATAGGCGTGAGCCACTGCGCCTGGCCACGTCCCGTTTATCTTCCTGCTCTGTTCTGCATCATGGGCAAGCTTGGACACGCACGTGTAAATACCTGGATCAGCAGGTACACCCAAGCTTCATCCATACCCCATACAAATAGCCACCCCTCTGTCACTGTACACATTAGCAGGTATCAAACCCAGGAAAGAGACCCACTCAGTCTTTGGAAGAGGGTGTGGGTCATTTGGCAGGGAATTCTGGACCCAAGTAACTAGAGGGGGTTCTTGAAGAGGGCTCTGGGCCCTGGGTGGGTACATCCTCTTGGTTGCATGGACACCTCTAGTGGAAAGGGGAATATGGGGAGGGTGGAGGAAGATGAGAACCAGGCTTTCTAAAGCACTGGGATTGTGGCAGAGGTTCCTTTTGCCCAAGTCCTGCCTAAATGGAGGACACACAGCCACCAACCTTAATTTTTTGTTGCCACAACTTGGGAGTTGGATGCTACTGAACATCCTATAATGCACAAGACAGCTCCCACAAAAGAGAATTATCTGGGCCAAAATGTTAATTGTGTGATAGTTCCAAGGTTGGGAACAGGTACCTTGTCTTAGGCAAATTATAGAGATGACGTATCTTGCAAATGCACATTACTGCAAATAGCTTTGTGCTCTGTAACTTTCACACGCACAGCCAGGTACACATCTAAACAGTTTTTTCACAGAACTTTGGAATTGGAGGTGAAGTCATCACCCAGTGATGTGGTTATAAAGAGGGCCTTCAATGTGTTGAGAATCCCTCCACTGCCCACACATACCTACCACTTGCTTCCCTGGGTCCTTTCATCTTGCTGCAAAATTATAGGGACAATTTAGGGAAGGGTCAAGCCCATTCCTTAGCCATTCCTTAGAAGACCCACTCAAAAGGGCTTAACTGAGAAGAATGAATGAAGAACCTATGCACAATGCTATGGGCTGGGTTGAGGGAACCAATATAGGATGTCCCTCCCAGGGACTCTTTATAGGAAACTTTCAAAATGCTTCACTCGGGGGTGGAGGAAGAAATGGAGAACTGTCTCCACGAGCAGGGCCTGCTTGGCAGATACTGTATCTGTGGGGGGTGTGGCCACTGTCAGGCCAGAGCCTAGAAAGGTGGGAAAGGGGAGTGATGGAATGAATGGTGTCCCCTCAAATTTGTATGTTGAAGTCCTAGCCCTTTGTCCTTCAGAATGTGACTGTATTTAGAGATAGGGTCTTTAACAAAGTGACAGAATTAAAAGAATGCTGTTAGGGTGGACTCTAATCCAATCTGCCTAGCATCCTTCTAAGAAGCGAAAGAGGCACCGTAGACAGAGGATGACTCTGTGAAGGGGCAGCAAGAGACATCCACCTGCAAGCCAAGGAGAGGGATCTCAGAGGAAACCAGCCATGCCAGCACCTTAATACTGAACTTCCAGCCTCTTGAACCATGAGAAAATACACTTCCGTTGTTGAAGTCCCATGGTCCATGGTGCTTTGAGCAGACCAATGTGTGGGGAAGAAATACCGTGGCCACTCTTTCCTCCTGCTGCTGCCTCCCATTGGCCACTCCCAGCTGGAAACCAGGGTTAAAGGGAGCTTGGGCAAGACAGTTCTTAAAGGTCAGCTCCTAGGGCACAGAGCAGGGTGGAGAAGGTGAGAAGGGGATGGCAGCGGGAGGGCGAGTAGACAGTCGCTACCTTGAGATGCAGGGAGGGTCACTTGCAAGTCCGTGGAGCAACCAAACACCAAAGGAGAAACCTCAGATCCCAGAGCAGAGAGCCCCAGGTTATTTTTGCGCATGTGCTGAGGTTTTGGAACAGTGACAGGCTGAGCATTGGATTCTAGACATTCCATTTCTCTGAAAAAGGCTCCTTTTATTTCTTCTTTTTACTGAGTATCTATGTAACATTTTGTCCAAAGAAAATGTCCTGTGCCTTAGAAATATATTTTTAAAATGACCTTCTAGAGTACTCTCTAACCCCTGCATGCTCCCTTGCCTGTAAGTTATAGGTTGTGTTCAAGCAAAATGCTCCATGAACACCAACCTGAACTTTCCTTTCACAATCTGGAATTGAACATTCTCTTGTGATTGACCTTTCCTTTGATATTCTGTCAAGGAGCAGGATGAGGAACCCCACAGAGCAGATGTGACATTTAAGATCAAAACGCCCTTGTTCCTCTTTGAGTTTGAAAGAAGGGAGGAAGGGTGAATGTGAGAGGCTGTTTTGAACTCAAGGCCCTCACTGACTTCTGTGCTGTTCCTTGCAGTTCATTAGGAAGGTGGACTCGGTTCTGCTAAACACGTGTATTTAAAGAGAAAATTCAGAGAAGAATCTCTCTTGGGCATTGAGATTCTAAGTGTACAGGGGCTTGCTTCACTGTATCATTTAGAAAATTCTTTGATGTCTGTAGGCTCTCTTCACTGCTTGTTCCTTGTTAATATCACCCACATACAAAGTAAGAGAAACCATGATCTTTATTTTTCTTTAATTCAGTAATATTTTTGATGAAAGAAGCATTCTTTCCTCTCCAGCCTTTTGTTAACCACAAAAGTGGTGTGGCTTACTCCTTCTGTTCTAGCAACTTTCATTTTAAATGTTAAATACCGTGGTTTAGACTGGAATTAGTTTTGCATCCCAAGGTGAGAGAAGACAGAGAGTCCTTATTTCAGATCAAATCCAGATGTTACCACAGCCATACACTTGGAAAAATGCACTTGGCAAGTTTTGCAGAAATCAACATGGCTTGAGCTTCAAGGCCTTTTCCCAGCCCCAGTGGTGCCTGGAACCAGAATTACCTTGTGGTGAGCTGCAGAGTCCTCCTGCCTCCTGCTCATTTCTCTGAAACAGAGTTGATCAATTTCATACAGGAAAGGAAGGCAAGCAGAGCATCCTGGTGTGCACTTCCTTGTTCCAGCAAAAGTCTCTGAGGCTCTCAGACCATGTTTTAACATGGATTAGGCACTGCTTTGTAGGACTCGGTGGCTCTCACTGTGTGAGCATGGAGAGGAAGAGAAGGTGATCTTGCCTCACAGTAGACATTTCGGAAAAGTCTGGAGACCCATGTAGTTGGTACAACTTGTGGAGGTTGTTGTACTGGCATCTACAGAATAGAAGCCGGGGATGCTGCTAACACCCCACGACGCACAGGACAGTCCCCACTGTAGGGGATGATCGGCCCCAGATGTCAATAGTGCCCAGGTTGAGACACCCTAATAGGACTGCCAGTGTGACCAGCATGCTCTTGCAAGTTGGAATTCCACTCGAGGGGAGATCCTTGCTATGCCCATACCTACAATCTCCTAGTATTTTAGTTTAAATATTTAGCTCTTTCAGCAATATTTCTTGAATGCCCATCGTGTACTGGGCACTATTCTTAGTGCTGAAGACACAGCAGTGAACAAGACAAGGTCCCTGTCCACGTGGAGCCCATGGTCTGCAGGGGAGCACTTTTTGTCTAGTGGGGGCTCCCTCTCGTAAGCTGCCTCAGGTTCCTATCAGCCAGATGTCCCTGACCCTCTTCTTCTCTACCTGGGCTGGGCATGGACTAGATGCTGTGAAAACTGAGAATATTTGATTTCTTAAGAAGACTTTTCATATATATTTTAATTTTTTATTTGTTTTTCCATAAGTTATTGGAGTACAGATGGTATTTGGTTACATAAGTAAGTTCTTTCGTGGTGATTTGTGAGATTTTGGTGCACCCTTCACCCAAGCAGTATGTATACACTGCACCATATTTGTGATCTTTTATCCCTTGCCCACCTCCTACTCTTCCCCATAAGTTTCCAAAGTCCATTGTATCATTTTTATGTCATTGCATCCTCGTAGCTTAGCTCCCACATATCAGTGAAAACATATGATATTTGCTTTTCCATTCCTGAGTTACCACTTAGAATAATAGTCTCCAATCTCATCCAGGTCACTGCAAATTCTGTTAATTCATTCATTTTTATGGCTGCATAGTATTCTACTATTATATATATATTCTCTCTATATATATATTCTCTCTCTATATATGTATCTCTCTCTCTCTCTCTCTCTCTCTATATATATATATATATATATATATCACAGTTTCTTTGTCCACTTGTTGATTGATGAGCCTTTGAGTTGGCTCCACGATTTTGCTATTGTGAACTGTGCTGCTATAAACATGTGTATGCAAGTATCTTTTTCGAATAACGACTTCTTTTCCTCTGAGTAGATACCCAGTAGTGGGATTGCTGGATCAAATGGTAGTTCTACTTTTAGTTCTTTAAAGAATCTCCACACCGTTTTCCATAGTGGCTGTACTAGTTTACATTCCCACCAGCAGTGTAGAAGTGTTCCCTGTACATCGCATCCATGCCAACATCTACTGTTTTTTGATTTTTTGATTATGGCCATTCTTGCAGGAGTAAGGTGATATCGCATTGTGGTTTTGATTTGAATTTCCCTGATAATTAGTGATGTTGAGCATTTTTTCATATGTTTGTTGGCCATTTGTATATCTTCTTTTGAGAATTGTCTATTCACGTCCTTAGCACAGTTTTTGATGGGATTATTTGTTTTTTTTTATTGATTTGTTTGAGTTTGTTGTAGATTCTGGATATTAGTCCTTTGTCAGATGTATAGATTCTGAAGATTTTCTTCTACTCTGTGGGTTGTCTGTTTACTTTGCTGACTGTCCCTTTTGCTGTGCAAAAGCTCTTTAGTTTAATTAGGTCCCAGCTATTTATCTTTGTTTTTATTGCATTTGATTTTGGGTTCCTGGTCATGAAATCCTTGCCTAAGCCAATGTCTAGAAGGGTTTTTCCAATGTTGTCTTCTAGAATTTTTACAGTTACAGGTCTTAGGTTTAAGTCCTTAATCCATCTTGAGTTGATTTTTGTATATGATGAGAGATGAGGTTCCAGTTTCATTCTCCTACATGTGGCTTGCCAATTATCCCAGCACCATTTGTTGAAAAGGGTGTCCTTTCCTCACTTTACATTTTTGTTTGCTTTGTTGAAGATCAGTTGGCTGTAAGTATTTGGGTTTATTTCTGGGTTCTCTATTCTGTTCCATTGGTCTATGTGCCTATTTTTATACCAGTCTCACGCTATTTTGGTGACTATGGCCTAATAGTATAGTTTGAAATCAGGTAGTATGATGCCTCCAGATTTGTTCTTTTTGCTTAGTCTTGCTTTGGCTATGCGGGCTCTTTTTTTGGTTCCATATAAATTTTAGAATTGTTTTTCCTAATTCTGTGAAGAATGATGGTGGTATTTTGATGGGGATTGTGTTGAACTTGTAGATTGCTTTTGGCAGTGTGGTCATTTTCACAATATTGATTCTACCCATCCATAAGCATGGGATGTGTTTCCACTTGTTTGTGTTGTCTATGATTTCTTTCAGCAGTGTTTCGTAGTTTTCCTTGTAGAGGTCTTTCGACTGGTTGGTTAGGTATGTTTCTAAGTATTTTATTTTATTTTTTTGCAGCTATTGTAAAAAAGTTGAGTTCTTGATTTGATTCTCTGTTTTTGGTATTAGGGTGGTGCTGGCTTCATAAAATGAATTAGGGAGGATTCCTTCTTTCTCTATATCATGGAATAGTGTCAAAAGGACTGGTACCAATTCTTTGAATGTCTGGTCGAATTCTGTTCCGAATCGTCTGGTCCTGGACTTTTTTTTGTTGGTAATTTTAAAATTGCCATTTCAATCTCACTGCTTGTTATAGGTCTGTTCAGGGTATCTAATTCTTCCTGATTTAAGCTAGGAGGGTTGTATTTTTCCAGGAATTTATCCATCTCTTCTAGGTTTTCTAGCTTATTTGCATAAATGTGTTCATAGTAGCCTTGAATGATCTTTTGAGTTTCAGTGGTGTCCGTTGTAATATCTCCTGTTTCATTTCTTAGTGAGGTTATTTGGATTTTCTCTCTTCTTTTATTGGTTGATCTTGCTAATGGTCTATCAATTTTATTTACCTTTTCAAAGAACCAGCTTTTTGTTTCATTTATCTTATGTATTCTTTTTGTTGTTGTTGTTTCAATTTCATTTAGTTCTGCTCTGATCTTGGTCATTTCCTTTCTTCTGCTGGGTTTGGGTTTGGTTTGTTCTTGTTTCTCTAGTTCCTTGAGGTGTGACCTTAGAAAGTCGATTAGTGCTCTTTCAGTCTTTTTGATGTAGGCACTCAGGGCTATGAAATTTCCTCTTAACACTACCTTTGCTGTATCTCAGAGGTTTTGATAGGTTGTGCCATTATTGTCATTCAGTTTGAATGATTTTTAAATTTCCATCTTGGTTTCTTTTTTGACCCAATGTTCATTCAGGAGCAGGTTATTTAATTTCCATGTATTTGCGTGGTTCTGAAAGTTCCTTTTTGAGTTGATTTCCAGGTTTATTCCACTGTGGTCAGAGAGAGTGCCTGATATAATTTCAATTTCCTGAACTTTATTGAGGCTCGTTTTATGGCCTATCATATGGTCTATCTTGGAGAAAGTTCCATGTGCTGTTGAATAGAATGTGTATTCTACAGTTGTTGGATGAAATGGTCTGTACATATTTGTTAAGTCTATTTGTTCCAAGGTATAGTTTAAATCCATTGTTTCTTTGTTGACTTTCTGTCTTGATGACCTGTCAATGGAGTATTGATGTCCCCCACTATTGTTGCATTGCTGTCTATCTCATTTCTTCGTTCTATTAGTAATTGTTTTATACATTTGGGAGCTCCAGTGTTAGTTGCGTATGTTCGGGGTTGTGTTATTTTCCTGTTGGAGAAGGCCTTTTACCATTATATAACGTCCCTCTTTGTCTCTTTTAACTGCTGTTGCTTTAAAATTTGTTTTGTCTCTTGCTTTTAGTGTCCATTTCCATGGAATGCCTGTTTCCTCTCCTTTATTTTAAGTTTATGTGAGTCCTCATGTGATAACTGAGTCTTCTGACAGCAGCTGATGGTTGGTTAGTTCTTAGCCATTCTGTGGTTCTGTATCTTTTTTTTTTTTTTTTTTGAGATGGAGTCTCGCTCTGCTGCCCAGGCTGGAGTGCAGTGGCGCGATCTCCGCTCACTACAAGCTCTGCCTCCCGGGTTCACGCCATTCTCTTGTACTCCCGAGTAGCTGGGAGTACAGGCACCGGCCACCATGCCCGAATAATTTTTTGTATTTTTAGTAGAGATGGAGTTTCACCGTGTTAGCCAGGATGATCTCAATCTCCTGACCTCATGATCCACCCACCTCAGCCTCCCAAAGTGCTGGGATTACAGGCATGAGCCACTGTGTCAGGCCGGTTCTGTACTTTTTATTTATTTATTATTATTATACTTTAAGGTTTAGGGTACATGTGCACAACGTGCAGGTTTGTTACATATGTATACTTTTTTTTTTGCTGCAATATATATATTTTAATTCAAAGTGAATTGACAGTAATACACCATAAATTCTTATTTTGACACTCACCAAAATAGTCACCTGGAAAACCCGCTTTTTGTGACAAAGTACAGAAGGCTTGGTCACATTTAAATCACTGAGAACTAGAGAGAAATACTATCGCAAACCGTAATAGACATTACATCCATGAAATTTTCCCAGTCCTTATTGTAATATTGCACAGTACAATTGCTACATGGCAAACTAGTGTAGCATAGGAGTAAAAGCAAAAAACAAATAAACCAAAGAAAGAAAGCCACAAGTCTAAAGTTGTTAAACAATTAACAGTTCAAACTTGGTAATCAAATCTGTATCATTGGATTCATTAAAACAAATCTTCCTACACCTTGCAGTGTACATATGTATACTTTTAAGTGGAACATTTAGGCCATTTACATTCAATGTTAGTATTGAAATGTGAGGTACCATTGCATTCATCATGCTTTTTGTTGCCTATGTACTGTGGTGTTTTTGTTTTCGTGCTTTAGCTTTTTAACATATATTTTTGTTTTATAGGTCCTGTGTGATTTATGCTTTAAAGACGATCTGTTTTGATGTGTTTCCATGATTTGTTTCAAGATTTAGAGCTTCTTTTTAGCAGTTCTTGTAGTGGTGGCTTGGTAATGGCAAATTCTCTCAGCATTTGTTTGTCTGAAAATGACTGTATCTTTCCTTCATATATGATGCTTAGTTTTGGGGGCTACAAAATTCTTGGCTGATAATTGTTTTGTTTGACAAGGCTGAAGATAGGGCCCCAATCTCTTCTAGCTTGTAGAGTTTCTGCTGAGAAATCTGCTGTTAATCTGATAGGTTTTCCTTTATAGGTTACCTGATGCTTCTATCTCACAGCTCTTAAGATTCTTTCCTTTGCCTTAACTTTGGATAACCTGATGACGATGTGCCTAGGTGAAGATCTTTTTGTGATGAATTTTCCAGGTGTTCTTTGTGCTTCTTGTATTTGGATGTGCAGGTCTCTAGGAAGGCTGGGGAAATTTTCCTCGATTATTCCCCAGAATACGTTCTCAGGAACACCGATTATTCTTAAGCTTGGTAGTTTAACATAATCCCAGACTTATTGGAGACTTTGTTCATATTTTCTTATTCTTTTTCCTTTGTCTTTGTTGGATTGGATTAATTCAAAGACCTTGTCTTTGAGCTCTGAATTTCTTTCTTCTACTTGTTCAATTCTATTACTGAGACTTTCCAGAGTGTTTCACATTTCTGAAAAGTGTGTCCGAAGTTTCCTGAATTTATTTTTTTTTATTTAAGCATCTATTTCCTTGGACATTTCTCCCTTCACTTCTTGTATCATTTTTTGGATTTCCTTGCATTGGGCTTTGCCTTTCTCTGGTCCCTCCCTGATTAGCTTAATTACTAACCTCCTGAATTCTTTTTCAGGTAAGTCAGGGATTTCTTCTTGGTTTGGATCCATTGCTGGTGAACTTGTGTGACTTTCTGGGGGTGTCAAAGAGCCTTGTTTTGTCATATTACCAGGGTTGGTTTTCTGGTTCCTTCTCATTTGAGTAGGCTCTGTCAGAGGGAAGGTCTAGGGCAGAAGGCTGTTGTTCAGATTCTTCTGTCCCATGGGGTGTTCCCTTGATGTAGTACTCTCCCCCTTTTCCTATGGATGTGGCTTCCTATGAGCCAAACTGCAGTGATTGTTGTCTCTCTTCTGGGTCTAGTCACCCAGTGAGTCTACCCGGCTCCAGGCTGGTGTTGGGGGTTGTCTGCACAGAGTCCTGTGATGTGAACGGTCTATGGGTCTCTCAACCGTAGATACCTGGGCCTGTTCCAGTGGAGGTGGCAGTGGGGTGCAATGGACTCCATGAGGGTTCTTAGCTTTGGTGGTTTAATGCTCTATTTTTGTGCTGGTTGGCCTCCTGCCAGGAGGTGGTGCTTTACAGAAAGCATCAGCTGTAGTAATATAGAGAGGGACTGGCAGTGAGCGGGGCCCTAGAACACCCAAGATTATATGCCCTTTGTCGTCCGCTACCAGGGTGTACAGGGAAGGACCATCAGGTGGGGGTGGGGCTAGGTGTGTCTGAACTCAGACTCTTCTTGAGCAGGTCTTGCTGTGGCTGCTGTGGGGGGTAGGGGTGAGATTCCCAGATCACTGGAGTTGGGTGCCCAAGATTATGGCTGCCTCTGCTGAGTCATGCAGGTTGTCAGGGAAGTGAGGGAAACTCAGCAGTTAAAGGCCTCACCCAGCTCCTATGCAAACCGAAGGACCGGTCTCACTCCTGCCGTGCCCATCCTCCCGCCGCCAACAGTCCTGAGTCCGCTTCCAGGTGGAGGGCCTGATGGACTTGAAAACTTTCCCCAGGCTACTCGCCTCCCAGCTGCGAAAGAGAAGGGCTTGGTTCTTTCCCCACCTGTGGTGTCTGCACACCGGATTTGCATCCTCCCCCAAGTTCTGGCCAGGCGGCTTCTCGCCCTGTTCAAATTGTTACAAAGTTCAGCTAGAGAAGTCCTTCTCCCTGTAGAATTTTACCTGCTGCTCCTCTGGTCACCCTCCTGATGGATCCTTGTGGTGCCAGGCAGGAATGACCTGCTAGGAGATGCAACGACCTCCCAGGGCCTTTCTGCTGCTTCTGGCACCCCTGTATTTTGCTCGGCTCTCTAAATTGACCTCAGCTCCAGGTAAAGTCAGAAACTTCTGCTGCAAGCAGATCTTCAGCTTATTCCAGTGAGGGTGTGTGTTCGGGAGAGGAGGGTCTCTCTTTTCCACTTCCACAGTTGGGGCACTCACAGTATTTGGGGTGTCTCCTGGGTCCTGCAGGAGCAGTCTCCTTCCTTCAGAGGGTCTGTGGGTCCTCTCGGAATTGCTGGTTTGTTCTTGCAGTCGATCTGGAGCTGAAATTCACAATGTGAGCCTCTGCAAGCTGCTGTCTGGAGCTGCAGTCTAGTCCTGTCTCCCATCCGCCATGATCTCTTTTTCTTATTTATATACTTTTAATGTAATTTTTGGGTAAGTGTACAATTTGATGCTTCAATACATATATAGCTGTGTAATGACCAAATGAGGGTACTTAGTGTAACGGTCACCCATGCACTTATTTATTTGTGGCAAGGACATTAGAAAGCCTTTCTTCTAGCTGTTTTGTAATATACTGTGCCTTTCTGTTCAACCCACTGTGCAATAGCACACCAGAACTTATCCCTCCTATGTAACTATAACTTTGTACCTGTTGACCAACCTCTCTCCTCCTTACTTCTCCCTTCCCCTCCCCAGTCTCTGGGGAGCTGGGAAAGTAGATATTGAATAAGGTAGACATGAACTGTCCACTATTGGTGTTTACATTTTAGTGATGGAGACAGAGGTGAATAAAGGAAGAAGAAAATACATGATCTGTGTGTAAATTCTCATGACTCCTATGAAGGAAAGAAACAAAGTGCAGGGACAGTGTATGAGAAAGAGGGACTGAGTTTGTAATTTTCCTTGTGCCATCGGCCCAGCTGTGTGGCTCCATGGTTTCAATTTTCAGCCTGGTTGTGGTGGCTGCCTTCCTGCCTATGTCTCATTATTGTGGAGCTCAGTAGTTTGAGGGAGGCTGTCTTCCTCCCAGGCAAATCCCATCGATCGGCAGTCCCTCCTCCTCTGCAAACTGGGAACTCATAGATGCATAGAACCATCTGGAAATTTCTCCTGCAGCTCAAGGGCACATGTATTAGTTTTCTATTGCTGTGTAACAAATTACCACAAGCTTAGTGGCTTAAAACAACCCTCACTTATTAGTTGATAGTTTTATAGTTCAGAAATCTGGCCCAGTGTGACTGGGGCCTGAATACACAGGCTGAATGCAAAGTGTTAGCCAGGATTTCTCTTTCTCCAGAGGCTCTGGGCCACAATCTTCTTCTAAGCTCATTTGTTTGTTTGTTTGTTTGTTTGTTTTAGTTTTAATCAGCTTCTTTGAGTTATAATTCACTTACCATCCGCCCATTTAAAGTATATACAATTCAATGGCTTTTATTATGTTCATAGAGTTGTGCAGCAATCACCTCGATCAATTTTAGAACATTTTTATTCTTTTTATTATTATTATTATTATACTTTAAGTTTTAGGGTACATGTGCACAACGTGCAGGTTTGTTACATATGTATACATGTGCCATGTTGGTGTGCTGCACCCATTAACTCGTCATTTAGCATTAGGTATATCTCCTAATGCTATCCCTCCCCCCTCTCCCCACCCCACAACAGTCCCTGGTGTGTGATGTTCCCCTTCCTGTGTCCATGTGTTCTCATTGTTCAATTCCCACCTATAAGTGAGAACATGTGGTGTTTGGTTTTTTGTCCTTGCGATAGTCTGCTGAAAATGATGGTTTCCAGCTTCATCCATGTCCCTACAAAGGACAGGAACTCATCATTTTTTATGGCTGCATAGTATTCCATGGTGTATATGTGCCACATTTTCTTAATCCAGTCTATCATTGTTGGACATTTGGGTTGGTTCCAAGTCTTTGCTATTGTGAATAGTGCTGCAGTAAACATACGTGTGCATGTGTCTTTATAGCAGCATGATTTATAATCCTTTGGGTAAATACCCAGTAATGGGATGGCTGGGTCAAATGGTATTTCTAGTTCTAGATCCCTGAGGAATCGCCACACTGACTTCCACAATGGTTGAACTAGTTTACAGTCCCACCAACAGTGTAAAAGTGTTTCCTTTTCTCCACATCCTCTCCAGCACCTGTTGTTTCCTGACTTTTTAATGATCACCATTCTAACTGGTGTGAGATGGTATCTCATTGTGGTTTTGATTTGCATTTCTCTGATGGCCAGTGATGATAAGCATTTTTTCATGTGTTTTTTGGCTGCATAAATGTCTTCTTTTGAGAAGTGTCTGTTCATATCCTTCGCCCACTTTTTGATGGGGTTGTTTGTTTTTTTCTTGTAAATTTGTTAAAGTTCATTATAGATTCTGGATATTAGCCCTTTGTCAGATGAGTAGGTTGCAAAAATTTTCTCCCATTCTGTAGGTTGCCTGTTCACTCTGATGGTGGTTTCTTTTGCTGTGCAGAAGCTCTTTAGTTTAATTAGATCCCATTTGTCAATTTTGGCTTTTGTTGCCATTGCTTTTGGTGTTTTAGACATGAAGTCCTTGCCCATGCCTATGTCTTGAATGGTATTGCCTAGGTTTTCTTCTAGGGTTTTTATGGTTTTAGGTCTAACATGTAAGTCTTTAATCCATCTTGAATTAATTTTTGTATAAGGTGTAAGGAAGGGATCCAGTTTCAGCTTTCTACATATGGCTAGCCAGTTTTCCCAGCACCATTTATTAAATAGGGAATCCTTTCCCCATTTCTTGTTTTTGTCTGTTTTGTCAAAGAGCAGATAGTTGCAGATATGTGGCATTATTTCTGAGGGCTCTGTTCTGTTCCATTGGTCTATATCTCTGTTTTGGTACCAGTACCATGTGAAGCATTCACTTTGAAAACTGGCACAAGACAGGGATGCCCTCTCTCACCACTCCTATTCAACATAGTGTTGGAAGTTCTGGCCAGGGCAATCAGGAAGGAGAAGGAAATAAAGGGGATTCAATTAGGAAAAGAAGAAGTCAAATTGTCCCTGTTTGCAGATGACATGATTGTATATCTAGAAAACCCCATTGTCTCAGTCCCAAATCTCCTTAAGCTGATAAGCAACTTCAGCAAAGTCTCAGGATATAAAATCAATGTACAAAAATCACAAGCATTCTTATACACCAATAACAGACAAACAGAGAGCCAAATCATGAGTGAACTCCCATTCACAATTGCTTCAAAGAGAATAAAATACCTAGGAATCCAACTTACAAGGCATGTGAAGGACCTCTTCAAGGAGAACTACAAGCCACTGCTCAATGAAATAAAAAAGGATACAAACAAATGGAAGAACATTCCATGCTCATGGGTAGGAAGAATCAATATCGTGAAAATGGCCATACTGCCCAAGGTAATTTATAGATTCAATGCCATCCCCATCAAGCTACCAATGACTTTCTTCACAGAATTGGAAAAAACTACTTTAAAGTTCATATGGAACCAAAAAAGAGCCCTCATTGCCAAGTCAATCCTAAGGCAAAAGAACAAAGCTGGAGGCATCACTCTACCTGACTTCAAACTATACTACAAGGCTACAGTAACATTTTTATTTTTTAAAAGATAAACCACGCACTCTTTAGCTGTCATGCCCCAGGCCCTGCATCTTCCTGCAGCTAATCTTCTTTCTGTCTCTAGATTTGCCTATCCTGGCATCATACAGTATGTGATGCTTGGTGACGGGCTTCTTTTATTTAGCATGATGTTTTCAAGGCACATTCATTTCATAGAATGTGTCAGTACTTCATTTATTTCTTAAAAATTATTTTAAAAAATTGAGATAAAATTCATATAATATAAAAATATTAACTATTTTAAAGTGTTCAATTTTGTGGCATTTAGTACTTTCAGAATATTTTGCAACCATCCCATTGCCTCTATCTAGTTCCAAGACATTTTCATCTGTACAAAAAGAAACCCCATCCTCAGGAAGCAGTCATTACCCACTGTTTTCCTTCTCCTAGTTCCTGACAACCACTAATCTGCTTTATGTTTCTATGGATTTATCTGTTCTGGATGGAATCATACAATGTTACTGTTTGTATCTAGATTATTTTTTCCACTTAGTGTAATGTTATTGAGGTTCATCCATGTTTTAGCATATATCAGTATTTTATCCTTTTTTGTGGCTGAATAATATTCCATTGTATGGATATGTCACATTTTGTTTATCCATTCATTAGCTGATGGACATTTAAGTTATTTCCACCTTTTGGCTATTGTGAATAGTGCTGCTGTGAACATTTGTGAGTAAGTATTTGAATACTTGTTTTCCATTCCTTAGGGTAAATACCTAGGAGTGGAATTGCTAAGTCATATGATAATTCTATATTTAACTTTTTGAGGAACTGCCAAACTATTTTCTTCTAAAGTGATAACACCATATTACATTTCCACCATCAACGTGCAAGGGTTCCGATTTGTTTACATCTGTGCGATCACTTATTTTCTATTTTTTAGGTTATAGCCATTCTAGTGAGTGTAAGAAGGCATCTCCTAATGACTAATGATGTCATGTCATAAGCAATTTTCATGTGCTTAGTAGCCATTTGTATATCTTCTCTAGAGAAACAACAATTCAAGTCTTTTGCCCATTTTAAAAATTGGGTTGTTTTTCTTTTTGTTGAGTTGCAATAATTCTTCATATATTCTGGATACTAGACTTTTATTAGATATATAACTTCTAAATATTTTCTCCCATTCTGTAAGTTGTTTTTTCACTTTCTTGAAAGTGTCCTTTGATGAACAGAACTTTTAACTTTGATGAGGTCCAATTTATTTTTTTCATTGTTGTTTGTGCTTTTATTATAATTTCTAAGAATTCATTGCCATAGGGGTAAATCTTCATGATTTACCCCTATGCTTTCTTCTAAAAGTGTTATAGTTTTCTCTCTTACATTTAGGTCTCTGACCCATTTTGAGTTAATTTTTGTATATGCTGTGAGGTAGAGGTTCAAATTCATTCTTTTGCATGTGGATATCCAGTTGTTCCAATTTTATTTCTTTTTAGTGTAGAATGATATTTCATTGTACGAATGTACCACAATTTATGCATTCATCATCAGTTGATGGGCCTCTGTATTGTTTCTACTTTTTGGCTATTATCAAAATCTGTGGACCTTCCACCCCATAACCCCAGTACTTCTGGAGCAGAACACAAGTGAGAGTTTAGGAGAGCCTGACATGCAGGCATTTGGGCATTTGGGGACCAAGGGTACTGGTGCCTGCTCCTTGCCTAGAGGAGCCTGAAGGCAGGGAGCTGTCTAGAGCAGCTCCAAATGGTAGGAGAAAGAAAGAAAAGGTAGCAGAGGAAGCTCCCTGCACTTGCCAAGGTTGCTGGGACTGTAATGCCCATTTTCCCATGGGTCAAGAAGATGCTGTGGCAAGCAACTGGCTGTGAGCCACAGTGGGATGTTAGTCAGGGCAAGGGACTCCAAAGAGTAACCTTAAGGCAAGAGTTAAGGGAGCCTGCAAGGTGTAGACCAGAAAGTCATAAACTCTGTTAGGAAATGGTGCATTATCAGGGGGCCCTAATAAAAGTGAGAGTGAGCATTTTTAAAATAATTCCCTGACATGCTACCTGATGGAGCTGGCATTAGGATGCTCTCCTTGACAGGTGTATTAGTCTGTTTTCACACTTCTGATAAAGATATTCCAGAGACTGGGTAATTTATAAAGAAAAAGAGGTTTAATGGACTTACAGTTCCATGTGGCTGGGGAGGCCTCATAGTCATGGCAGAAGGTGAAAGGCACATCTTATATGGCGGTAGACAAGAGAGAATGAGAACCAAGTGAAAGGAGTCTCCCCTTATAAAACCGTCAAATCTCATTAGACATATTCACTACCATGAGAAGGAAATTGCCCCCATGATCCAATTATCTCCCACCGGTCCCTCCCACAGCACGTGAGGTTTATGGGAGCTACAATTCAAGATGAGATTTGGGTGGGAACACAGCCAAACCATATCAATGGGACATTTGAGAGTCAGGAGGGAACTACAAATAGCATCTGCTAATAAAAAGCCAGTGTATTTCCTTCAAACCATTCTTCCCTTACCCAGGAGGATGTTTCTGAAGAGAGAGTGGAATAAGAAGAGTGGAAACAAACTTTGTCCTCCTCCTTCCTCTAAGGTGCAGGACCAGTGCAATGATGGGCATGGTTCGGGGTCTGGTTCAGAGTCCAGCAGTTTTGTCTCAGGTGTTCAGAAGAGGAGATGCTGTCTTTCCCATGATGGGATTTAGGTCCACAGTTGCTGGGAACCATTTTTTTTGAGAATATCAGTGTGAAGAAGGGCAGAGCCAAGAGATGGGGGGAGTCCATTCCTGGATGGTGTTTGTTTGACGCCTGAATCGAAACATGCCTGATGGGTGATCTATCTATGAACTTTTTTTTTTTTTTTCTAACCCAGTTAGAGTTGAATCTTTAGTCCCTTGCAACTCATGGACAGAATCTTGTCTGATTCATCCATATTCATATGTACTTTTCTCCCCATACACTTTATGTAATACATTTCTTGTTCATTCTTAAATGTGCTTGGTTCCATGTATCCAATTCTGAAAGCATTGGTTGTTCTACTCTGAAGGGAAAACAGAAGGGTTAGACATGGTCTCAATTTGTTTTAATGAGCAATTGCTTTGGCAACATTGGAAATTGTGGGTCGGTAGCTCTTCACTGGAACGAATTGACATGACAATGAATTCTGGCCTTGACGTTTTTTTCTTTTCCCTGGGGATTTTGATCTTTCAAACTTTTCTCTCTTCATATGAAGTTCCTTTGGAATTGAAACAAACTTCAGTTCTCATAAGATATTAACAATTGGGTGTCTATCCATTGATAGTGGGGTGGAGGGGTTGTTGTCAAGAAAGAGTACCTCTTAACAGATGAGCATTCTGAAGGCTTACCTGTGTGCCTGCCTTTGCTTTTTGGCCGGAGGTAAGTGTGAATGGGTGAGTTAGACTGTTGTTTTTTATTTGTGAGAATAATTTGTGGAATGAACATGGACTATTTAAGAGAAGTCAGGAAAGATTTTATCATAATGGATTTCTTTTATTAAAAAATTTAATAGTTCGAGTTCTGAGAAGTATGTGGTAGTATTTTTAAAATACTTGGTAATTTTGCTGGTGGAAGTGTAAATTGGTAGAGCTCCTTTGGAGGGCAACTTGGAAGATCTATTAAATGTAAAATACACACATCCTAGGGACCTGCAATCCCACTTCTGGGAGCTTTTGCTACAGATATACTCCTAAATGAGCACAAACAGTGATGTTCAAGGTTATTTACCATAATATTTTCTTTTATGGCAAGAGATGAAAAGATCCCTAAGTATTGATCAACAAGAGCTAGTTAAGTGAAGAAATACCAAGAACCTACCTTCTGTGCAAAAGGCAAGGGACAGCCCTCCCTTCATCTCTGGGTGTCTACAGAAGGACCTGTTAGGGGTGAATGCATCTGGTCACGAGAACTGAGATGCTAAAAGAAAGGAGTGTGCCATCTAATACCCTTTATCCTATTTTATTTTGGTATTTTTCTACCTTGTATATCTATCATCTATTCAAAATAATAACAAATATCTAGGAAAAATTTAGTTATTTTCTTATTTTTAAATTTCTTTTTAATAATTAAAAAAATTTTTAAAAAGAGACAGGATCTTGCTATGTTGGCTAGGTTGGTCTTGAACTCTCAGCCTAAAGCAATCCTCCTGCCTCGGCCTCTCAAAGTGCTAGGGTTACAGGCATGAGCCACTGCGCCCAGCCAATGTAGTTATTTTCAACTTTGCCTCATAGCCCAGGTTTCCTGAGCAGGTTTACAGGTGAGCTTTAAAGAGGAGCCTACAAACCTCCAGAAATGACCTATGCAGTCGTGAATGCTTAGGTGCATTTCCAGGGCATGTGGTCTATCATTTCCTTTGGATTCTCAGAGTGGCCCAAGATCTCCAGAAGGTTAAGAACTGCTGCTTTAGAGGAGAAGTATTATTCATGCCAAGCAGGATGAGTTTTTGTAAGCTGGAAACTCCAGTTCTGACTTGTGATGGGTCCCTTGGCTAATCACTTCCATCTCACTGAGCTTTAATTCAAGCTAACTTAGCCCAGGAATTAATGCTGAGTGGAAAAGTGTCCTCAATATACTCTGTTGATGGGTTAGTTCAGCCACTGTGTCCAGGGTGTCCTGGAGGGACTGAGGTTTAATTGCCAATGAATGGGAATATGGAGTGGAGGACCAGCTTTGGCATTAGATGAGAGTCCAGATCAAATCCTGGAATTTTTCATTATAAAACAATACAAAATTTTAAAAAGATGTTGCAGTTCTGTATTTATTGTGCTGTGCCTGGTCTTAAGTGGAGCCAGTTAAACAAGTTTCATATGTATTTTTCCATTGTTAAATCTCACACATTGTAATCCTTTGGAAATTTCCTTCCATCCTGAAGAACGAATAGAAGAAGCCATATATATATATATGTGTGTGTGTGTGTGTGTGTGTGTGTGTGTGTGTGTCTGTGTGTCTGTGTGTCTGTATGTGTGTGTATATATGTATATATGTGTATATATGTATATATATGTGTATGTATATTTATGTGTGTGTCTATATATATATATATATATATATATATATATATATATATATAGCCTCCTTATCCTTGAGATTTCACTACCTTTATGTTAAAAGTTGTGTATAATTGTTAAAATCTATGAAGGAATAAAAAGTGGATGTAAATTTAAAAAAATACAAAAGAGTAGGCTGGCCAACTCACTGCCCCAGGAAAGGGTAATGCCACCCCTTTACTTGCCCAAGACAAACCCTTGGAATCACTCCTGACTCCTCTTTCTTTCACATCTCAGCTGACCCAATTCTCCTGATCCTACCTTCAAAATATATTACTATTGACCCCTTTGACCCCCTGACTGTTCCTTGAATGTGGCAGAGAGTATCCTGCCTCAGGACCTTTGCACTGGCAATTTTCTGCCACCTAGAACACTCTTTCCCCAAATATCCCCATCGCTCACACCTCATCATCCTCAAATGCTATAGCTAAAATGTCATCTCAGTGAAGTCTTCCCTCATATCTTGTTAAAATCACAATCCTGACACTTGCTGGCTGCCTGGATGCCCTTTCTCTTGCTTTACTTTTTCTATGAAATTCATTACCTTCTAACATGCTCTATAATTTGCCTGTTTATTATTTTTTTAGCCTGGTTTCCCCAAGTAATTCTACTTGGGGAAGATCAAGGAAGGCAGGACTTTTTACCTGCAACCTCAGTGCCTAAAACAGTACTTAGCACACAGTTGATGCTCAGTAAATATTTGTTCAATGAATGAATGCCAGGCACCATGCTAAGTGCTTTGCATTCATTTATTCATTTAATCTTCACAGTGGCTCTTTGAGGCACGTGCTATTATTATTCCTGTTTTATAGACAGAAAAACCGAGGCCCTGAAAGGGTAATTTGCCCAAGGTCATTTAGTTATTAAGTTGTAGAGGTATGATTTGAAGTAGGCACTCTGGCTCCCATTCCAGATGAAGGTACACAGAATCCAGGTGGCAAGTAGAAAGTTGGTAAGACTCTGTACCTAGGGCTTATAACTATAGATTGCTCACACTGTACAGCTAGGGTTGCCACAGGCTGGTACAAATCCTTGGATATACCTGGCATTACTGACCACAAGAAATGAAAATCCTCCAATAGAAATAGTATTGATAGCAATCTTAATCTTATGTGTTACATTTGAGTGTTGAGCTTTAGATCAGTAGTTTAGTTTTCAAAAACTCATCTTTTGCTTTCAAGGGGGGAAGATCTAGTAAAACTTTCTTCAGGAACCCTTGTGGTGAAATACCACTCAGACCATGGTATGTCTCAGGCTGTAGATAAACCTAAAGCTTTTTACACCAGATTTTGACACAGGAATTAGGGAAAATATTGAATCAATTTCCGTAAACTTGGAACAGCAGGTTCTTTGCGGAAAAATCATTTCTATTGTGTAAGAACTGTTTCTTTCTCGATGGTCAGGGGATGTTAATTCAAGGCACAAAAATCCTCATAAATAAGGAATGTTTTCCTTTGAGTGTGTGTGGTGAAACAGCCACCTTTGAAATGACTTCTTTGGCAAATTTTTCACTACAAACAAATAAATAGAGATAAATTAATTAATATAAATCTCTGAGGCCATTATAAGAGGGGCTTTTAGGAGGAATTCACTTCTACAGTTATTTGAAAACATCAGTATTTATACCCCATACTTTAGAGGTAAATTGATTATATGGACTAATAATCCTATAATAAGCTAACGTTTATTGAGCACTAATATGTGTCAGAGACTGTGCTTTACGTGTCTTTTTATCTAATGATCAGAATAGTTCTCTGACAAGGGTACTAATGTTATGCTAATTTTACAGTTGAGATGTGCCACATTTTCTCTGTGTGTCTCTTAATCCCATAATGCTCTTGGTCATGGCAGGACGACCTATGTGTGCTGCATCAATCATGGCCCTTGGTCCCCTGGTTTCCAGTTGGGTTTGTCCAAGGGGAGCCATCAAGAGATTGAAGCTCAAGCCACAGTATCATATGATGGCAGACTGAGCTCCTCCCCTTAAGTAACAGCACCTGTCAGGTGACACTTTCCTCCAGCTTTGGATCTCTCCAGGTCCTGGGCCCCACAACCACGTGCCTCTTCAGGTCCAGGCTGGGGAGGGCTTCCTGCTATTTCCGGCTCCTGGGGATTTCCCCACTCCTTGTTGATTTTCCTTAATTATGCCCATGACTTTGTAAGTTGGTCCTTTGTTAAATCCTCTTTAATTGTCTCTCTTGAGCGTGCCATTTATTTAATGCCTGGATCCTGAGTGATAGACAAGATACAACAAAGCACTTTTTTTTTTAATAGTTGCTTCTCCTAAATGCCTTGTCTATATTGTGGTTTTCATCATATTATTTGATATTTATCATGTCCTGAGAATTTCTAGAAGCAGGAGCTATGTTAATAATGAAGATCCCTCCCTTGGGTACTGAGGACACGGTGGCATTTGATTTTGTACTTTACTTTTAAATTTGATAATCAATTATTCAATGACTTTTTATTTCTAAATTATGCCTCAAATATTAAGTGAATAGAACATAATTTCTTTGCAAATGTCAGGCTGAACATGTATCTTTGAATTTTTTTTTTTTCAGCCGGTTCCTCTGCAGTTTTCTCCTGGACCACCTGCAGTTCATCCTTGTACCCTCCAACTCCCATGCCTTGGTAATAATTGGAAGGCCAGTACCAGGCTCAATCTACCTTCAAGTCATTAAGCAGAATGAAAAAATTAAACCTAAGCCAGATACTGTTCCAGTGCTTTTTAAATCTCAACACATTTACTCCTCATAACAACCCCACGAAGTGGACATTGTCATTATCCTAATTTTAAAGGTGAGGAAACTGCGGAGCAGAAAGGCTAAGAATATTTCCCAGGGTCACAGGGCTGGTAGATAGGGAAGCCAGACCACCACTGAAATCTTTTTAGTTTCTTTACTGTATTACCACATTGAATTGTAGGATTTCTGTACTCAAATACAAATGGGAGCCTATTTTATGCCAAGAGCTGTTCCTGGGAGACTGTAAGCCCTTTGAGGGCAGGCAGGCTCTGGGTCTCACTCATTCTTACATCCTGTGCTGCCCTCAGTGCATAGTAGGACCAAAAGAAATGCTCGTCAGACTCTTCACTGTTGGCCTTGGAGGACTTTTTCTCAACAGGTCAGGTTGCCTGGCCCAGCTACTTATATATGATTTTGAAAGCAATACCGTTAGAGAAACCTGCCTGCCAAGCTCCTGGCATCTGCTATCCCTCCTCAAGCCCATTTCCCATTATCCTGGTCAGTCTAACCAGGAAGCTATTGATTATTTTTCTTCCTGAGCATATGAGGCTTTTGTGATTAGTAGACACAATTAGAACCCTGCAAAGAGGGACATTGTGACTCTGTCTCCTGAGGGGGTAACCCAGCTTGAGTGAGAGAATACCTCGGAAGAGCTGGGCAGGTACAGCATACCAAATGACATGTTCCCTGACCCACGGAATGTCCAGCGTTCAAAAAACAAATCATTATTCTTTCACAAGCTCAAATGCTCAATCCACCCACTACATAATGCAGTGAAATTGCCTCAAGGCTATAAATTGTTGAAATTAATTGGTTAGGGTAATCCCCATAACCACTTATGAACCACGTTCTCATTGAGGAAATAAAAGGCACACCGGATGCATAATTTAATAAAAGTGGCTCCCCTTCAGGTGTAGAAACAGCTGTGCGATCCAGTGAGGCTCTGGTTTAACTTTTGCATTTTGCTTAATGACTGTTGAATCCACTCAGTCTGGCGCTGGCCTCCCAATTATTACCAAGTCGTGGGCGTTAGGGGAAGGCGCAGGGGGAGCGGAAATGAACTGTGGGTGTCTCAAGGAAAAATTAGAGAAGAACTGGCTGGAAAAACTATCTGCCGAAGACACTTCTGCAGGCTGGCATTTGCAAAGAAATGATTTTCTGTTTGTTTAATCAAGTGTTTAATTTTTTAAAAGAAGAGGGAGAAAGCGAAGGGAAACTGAACTATTCACTCTCTATCAGAATTAGGGCTGGGAGTTTGGGCACATACTTCATCTAGCTGAGTGGATGGGAAAGATGTAAATGAAGAGGAATTGGAGGTGAGTTTTGAGAGGCAGTTAGGGTTTGGGGCCCGGTGCTGGGAGGGCGGGACCATGGGGCTGGTAGTGGCTTTCAGAAGGGGAAGAAATGGTGCGGGCAAGGCAACTATCAGGGAAGCCTGGAGACAGGGGTCCCTAGCGACTTCTCTGTGCCATGGGTGATGTAGAATTGCTTAGAGCAGTGGGAGTAGGGAGAGGCCACCTCATTTTGCATTTTTACAGCAGGGGTGGAGAGCTGACACTGCCCAAATTGCTTCAATAGAATAAAAACAGCGTCAGAAAATCCATGGACCAAAGTGAATCAGCAGCAACCCTCCAGCCCCCACTTGCGTCTCAGCTGTCATTCTATCAGTGGTTTTTTTTTTTTTTTTTTAATTGTTTTCCTGGAAGTGCTAGGTGCTTCGAAAAGATATTTGAGAAATAAAGGAAAGGAGGAAACAAAATACCCAAATTCTAAGACCTAAACACAAACACGCCCACATTTTGGCTTTTTTCCCCCAAATATAGTTTGTTTTTAGACAGTCAGTATCATAACACATGTGCAACCCGGTGTCCTCGTTTTTCACTTATATCAGGTTATAAGCATTTCCAACTTTTCATATATACATTAGAACTATTACTTGTAGGGGAAAGATAGTATTCTATCCAGTGAATGTATGAGAATTGATTTCATGATTTATTTCCTTGTTCTAGGTAGATTAGTTGTTCCTCGTTTTCTCTCCAAATATAGCAGCTCTTGTCAACATTGTCTTTGTGCGTTTTCTCTTAAGTTGTTTTTCTTTGGGTTTTGATTGCACTCATCAAATGTCAGAGTTGAAAGCCAGAAAAAATGAGCAAATAGCAAGTTATCTAAATACAAAAAAGAGCTTCTTGGAAAAGAGGTGGTCAGGCACTGAGGAGTAGTTGATCAGTTTTCCTCTTTTTTTTGACACAGAGTCTCGCTCTGTCACCCAGGCTGGAGTGCAGTGGTGTGATCTCCACTCACTGCAACCTCCACCTCAAAGCAATTCTTGTACCTCAGCCTACTGAAGAGCTGGGATTACAGGCGCGTGCCACCACGTCCATCTAATTTTTTGTATTTTTAGTAGAGATGAGGTTTCACCATGTTGTCCAGGCTGGTCTTGAACTCCTGACCTCAGGTGATCCACCTGCCTCAGCCTCCCAAAGTGCTGGGATTACAGGTGTGAGCCACCACACCTGGCCTCAGTTTTCCTTCTGTAAAACATGTCCTGCAAAAATCTGCTTGTGTGAAGTGTCAAACTGTGTAATGTTAAAGGGTAGTAGGAAAGAATAAATGTCAAAGACAGTTGAAATATTTAGCATGTTATTTTACTGCAGATCATTTTTTTCAGAGCCTCTAATGGGGGCAGTATGCCTTATACATGTTTTTAATTCATTTTAGTTTTTTTTTATCGTTTAAATATATTTTAACCTTGCAGAACAGGGTGAACTCATAGGCAATATGCCCAGAGTCAGCCTGACTGTTCAATAGCAGTGGCGTCCAGAAGTTCTTTCTGTGATTGTGGAAGTGTTCTCTGCACTGTCCGATAAGGTAGCCACTACCCATGAATAGCTGTTGAGCACTGAAGTGTGGCTATTGAGACCAAGGAAGTGAATTTTTAATTTTAACTTAAATTTAAACAGCCTCTTGTCTATACTAGACAGGACAGGTCTAGAGGAAGGCATAAACTGACATCTGTCTCCAATGGATCTGTTCACAGAATCTTTCTTTTTCCCTGTGGCATTTCTGGAGAAAAGAGCATGTTTCACAGGACACACCTTGGGGAAGTTGGTGCAGAATATTCCCCCTTGTAGGACATTTGAGAATCAAGGATCTCTAGGAAAAATAAGAGAAATCAAGAAGCAAAAATGAGCTCTCTGAGTGTAGGAACCTGGTTTGTTTTTTATTTTAGAATATATTTTGGAGATGTGGTCTCACTCTGTGGCCCAGGTTGGAGTGCAGTGGTGTGGTCATAGGTCAGGGCAGCCTTCAACTCCTGGGCTCAAGCAGTCTTCCCATCTCACTCTAAAGTAGTTGGGACTACAGGTGTGCACCACCACACCCAGCTAATGGAACCTGGCTTCCTGTCTTCCAAGTGCTGAGCAGAGCTGACACACAGCAGATGCTCAGTGAAGATTCAAGAGATGAAATCATGGTCCCAAAGATAAGCAGAAGAATTCTGACCAGAACCCACATCTCCTAAAGCCCCTATTCAGTTCTTCCCACTTGCTGCTGTTCAAGTATCACTTCTTCTTTGGCCTTTCTCAAGATAATCCTCTTTCTGTCCCACTCAGTGAAGCTTTTCCTGTTTTCTGCGTTTTTACGGTGTTTTGTTGCCATAAGCTCTTCTCTACTTTCATGTGCCTTTCTCTAGTTTTCCTAACAGCTCTTTAAATAAATCCTCTGTCTGCCTTTGCTTCCCTATCTTTCACAGCAATGGGCATGTTGGGTGGGTAGATAGAATGTCATACTCTTCTGCTTGATTTCCTTATGGGAGGTTTCCAAATTCAATCGACTGCCAGGAGAAGCAGGAATAGGTGACTTTCTTTCGTGAATGGTGCTTTGAGCCCTGTGGAGGTGCTTGCTTTTGTTTCTTTCTCTTCTGTATTATTACAGCTGCCTTAGCTAAATCAAGTCTTCTTCCAGGTCACACATGGTCTAACTTCGGGTGCAATGACTCTTTGAGGAGGCAAGAGTTTAAAAACATCTGAGAGACAGGGCGTGGTGGCTCACACCTGTAATCCTAGCACTTCAGGAAGCTGAGATGGGCAAATCCCTTAAGCCCAGGAGTTCAAGACCAGCCTGGGCAACATGGTAAAGCCTTGTCTCTACAAAAAAAAAAAAAAAAAAAAAAAAAAAGTCAGGCATGGTGGTGCATGTCTGTGACCCCAACAACTCAGGAGGCTGAAGTCAGAGGATCACTGGAGTCCATGGGGTTGAAGCTGCAGTAAGCTGTGATTGTACCACTGCACTCCAGCTTGGGCAACAGAGCGAGACCATGTCTCAAAACAAAAAAAAGTTGAGATCATTTATTGAGATGGAAAATCTTTGATTATCTTTTTTTCTGGATACAAGGCCATGGTTGCTCAAGTGCTTCAAGGAATGGTGGGTAGGAAAAGGTTGATAGTAAGTTCTTGAACACCTGGGAAATTCCAAGAGTATATGTTAGGAATGCATTTAGCGGCAAAGAGAAGGCAGACTACAGAGGGTTGAACTAGTGGGTATTATTTTCTCCCATATGAAGTCCAGAGGTAGAAGTCCACACCCAGTGCTGTCAGAGACCTGGGATTTTTCTCCCTTTCTGCTCCACCATTTCCAGAATCTTTGTTATAACATTTGTCACCTCCTAATTGCAATGTGGCTGCTGTACCTCCAAGCATAAATTCCGTGTACCAGGTAGAAAGAAGAAAGATGAGTAAATAGGCTTTGGATACTTCCAACTTAGTCTTTCTCTGTCAGAAAATCAAAAGGTTTTCTGGAAGTTGCCCTAGAAGATGTTTGCTTACATTTCTTTCACTGGAATTGGGTTCCACGGTCATCTTTAGGCAAATCAGTGGGCAAAGGATATAAAATTATTATGGGACATTTAACCAATCATGATTCACCCTCTGGAGCTGGGATCAAGATATCTCTGCTGCTACCTGGAAAAAAAAAAAAAGAAGTCAGGGGCGGGGAGAATTTGTCAGCAAGGAAGCAATGAGAGGAGAGGATATTGGGAAGGAATCTTCCAATGATGATTGGATGGAATCCTCCATGATGATTATAACAGATATCTCTTGGGATACATTCTTCCCTTTTGTCCCTTAGGTAGGTAGATCTCAGGTGCATTCTGTAAGACTTCTAGAAAGGGCCATGAGTGGAGCAACTGGTCACCTCAGCAGCGGACAACTCAGTTACACATTTTTGTACTGACTCTTTCTCTGTCACTGTTTGTTTCCTTTGTCCCTCCTTTTACTCCCTGATAATCTCACTTCTAAATAAACTACTCATGTAACAGCTTTCATCTCAGGCTCTGATTCCAGAGGAGCACAGGCTGTGATACTAACCAACTGGATTTCTGGAAAGGAAGGAACTAGAAGGCAGATAGAGATGCTTGGTGACGGGGACCTCGGGAATAGGAGGGTACAGGTCTGCACTCTAGTATCAGGGTACCTGCTCCTATCACCTCTCTAGTTGCCTTGTTTGCTCTCTGTTTCAGAAATTGCCCACTGGAATACAGGAAGGTCCCATAAGGAGATGAAGTAGGATGAAGTAGGCTGATACAGGCATTAAAGAGTGGGTGGGGATTGTGTTGATCTGGAGAACACCTGCCCTCTCCAAAGAGGGCAGCCACTAGAAATTTGCCTCTTTTTCATTTTGTTATAAAAAAATTTCAAATTGAGATGCTATAATTAATATTTTACTATTTGATTTACCACATAAGTATTCATCTGTCCTTGCATTTACCTACCATTTCATTTTATTTTTGGATGCATTTCCAAGTATGTTACAGATATCAGTACACTTTGCACCTGCACACTTCAGCATGCATGTCATTAACTAGAGCTTAATATTGATTTACAGTTCTCCCCTCTCTTTTTGGAGTTAAAATATACATAGGTGAAGTGTATATATTTTAAATATACCATTTAATGAATTCTGACAAATACATGTATCTATGTAACGTAAATAGCTGTCAAGATGTAGAGCATTATAATTACCCTAGAAATTTCCTTCATTTGCCTTTCTAGTGTTTCCCCACCCCTACCCCACCAGGGACAATCACCATTGTTTTTTTCTCCCATATAGTTTAGTTTGGCCTGTTCCTGATCTTTGGGGGAAATCATCAGAAATTTGATTTTTTTTTTTTTTTTTTGAGACGGAGTTTTGCTCTTGTTGCCCAGGCTGGAGTGCAATGACACGATCTCGGCTCACTGCAACCTCTGCCTCCCAGGTTCAAGCGCTTCTCCTGCCTCAGCCTCCCGAGTAGCTGGGATTACGGGCATGCACCACCATGCCTGGCTAATTTTGTATTTTTAGTAGAGACGGGGTTTCTCCATGTTGGTCAGGCTGGTCTCGAACTCCCGAGCTCAGGTGACCCGCCCGCCTTGGCTTCAAAGTGTTGAGATTACAGGCGTGAGCCATTGCACCTGGCAGAAATTTGAGTTTTTACATAAATTAATTTTAAATGTTGTTAACTAATGCAAATTATATAAAAAAATCGTGTGACCAAATAAATCACATCTACTGGCCTGATGAAATCAGCAGGTTGCCAATTTGTGCATTCACTACACTCCATTTGTATAATTTGTACCCAATCCATTTCCATGCCAGTGTAACTTTAAATTAGGGATGACCCATCCAGGCTACCCTGGCGTACCATTTCTACACCAGTCTACATTATTGCATTCCCAGCTATGCTCCCACAGCAAATTGTAGTATTTTTCCCTATTTCCTAGTTCACATTCTTGAAGGTATTCTTTGGTTTGTCCACTTCATTTTTTCATGCCAGACTGTGGTGTCCACTACCAGGCAGCTTCTGGATTGGCTGCTCTTGTGGACAGTGTTTGCCAAAGGTCCAATCAACTGTGGCCATGGAGGTCATGTGATATAAAACATGGCTGCCTAAGGGCTGCCCTTAATAAGGGATCTTCTGTTCAGGGCACAGCTGGTTAGGCCTGTTTGTGGCTGGCAGAGGCAAAATACTTGACTTGTAGCAGCAATGATAGCGATCAGTCAGGTAGTGGAAAACTTAATTTTAAGGGCTGTATAACATTCATTCTGCAGATGGATCACAACTAATTTAATTTTTACTATAGTTGGATGTCTGGGCGTTTTTGAATTTTTAAATGATATACACTGATATGATGAGCTTTCTTGTGCAGAAATCTTTGTTGGCATGTCTGATTATTTCTCTAAGATTAACTTCTAGATAGAGGGTTGCAGGAGCAAAGTGTATGCACGTAAATGCTTGACCAGTTGATAGTCCCATCAGCCACAGAGGGATTTAGAGCAGGTGTTAAGCTTGAAGCTCTGAAGTCTGCTGTGAAATGAAATGAGATAGCAAATGTAAAACATGCATCACAGTGTCTGGTATATAGTAGGTGCCCAGTGAACAATAACCAGTATTCCTATTTCCCTATGCCCTAGTCATAAGCAGACACTCGTATTTAAGAAAAGTTGCCAACCACCAAAAAGTGTTACCATCATTTTTGACTTGCATGTTTAAGGCTTTTTATCTGTAGATGAGCTTGCACAGTAGTCAGGGGCTTATTTGCCTATTCAAGTGATCAGGACCATTTTGGATATTTTATTTATCCTCTTGTTCAAGGAAGAGTAGGGAAGAAGAAGGGACACACTGTGTTTTTGAGATACATGTGTGTAATCTCTATTCTTAGCACTGTTGTGGGATAGGCGTTACTTTCCCATTTTATGGATGAGGAAACTGAAGACCAGGGAGGATAAGTAATTTGTCCAAGGTCACCCTAGTAAGTTGGGGTCTGTCTGACTTCAAAATCTATGTTCTCAGTTCTGTATTGTGTTGTCTTTTGCCCTTGATCCTTTTGGAGGGAACGTGTGTATTAGGGAATTGGGTGCCTGCAGCCTTCTATTTATTTGTTTTTTACTCTATGGTATAGCAGGTATAGCACTGTAATAAGTGCCTTGTGTTTGCATCCAGGCTGCCACACTTACTGGCTGTGTAAGCTTGAAGAAGCCACTTCCTTTTTCTAAGCTTCGGCTTCCCCCTCTGTGTCCTGACGATAATAATAAGTACTTCACAGCATACTGAGTGAGATAATGTGTGCAAAGCACTTAGGTCAGTGCCTGGCATATATTAATAATTCCATAACTGGGTAGTAGCAACAATAATGTGTGCACCCTTATTGCTGAGTTGTCAACCGAATTTCTTTTTCACTTGGAGTTATAGACTTTGGAATCTGGAAAAGTTACTGTTATACTGGTGGTTTCTGAGGGGTTTGTCATCTGTTTTGTGCAAGTGTGTGTGTGTTCCCAGCATTCTACCTTCTTCTTCTGTCAAGGCATCCTTTGCCTCTCCTTTGTGCCCCCCTCCCAATTATTCTATGTACTTCTATGGGGCCACCAATCACCCTGCTCTCTCCTGACTACAGAGGCTTGGCCAATCGTAGGATGTCATGCTTCTGATAACAGTAATTGGTCCAAGGGCACTTGACCTAAATGTGTCCAATCAGAGTGTTTCCTGGAATAGACTTTTGACGTGGTTGAAAGGAGTTCTCTTCTTGTGGGAGCGCCTAAACTTGTGCTGTAGTCCTGCCTCAGAAAGAGCCTTTCTGCATGAGAAGAGGATGAGGCAAAGAGAATGATTGACAATGTTGGGGCAAACAGTCTTATCATAAGTCCATGACTTTCCAGCAATCTTCCCAGATATAAGAGCCTTCATGTTCCTTTGTGACTTAAGCTAATTTAAATAGCATTTCTAAAAGGAAGCTGTACAAATCCACCACATTTCTCAGTACTTAATTATAAGCTCTGGGCCATATTTTGGCCAAGTCCACATGGTTCTTCTGGTGCAATTATACAAAAAATTTATTCTAAACATACATGTATATTTCTTTCGTTTTCCTGGCAATCACCAGGGATACTATTTAGGCACTAATACTCTTCTCCTCTGTTTCTCCAAACTGGTTATACCTTTCTGGATTTGGAAGGTAAAGTGGATTACCCCAGTACATCAAAAAGCAAGCAGGTGACTGTTATTAAATAGCTATTGAGAGCAGTTTGTCTTGCAGTTGATGAAAACCTGCCATGGTACAAGACACAGCACCCTAAAACTTTTCCACCAAGAATTAGAGGCACTAGCAAGAATTCACACTGGAGTTAATTGGGGTCTTCAGAGGTAGGAAAACACTTCCTGGAATAAAGGAATCTCCTCCTGGCACATGCCTGATGAGCTCAGCTGGGATGCACTTGTTCAGAGGGGTGCGTGCCCTGGAAAGGGACCGTAGTGGATGGGGGAAGAGTTAGGGTCTGTTGGTCTATAGATGGTATCTAATTTGGGATTAGGACTCACTGGCCAGTTTTTTTTTTTTTTTTTTTTTCAAGAAGGTTCCAGGAAGACTCATTTCCGCCCTTTGGGAATTTTGATACTTGACATTTTCCAGGTTGATATTTGAGTTCCAGTTCCATTTTCTATTTTCTTATTTATGGTACAATCCAAAGACTGCTGAACTGAAGGCATCTTGTTTATTCCACAAATGTTTACTGCATACCTATGTTATGCCAGGCCCTCTCCTAGGCCCTGGGGAAGCATGACCAAGACATGGCTTCCAACCTAGGGAAACACTTTTCAATGGCGGGGAGGGGTGTGCACACCAATGGTGAGTAGGTTGTGGTTAGTAGGATGATGAGTTTTTGGCATCTGGTGTTTGAGCTTTTGCTTTTTTGATTTCCTGCCATCTGTGCCTCCTTTTCAGGTTATAAGCTGCTACTTTCCTTTGGGGCCCCATATACTCCAACTTGCAGATCATGTAGCTTGGATGTGGCTGGCCCTCCAGTTTAGATCAAAGGGTTGGCATATGACTTAGGTGTGGCCAGTCAAAACATTTTGTCTCCTGGTGCAGTAATTGTTCCAGGATGAGAACACGATTTAAGCCAATGAGTGTCAGTATTGGGCCTACTACTAGGACCATCACAAAAGACAGGCATCATCCTCTGGGGTGGGTAAGCTGGAAAGATGGAAGCCTGAAACTGCTGGCAGTACCATTGCTTTGGCAGGGGAGAGGTGCCTGAGAGTGACACCAGCCTGAGGCTCCTGCTGAAATCATCTGTGTTCTTATTTCCAGCTGTGCCTGAAGTCAGATCTACCCCCTGGACTTTCTCTTCAATTTAAGTCATTTTGAGTAGTGTTTCTGCCTCTTGGAATCTAGAGGATCCACATGAATGTAATGAAGTTATGTGCCAGGTGCTATGAGGCGATGAGAAGGAAGAATAGTATGTACCACTGCCTTCCTGGAGGAAGTGACACAGGACCTGAATCTTGAAAGCCCAGTAGGACTTAGCCAGCTCAAGGGGTTCTGAGCAGAGTGAGCCACATAAGAAATTACGTAGGAGCATGACAGTTTGTGCTGTGTTTTGGAAATCAGTGCAGTTCCTTGTTATTGGATTGAGGTCGGGAGTAGTGGAACATTAGGTGGGTGAATAAATGTCACTATCCCTATCCCCAAGCTGATGTGTATTAAGCACTTTCGATTTATCCTTCAGGAATTGCTGTGCACTTTACCTGGATTTATCTCATGTAATCCTTCCACAGCCTCTTGAGGTGCACACTATAGTTATCTCATTTTACTGATGAGGAAACAAGCTTGGGGAGGGGCTAAAATAATGTGTCCAAAGTCACTTAGCTAGGAGGTGGTAGATGCAGAGCTTATGAGGGCCTATGTGAGCCCTCGGAGGCTCTTTGCTAAATTTTGATTTTATGTTCAAAAGATTTTTCATCCATCCTCCGATTTCTGTTCTAAGATTGGACCATCCTCACCTTTTGTTCATGTTAGTTCCATTCATCCCAAAACGATGCGAGCACAGTTAATCCCAAACTTTGACTTAACAGCAAACCCATATATAGAATTTCAGAGGGAATGTCTGGAGTTTCTGTCTGGATTGTTTCCTTGCTTGGGATGAGATAAATCAAAGCAGGTGGCAGTGCCTGCATTCTGAACATCCTGCGCTGACACAGGTAGGTTATTGCTGCTGCCTGAGAGCAGTTGTGCTTGCCCGCATGAGTGAGAGCAGATCTGTGATACACCTCTTGGGTTCTGAGAAATAAGCGTGATCTCTTCCTGGCTGATCCTCGTGCCTTCACCCCGCATTTTGGTCTGAGCCCTCGATGGATTCAGTTTTGTTTCCAGTTCAGGAGACTACGCATTTCCCCAGGATGCAGGGAAAAGGTATCATCTTCCCCCGCTTCTGGTAGTGGACCCTGTGTGTGAAGCTCTGCCTCCCCTGGAGGGTGGTGTCATCAAAAGCTTAATGGTTAAAACACTTCATACTCAATAATCAATAATCAACACATCAGAGGGAAAGTAGGCTTACAGATGAATGGGTAGTAGCTTAGAGAGGGTGGGTGTATTAGTCTGTTCTCATGCTGCTGATAAAGACATATCCAAGACTGGGTAATTTATAAACTGGTAATTAATTGGCACAGTTCCACATGGCTGGGAAAGTCTCACAATCGTGGCAGAAGAGCAAGGGATGTCTTACATGGCAGCAAACGAGAGAATTTGTGCAGGGGAACTGGCCTTTATAAAACCATCAGATCTTGTAAGACTTATTCACTGTCATGTGAACAGCACAGGAAAGACCCTCCCCCGTGATTCAACTATCTCCCACTGGGTGCCTCCCATGACATGTGGGAATTATGGAAGCTACAATTCAAGATGAGATTTGGGTAGGGACACAGCCAAACCGTATCAGTGGGTTTTGTGAAGGAATTTTAGGCCGTATTTGGCTTATTGTGCAAGAAAAGGGGAATAGGTTTACTTGTTTTAGGGTTCATTGGTTTTTTTCCAGGAAGGGATTTTTATTATTTTTTTTTGAGGCTCTGTGACCTCAGAACAAGGCGAATAGGCTGCAAGGTAATACTTGAAAAATCAGAGTTAAAACTAGAAGGAAAAATGATCCTACTTGAGCCTTGTAAAAATTCCGTAACTTAGATATAGTAGGTGCGTGGCCTTGTCTATGTTTTACAGAAACAGAAAACTGTGACCCCAAGAAGCTTAGCAAGTGCCCATGGTGCACATGTAATAACCAGATCTTTCAACTCAGATCTTCATATATGGGTTCCAAGAGGGTGGATCAAGAGGCATTAGAATCAGGGCTCAATTTGATTCCATATTTTGGAGAACAGGGACATGACAAAGCATATGACTCTTTGCTTCAAGTCTAGTTGAAGAGAATGCTGCTGGAAGGAAATTCAACAAATATGTCAGCCAAATAGTTCCTGAATCCAGAGCATATCCCAAGGAGGGGACTGGTGACTAAGCGAATGGCACAGTTTTTTACTTGCAAATCACCCCAAACTTATTTAGAAAAGCTATGTGTTAGTCAGGGGGCTATAACAAAATACTAGACCGTGTGGCTTAGAAACAACAGAAATTGATTTCTCCCTGTTCTGGAGTCTGGGAATCTGAGATCAGGGAGTCAGCATGGTCAGGTTCTGATGAGGACCCTCTTCCAGGTTGCAGACCCCAGTCTTCTCATTGGAAGGAGGGCTAGAGAGTTCTCTGGAGTCCCTTTTATAAGGATAGTAATCTCATTCATGGGGGCTTCACTATCACGACCTAATTATCTCCCCAAAGACTTACTTCCTAATACCATCACATTGGGGATTAGCATTTCAACATATGGATTTTGGGGAACACAAACATTTAGTTCATAACACATGAATTCCCTCTACCCTTTTTTTTTTTTTTTAATTTTGAGACAAGGTCTGGGCTCTATCAACCAGGCTGGAGTACAGTGGTGCTATTTTGGGTCACTGCTATGTCTGCCTCCCAGGCTCAAGCCATCCTCCCACCTCAGCCTCTCGAGCATCTGGGAATATAGGTGTGTGCCACCACACCCAGCTAGTTTTTATATTTTTTGTAGAGATGAGGTTTCACCATATTACCCAGGTTGGTCCTGAACTTCTGAGTTCAAGTGATTTGCCCGCCTTGGCCTCTGAAAGTGCTGGGATTATAGGCATGAGCCGCCAAAACTGGCCCCCTGTTTACCCATTTTGAGGTTGACATTCAAAACTTTTATTTGTAGGTTCAAATCCTTGCAAAAAATATTACTTCTGGCATATTATAAATATTGACATCTTAAAATAAAAAAGTTACATGTTTAAATATATCCAATGAGTTCAAACCCATCATTATTCATTTAAAAAATGTATAAAAAATTATTTAAAATTTTAGTCTCTTTTTTCTTTGAAGTTACTATTTTAAAAATTTCCATACAAAGTCTTACTCTAATGAAATTTATATTTCTGCTTCAAAGACTTTTATTGATCATTCTGTTATGATTCTCTACAAGCAAACATATACATACATACATACACACACACACACACACACACACACACACACACACTGGAGATGGTATATATTTTTTCTAGTACTGTAAGATTTTTAGTGCCTGAAGAAATTCTTGTAGGTTGGATTTGAAATTCAATTCTTATTAATATAATTGAGCCACATAACACAAATTTATTAACAATATGAGATTTTTTTTTTTTTTTTGAGATGGTGTCTTGCTCTGTCACCCAGGCTGGAGTGCAGTAGTGCAATCTCAGCTCACTGCAGCCTCTGACTCCCAGTTTCAAGCGATTCTCTGCCTCAGCCTCCCAAGTAGCTGGAATTACAGGCGTGCACCACCACACCCAGCTAATTTTTGTATTTTTAGTAGAGACCGGATTTCACCATATTGGCCAGGCTGGTCTCGAACTCCTGGCCTCAAGTGATCCACCCGCCTCGGCCTCCCAAAGTGCTGGGATTACAGGAGTGAGCCACCACGCCTGGCTGAGAAATAATTATTAAGCATAAATGTAACATTTTATTAGACTACATTGTTTAATAAGATGGGTAGAACTTCTTAAAAAAGGCTGTTCAAAAGGAGGAAATTACTTATTGTTCTAATGATACAGGGATCAGCATTAATTCTGTTCTTACTATGCATTTTTATAGATGTAAATGCTGAGAAACCTTGTTCACACATGAATAAATCGATAGACGTGAAAATAATTTTGTTACAGCAATGCCACTCAATTATTTAAGCTCCTCCTGAGCTATATGCCAAAAATCACATGGCAATTTGCCATAAAATTTATTCTTAATGATCAATGAGCTGACAGCTCAATTAGGTCTTGCTGCAATATTTTTGAAAGCAAAGAATTGGAGGCTATTGGAATTGTGGAAGGATTTATTCCTTAGGCTGTAGGGTTATTCATTTTCTCAACGCTTAACTCCAGTATTGAGAATTATCCTTTTGTGTGATTCCTTTGGACTTTTTGGACCTGGGGACGATATACCATAGTAAAATTATGGGTAGGGAGAGGTAGGCTGTGTGTGTGCATGTGTGCGTGTGTACGTGCCTGTGTGTGTAGAAGGAACAGGATAAATATGAAAGAGGAGAGAGGAAAAGTTGATGCAGGATTCTTGAGCATTCCTGGGCAGAAGGAATGTTCTCAGGTCAGTTTTAGAGTGAGCACGTTTGAGATTTGAGAACCTGGAAACTGATAATTTGAAAACTATTCCTTTGCTGGGTGTGGTGACATGTGCCTGTAGTCCCAGCTAGCTGTATCTGTAGTTCCAGGAGGCTGGTGTGGGAGGATCACCTGAACCTGGGGAGGTTGAGACTACTGTGAGCCATGATTGTGCCACTGCCCTCCAGCCTGGGTGATGGAGTGAGACTGATATGGTTTGGCTCTGTGTCCCCACTCAAATCTCATTTCAAATTGTAATCCCCATGTGTGGAGGGAGGAACCTAGTGGGAGGTTTCCCCCATGCTGTTCTCTTGATAGTGAGTTCTCACAAGATCTGATGGTTTTATAAGTGTTTGACAGTTCCTCCTTCACAGGTACACTGTCTCTCTCACCTGGCACCACGTAAGATGCCTGCTTCCACTTCTACCATGATTGTAAGTTTCCTGAGGCCTCCCCAGCCAGGTGGAACTGTGAGTCAATTAAACCTCCTTCCTTTGTAAATTACCCAGTCTCTGGGAAGTTCTTAATAGCAGTGTGAGAATGGACTAATATAGAGACCGTGTCTCAAACAAAAACCCCAAAACCAAACAACAACAGCAAAACTATCCTCAAGGCTGACTAAAGAGTCTTCATGGTGTGCACACTCCAATTTGAAGCTTGCTGCTACAGGCAATGTGAGTTCAGGCTGAGTAGGCCATAGTGGGTATGGGGAATGGGAGAAGGTTTGCCAGGCAGCTGGGTTTTGTGGAGACCCGAGTACGAGAGGTCCAATTTGGACAGCAGGGAGGGGGAGAGATGTGGGCTTTAGAGTGAGAGCTCAATTCAAATCCTGGCCTCATCCAGTGGGTGCAGAATCTTGGAAAGTTATTCACTTTAATAGGCTTCTGTTTCTTACTGCAAAGTGGGGATAAAAATGATATTTGCAACTTTAGGCTCTTTGCAAGATCCCAGAGACAATGAAAGACAAGGTTTCAGGCTAGCATAGTCTTCAGGGCAAGAGTGGTCCCTGTGCCCAGCAATGCCCTCCCACTCCCAGGGTGGGGGCCACATTGGGGTGAGGATTCTGTGGAGTCAAGGGGACATGCCTGCCCTTGCCCGTGCCCTCTCTTTTGTGCTGCCTTCTAGTACCAGGACCCCGGAAGGAATTCCCTCCTGCTAAATCCCTATGTCTTCTCCCAGGGCTGCATGTGTCTCTTCCCTGATCCATTCTTCCAGAGTGCCTCATCCATGGGTGCCCCCATCAGCCTGAGGGGAGGCTAAGGCCCTTCAAGGTGCAGGACTGAGTCAGGGAAAGGAAGAACGGGTGGTAAGTTTGGGGATGTGGTCAGTGCAGGTGGGGGGCTGCGGCACCTCATGAGCAGAAGTTTTAGGCTTGGGTGGAAGGAGGTGAGGGAAGTCTCATGGCCTGATGTTGGGGCTCTTCACTGGTATGTAGATTGTGGGGGTGAAGGTAGGGGAAGAGATGAATCTTGGTGGGGGGTGAAAGACCTCCCCTCTCAAAATGAGGAAAAGAACATATTTTCTGTGAGTTTCACGAGAAAGTGGAAGAGGCCAGATGGTGTGACCTGGTGAGGGAGGGAGAAATTCTTTGCAATCCCATCTTCCCATTCCCACTCCTGCCCAAGAGGAAATCATTGTCTTTGGCAGAATATACAATTGATGTTGAATTTGTACTATCCACAGTTATTTGGATGACCTGTTGCTTCACACATGTGTTTTTGTTTTCGTTTTCCATTTTGTTGTTAGGTGGGTATGTTTGTCAAGGTCGGAGAATAGAACTAATTTTATTTAATGATGTCTTACCCTATTTTGTAACATTGAAGTATTGAGACTTATGTATGTGGACCTCAGTTTGTACTTTTGCTCTAGGTCCTGCCAATGTAAGATCAGTACTGTTTCTGCTGCAATAAGTATTTTCTTAAACACACAAACAAAACAATAAAAAAAGAAGAGGTGGGCAGGTTATATTAAAATATGTCATTCCCGAATGGAGGATCTGCTTTTTCTGGGGGTCAATTATCACTGTACTAGGAAGAACAGGCCAGACTTGCCTGGTTCTTAACCTTGGCAGCTCATTGCAATCACCTAGAGAGCTTTCAGATGACTAGTGACTGCGTCCTACCCCTAGAGGTTCTGATTCATTGGTGTAGGGTGAGGCCAGGTACCCAGCTATCTAAAAGCTGCCAGGTGATTACAATGTATAATAAGGGCTGAGAACCAGTGGGCTCGAGGAATCCTCAATTGGCTTCAGATGAGCTGAGAGAAGGTTTACCTTTTTCAGATGGGTTGTGTTATGCACGGTCAGAAAAACTGGACTGGTTCTCTTATAATCTGGACTTTTTGACTGCTGTAACTGCCTTTTAAACAACTGCCTACTAGTTATGTTGCCAGATATTGTTTAATCTCTGTACCTCAGTTTGCCCATCGATACAATGGGAGATAATCATAATTTCTTACCTTTTGGGGTTGTCCTGGGGATTAGTAAGATAATTTGTAAAATGTTTAGAACAGTTGTCAGCACTGAGCCGAAGCTACATGGCGCTTCCTAAATAAGGGCTGATTTGTTCCTGATGCATTCAATCTGAGACATCCCTTTGTGGACCATCGGTCAGGGACAGATGCCCAGTATTCTTTAGCTAACTTTAGCAAAGGTACACAAAGTGGCTTGATTTGTTTCTGGACATTTACCCGCAAGGAAACAAATGGACCACACAGTTCTGTCTGTACCAACTCAATGATGTTGGATATAAAAGGAGCATTAGAGAGCAGAACAACATGTAATTAACCAGATAGGCAAGATTGTTGAGTTTAGCATCACCTTTTATTTTTCTGTCTATTTTGGGTGGTGGTGATGATAGGGTTGAAATATCTGGAATAATACAGAGAACATCTGTGCTCATACAAGGAGTGCTTTTTCTCCCTAAGTCAGGGCCAGCTTCATGGGCATCTGACCTGCACAGTTGCTCAGGGGTCTATGTTCAAAGGGGCGCTTACTCTTGTTTTAATGCCCTGCTATGGCCATCTTGAAACTCTTAACAGTTTTGTCACTGAACTTGTGTTTTGTAAGTGAAGTCTGATGGCACAATGTTGTGCGCAGAGACACCTGCAGTGTGAGTACACATTGCAGTTCCTTACTGCTCATTTGCATATAGCTTTCACGATGCCCCATAGGCTCAGGATTCCAGTAGGCCCACCCCTCAGAGAGTTCAATGAGACTCAAAGGGTACAAGACAAGCACCTTGCATTTTTGGCTGAAGGAGCTGGGACGCTGACAGCCTTGAGAGGTTAATTTTTTTTTATTTGAACCAGAACTTGTCTTGAAGGCAGTATTGTTCTAAGAAACAAAAATGACATCCTTTTTTACTTCTCTGTACTAGCCAACCACTTATGCTGAAGATGAAACAGAAGGATAGGAAAGATAGGGCAACCCAGAGCCCCTTTTCCTTTTCCTTTTTCCTTCCTCATCAGTAAGCCAAATGTAGACAGTGTTGGTAGGATGTGCGAGTATCAAGAAGTGAAATAAAGTTATTGGTTCAGTGTTTCTAATGTTCTGGCAACATGTTCTGCACGTATGAACTACAAAATACAAATTGGGTAATCTCAGTGACACTGCACATGAGTTAAATGCTCTTATATTTGCATTTGAACTGGCATTGCACAACATAAACAGTACGATTCATGCTAATAATTTTTTTCTTAGAACGATATTAATTAGCAAATAAAAGACACCAGGACAAATTCAGAGGCCACGGAGAAAAGGAAACAGCTTTCTCTTCTGGTACATTTAACAGCATTTACCCCCTACTTTTTGGACAAGGCACCTCGCATTTTCATTTCTCACTGGACCCTGAAAATTATGTAGCCGGCCCTGTCAGAATTATGCTAGAAGAGGTCATTCTCCACTGGTGTCTTTCTGCACTGGCTTCAAAGCTGTTAAGCTCCTCTTTAGCAGCTGTGCAAAACAGGTTGCTGAGTGAAGGCTTTTGGAAGTGCCTGTGGTGAACATTGTTTGGCTTCTCAGCATCTATTTCTTCACTTGTCAATATTCTTTTGGCAGTAATCTCTCTACTCTCTGACCGTGTGCGTCAGTAGCGGGGGCCACACCCACAGGTCAAAGGTGGAGTGACCTAGAGTTAGGTCAATCACTGCATCGCGATATCTTGGTCTTACTGATTGGTTCAGGGATGGGCATGTGACCCAACCAGAGCCAATGAAATGCAAGGAGTCTCAGGCTGGGAATCCTGGGAAAGAAACCAGGATTCATATTTGAACCTGGAAGCAAGTTGGCTAAAGGTTGCTACCATCTTGCTGCCAGGCATAACCTGAGGAAGAAGCCAAGTTATTGAGATGGAGAGAAACTAAGTTGCTGTTAATATGGTGATGTCTGAATTATTTGCAAATTGAACATAAAGCCAGATCTATCCTTTTCAGTTAAGCAATCAAATCTTTGTGTTTTAGCTTTTTTTTTTTTTCTGTTATGTGTAACTCAAAGAATCCTAATAGATAAATGACATGTGCTAAATTATTGAGTTAAAATACTCTTTGATTTTTTTTTTTCTTTTAGAGACAGGGTCTCACTCTACAGACTATCCTGGAGTACAGTGGCGTGGTCACAGCTCACTGCGCCTCAGTCTCCTGGGCTCAAGCAATCCTCCCACCTAGCCTCCCCGATAGCTGAACTATGAGCACGCACCACCACACCTGGCTAATTTTTAAATTTTTTGTAGAGATAGGGTCTGGCTATGTGACCCAGGCTCATCTCAAACTCCTCACCTCAAGCAATTCTCCTGCCTCAGCCTCCCAAACTTTTGGGATTACAGGTGTGAGCGCCTGCCCCTCTTTGATTTCTTATAACTTCTACAAATAAGATAATAACTTATGCAAATAAGACAATAATGGATAATAATGGGTGGGATAATTTTTTGAGATGTCAAATTTAGAGTTTATTTCTTTTTCTTTTTCCCTTTCTATCTCCCATTCAGGTAGAAAGCAGCTTTAGTGTTTTTTTTCTTTGGGGAAGATTTGTGGTAGGCAGGAAGGTGAACCTGCCTGGATGCCACTTTTCTTCCTGGATTTGGTTGTTTGTCTTTTTTTTTCAAAGCCTAAGTAAGACAGGAGTCACAAACTGGGCCCCATTGGGCCTTTGGTGGCCTACGAGGCATTTTTAATTGACTTATATAATATTTTTAAAATTGGACAGTTTCACTCACACATCTGGATTTCTGAGATCTCCAGGAAAATCAGATTACCTGGCAGCTCTGGTCCTAGCATTCCTGTGTGTTAACTCTTGGGGGGTGTGGAGTAGCAGCTTTCTTCCTGAAATGGGCCATGTGTTCTCTAGTTTGCCACAATCTTACTACTTCCTTTTGCCTTATTCCCTGCAGATTTTATTCATTAACATACCTACCGGGGCCCTGAGCTCCCACGTGGCTACCTGCCTAAGCCCATGCAGAAGAATGGGGTTTGAGGAAGGAGGGAACGCTGATGAGAGAGAGATTAAAAGAGATGAAAGGATTTCCCCAGATTTACAAAGAAATTCCATAGGCTGGGGCAAGAGAAAGAAATCCTTGGGTCACAGAGCTGTGGGATCCTGGGCCCTGTTCCCTGGAAAAACCTCCAATTGGCAGGACCCTACAGAAGATCTTAGAGAGGAAGGATCTTCCTTCCTTAGAAGAAGGATCTTAGATACCTCCCCGTGTTTACCCAGGGGAGGCATATCCTTAGCAGGGGGCTATCAGCATCGCCAGAGTCCTGACCCTAAACTTGGGATGGAAAAAACAGAGTGAAGGAACCTAAAGACACTGGGAACTAAGAATGCTCTTCTCAGCTGCAGCTACTGTGGACAGATGACCAGCGTCCCGGGCAGCTTCCCAGTTGGTTCTGGTAAGGTCTTAGCCCTTGTGCATGGCCTTCAGGGTGCAGGTAATGGTGGTCAGTGGTGGTGGTTTTGGTGAAACACCAGGAACCATCAGGACTGAATTTCTTAGTCCAGCAGAATGAAGGCTTGGTGTCAAAATCAATTTATGGAAGATAAAGATATACACTATTTTTGGATATCTGAGTTTTTGGAGAGGGAAAGCCACTAGAAATTTTTAAAGTCCCCTTCTGGTTTGGAACTTAGCATAAGACAGACCTGTGTTAAAATCTCCAGTTCTTGTATACGGTAACAAGCTATACAGCGTGGGCTAGGTTTTCAGCCTTCTGTGACTCAGGTTCCTTATTTGTAAACTGGAATTTGTAGCACCTGCTTGGCCTGTGGTAATTCTGGGGGTAGAATGACATAATAAAACTGAAAGTACTTAGCACTTTTTTTTTTTTTTAGATGGAATCTCGTTCTGTCGCCCAAGCTGGAGTACAGTGGTGCGATCTCGGCTCACTGCAACCTCCACCTCCCGGGTTCAAGCAATTCTCATGCCTCAGCCTCCCAAGTAACTGGGATTATAGGTGCATGCCACCATGCTTGGCTAATTTTTGTATTTTTAGTAGAGATGGGCTTTCACCATGTTGGCCAGGCTGGTCTTGAACTCCTGACCTCAGGTGATCCGCCCATCTCGGCCTCCCTAAGTGCTGAGATTACAGGCATGAGCCACCATGCCCGGACATAGGTACATATTTTTATGAAGTAATTATCTCATAAATACATGTTTACAGTTTGTACTTTTACACTTAGTATACAAGTTTTTCAATATTGCTGCATACTGGTCATAGTTATCACAGTTAATATTTGCACACTGCTTCTCTGAATTGATGTAATAATAATAATAGATGGAGTGTCTCCTCCTAGTCTCAAACAATGAGCTAGGCTCTTTAAATATATCATTTGATTTAATCTTCTTTACAGTAGTATTGGTTGGTGTTCATTGCATTTATTTTTGGAGTTACTACCTGTGATGTCGTGTGAGAGAGGTTATTCTGCTGGTATGTCTTCCGCATTTCTCTTATCTCTGGCTCATTTCCATTTGGCAGGCAACAGTATCTAGTTAGACTTTCACAACACTGCTTATATTTATTATATTTATTTTTGGGTTTACTGTCCTCTTCTGACATACCCAGGTGGGCTTTTCTACTACTTGCCCATATCTGGTTCTCCTCTACTTCTGGGCACACAGCCTGGAGTTCTGGGTCCCCACAGGACTGCTGCACTGACGAATTTTGCCTGAACTGTGGTGTAGACTTTGGGTGCTTAAGAAATGCACTTCTGATGTGTAATGCCACTGGGATTCAGGATTGCTTGCTTCTGCCACAAAAGCCCGCGTATCCTGACTAGTGCAGCAAGCAGTGTGATTTTTGCATTGTTAGAAACAGATATCCATGTTCCATTTAAAAATATTTAAGTTCACAAAAGTATCCTCTTCCTAATTTTCAGTCTATTTTAGGACAGGTTGTATACTAACATGACAGTCATCCTGGAGGTAATACAAAAATAATAACTGAAATTTGAGAAAACGGGTTTATTTTTTAAATTTTTGTTATTATTTTTTAAGAGCAGGAGCTACCATTTATTGAGTGCTTGTTAGTGCCAGGATGTTATAAAAATCATTTTATTTATCACCACTCACTCCCATTTTGTTGACAGTGATACTGAGCTCACAGAGGTTACATAATGCCCACTTACAAAACCAGCCAGCAACACAGCCACTCCAACAGAAAAGCTCTTTCGACTACACCATTCTGCCCTCCAAAGACCCCTCAATAATGCAAACCAATTCTAAGTCTTTTTTTTTTCCCACCAAATTTCTTAGATTAAAATCAGGAGAGTTAATGAAATGTTCTTAACTTGTGGATAAAGGGGAAAGCTCCTGGGAAAGTTTATTTCTCTCCATGTATGAGGCAGAGAAGGATCCAGAACCATTGTCTTTGTGTTATTTTTTACAGAAGCTTCAAGGAATAACAGTGCACTCCCTGCCAAACACCAGAACACCAAGACAATTGATGAAACCACTCTTCCTCATCACTTTCATCTGGCTGCATATTATTTTCTTTCTTTTTTTTTTTTTTGCACATTATTTTCATGGCTGCGTTGCCACTTTAACAATGAATCCCAAACTTACAGTGTGTCAGAAGCACTCATGGAGCTTGTTAAAAACATCACTTCCAAGTCCCCACATCAGACCTGCGGCACTGGCTTCACCACAAGTATAGACCAGAAATGACGTTTCTGGACCATCTTTCACAGACAATTTGAATGCAGTCAGGTTTGGGAAGTTTGCACTTCTCTGCCAATACAAGCTCTTACACAACAAACGTATACACTCCTGAAAAGTTGTGGTAAGCTGAAATTTTGTAAATCAATCACATTTTAAGTACAAAATGTGTTAGATTTAATAAATCCAAAAAATAATGGATAAGTAAATGAGATTAAACTCTTTCTAAAACTAATCAACCTGCAATAATTCCTTTAGTAATGTGAAGAATACTTCCTACAATTTATTACTTTCAATAAATTCAGACTTAAAGTCAGTAGTTTTAGTGTCCTATATTTTATATGTGCAAACCTGAATGACTGGATATGAGAATATGGCCATTTCAGTCACATCTAAAATACCATTAAACAGAAACAAAGTAATTATATTAATAACAAAAATGTACACTCATTTCAACATGATGAGATAAAGCTGTGAAAATACCTAGCATACCATACATAAATGCTTGATAAATCTGAAACTCAAAAATCTTCTGCTAAGAATGGGGGGGATAATCTTCATAAAGTTGTTATGAGGATTTAAGTGAGTTAATGTGAACCAACTACACACTAGTTGGTTGTAGTGGCCAACTGCAGCCAAAAAGTCCCAGTAATACAAGCAGCTATCTAGTTAGGGAAGGAAGACACAGAAATAAACATTACTAAGCATGACATGCTACGAGCATTATCTCAGGTGATCCTCATATTCCTGAGAATTAGGTTTCTTTTTCTCCTTCGTACTATACAAAAACAGGAACGACAGGCCCTGGGTCACAGGGCGCATCGCCATAAGGCTAAGAGGCAAACTCAATTTTGACTTCTCCAAAGCATTCACAGAAAACAACAACAACAACAAAAACCAGATACATGTGATAGTAGGAGTTGAAAGGATCATGGGTCGTTGGCAGCAAAAGGCAGAATTATTCACTCATTCATTTGTCCATTCATTCATTCATTCCACAGAGATATATGACATTGAGCATCTGCCATGGGCAAGACAGTGCTAGATATAAGACCCAAATCTGAAAGTCTATCAAGAGAGACAAACCCATAAAGCAGAAAATTGTCTAACAGTGCAGAAATAACAGGCTCAAGGAAGTGGAGAAAACGGGTTTAATGTCTCGCAGTAGAAAGTACAGAATGCTCAAGGAAGGCTTGGATTTAGGGTAGATGTGCATTGCCTTTAGTTCTTTTTTGCACATTTTGCTTAGGCTAAATGTGGGTTTCTGGGAGGCAGCGAAAATAAATGATGATAGGGAGAAAAGTGGCTGAATCTGGTGAAAGGCTTAAGGAAGGAATGAAAGCTGCAGGTGAAGTTCTGATAGAACGAGATTTTATTGAAAATGCTGAAGAGAAGCGTTAGATGGAAGGGCATAGATATAAATATGAGTCTTTTTGCTGGTGCTTACAGACAGGCATCCACTGGACTTTTCTATCATTCATGTAAAATTGTGCTTGAATGCGGAGGGAAAAACTGTTCTTCAAAACTGAGGCTCCCATGTGGCAGAGCGCAGGGAGGGTCCCTGTGCCTGGTGGTGGGAACTGAACACCAGGTGTTCAGTTCATGGTGACATCTGTGAACTTGTGTGGTCAGAAAGTGAGGTGCCACTGGGATTCAGGATTGCTTGAAAGTGAAGATTTACCCAAAGATTCTGGATGTGGGCAATGTGGGGGAATATTAAACAAAATGACCTGTGGGAGTTTTTTCTGTTCACCATACCGTCTCCATGATTTGGGTGAATCATGCCCACTTGTGCAATTTTTGGCCAAGTTGCCTTAGGTAATTTTTACATAATATTTATAAAACCTTCCTGTAATTGTGACTCATGGTCATGCTTCTACTCAGAATTTTTGTTAAAGCTAAACATTTCAGGGAAAAAAAGAAGGCCTGAGTGATGTGGAAGGCTTCCAGAGAACTCAATTAAGGAAGGCAGGGTGGTCAAGGCTGTCATTTGCCGCAGATGCCCTTAGTCACCAAAGCTGCAGCGACAGAGATGCTAATTACATTTCTTTTACATTTCCCCTTCATTTGTTTGGAATAAAAAAGAAGTAATGTATACACATTTGTCAAAAGTATTCAAATGTTACCCAAATATATAAAGCCAAAGTGCAAGTTTTCTTACCTCTTGTCTGCCCGCGACTCCCAACCTGTAGATGTGACAACTGTTAACTCTTTAATATACATTCTTCTAGGACTTCCTTTATGAACATATACTCTTTAGCTAATTACAGTTATGTTTTTATTTTACTAAAGTCATACGTGGTCAGTATGAAAAGTACACAGAAACCTTAAAAAATATATTCCCAACATTTTGCCGTGTGTGCGTGTGTTTGTACATATATATATATAGGTATATATGTGTGTTTGTGTATATATATGTATACATATATACACACACAAATATGCACTTTAAAAAAAAAGAAAGTAGTATCATAAAATGACCCTATGGGCAGTAATACTTTTATCATATTTTAGAGATGAAGATGTTTGGGCTTAGGGTAGGGACATTGAATCACCTGCCCAAGATCACACAGGTTACAAGTAACAGAGCTGGGATTTGAACTCAGGTTTGTCTGACTTCAAAGCCTGTGTCCTTGGTAACTGTGTCATCCTGTTGCCCTTTCTATGTCAACAAACAGATTCATCCTGTTTTTTAAATAATGCCAGACAATTATCTGGTATAAATGTGCCATTAAAAAAATCTCACTTGGTAGCTTTTCAGATGAACTGAAAAGGTGAATGTTTGGTAGCTTCTGTTTCTGTATTTTGTTTGAAAAGTCATGATGTTCTGATGCCAAGGGTTTTTCATGGTTCAAGGTACCTCATCTGCTGCTGAAAAACAGAGCCCTGTGTTTATCTGTCCTTCAGGAAAGTAACACTGGCAAATTATATTGCGATATTTATACCGAGGAATGCGGTTTATGAGAGCCTGACCCTGACACTCAGTTTTCTGTTCATTTTGTGTTTCTCCTTCCTTCTTCTTTTCTTTTCCTTCAACACTTTAACCCTACATCTGCTGAGTATAAAGGAACTTTTTTAAAAAAAATTTTAATTTTCACTGACATATAATAATTGCACATATTTATGGGGTACAATATGAAGTATAGTGCTTCCAGCTGCCTCCAACTTTTTTTTTTTTGGTCAAGAGTGCTTTGGCTATTCAAGGTCTTTTATCGTTCCATATAGAAAGTTATTTTTAATAACATGCTTATGACACCCTAAGGGCTTTAATCACTGGCTGCTGAGTTTAATATGGGAGAGCCTGTAGAATTTCATCTCATCGCCTTCCACTTTGGTTCAATGTATGGTTCAATGGCAAATTTTATGTGTCAACTTGGCTGGGCCATGGTACCCAGCCATTAGGTCAAACATTACTCTAGATGTTTCTGTGAAATTATTCTTCAGATTAGATTAACATTTAAATAAGTAGACTTTTAGTAAAGCAGATTACCCTCCAAATTGTGGGTGAACCTCACCCAACCAGTTGAATGCCTTCATAGAAAAAGACAGAGGTCCCCAGAAGGAGAGGGAGGCTGGCCTACTGAAGGCCTCTGGACTTGAACTGCAGCTCTTCCCTGGGTCTCCAGCCTGTTGGACTACTCCACAGATTTTAGATTTGCCAAGCCTCCATGATTGGATGAGTCGATTCCTTAAAACATATCTCTCTCTATACATATCTATATCTATATCTATATCTATATCTATATCTATATCTAGATTTATCTATATCTATATATAGATTTCTATAGATATCTCTATATAGATATCTATATATAGAGACATCTCTATAGAGATATCTCTATAGAGAGATATCTCTATATAGATATCTATATATCTCTATATAGAGATCTCTCTCTATATAGATATATCTACCTGTACTTCCTGTGAGTTGTGTTTCTCTGGAGAACTAATAGGTAGGGTGACTGTATAATTTACTCTCCACACTGGGACACTTTTAATCATTGCTGTAATACATTAATTTTAATGTAATCTTCTTATCCCTTGCCCCCTTCCACTTCTGAGTCTTCAGAGTTCATTACATCACTCTGTATGCCTTTGTGTACACATAACTTAGCTCCCACTTATAAGTGAGAATGTATGGTTTTTGGTTTTCTATTCTTCCATAGCGTTTCTTATAATATTCTGGAATAATATAGGCCCCCACATCCTTTTTTATAAAATTGTTACCTTTTTGATAGTTATTTTAAATTTCCTCATGGTTAGATTCAGGCTTTCCATTTCTATTTGGGGAACTTTGTAGTGACATTGTAACCATCTCAGATTGTCCCATCTATAGATACACTATGTCCACCTGCGCCTCACTAGAGATGTTAATTTTTATCAGCTAGGTGACTTCTCCACTGAACAGAAACTGTTTTGCTTGTATTAAAGAAGCAATTTGTATAGAGACACCATAAGATCACTCACATATGTTGTTTCTCATCAAAATTTTCCCCTAGACCTGGCATTCTTTAATGATTTTTGCCTGAATTAATCAATGATTTCTATAAATCTACCACTTCCTGCACATTTACCAGTTGGCAGTTAACATCCTCCTGTAAATAAGAACCTCCCTGTGTTAGTTTGTTTCTGCATTGCTATAAAGAAATACCTGAGGGTGGGCAATTTATAAAGAAGATAAGTTTAATTGGCTCGTGGTTCTGCAGTCTGTACGGAAAGCGTGGTGCTGGCATTTGCTTCTGGTGAGGGCTTCAGGGAGCCTCCAATCATGGTGGAAGGCGAAGGGGAGCCAGTGTATCACATGGTGAGAGAGGGAGCAAGAGAGAGAGACGGGGGAGGTCCCAAATTCTTTTAAACAACCGGATCTCACGTGAACTAACTGAGCGAGAACTTACTCATCGCCAAGCAATGGCTAAGCCATTCATGAGGGATCTAGCTCCATGATCCAATACTTCCCATAGGTCCCATCTCCAACAGTGGTGATCACATTTCACCATGAGATTCAGAGTGGACACACATCCAAACCATATGACTCCCCTCTCCTTTTCATTTTTCTTGTATTTACTTATTTATCTTTCTATTTCTCAGCAGTACGGACTCATAGATTCCTGTCTTTCCCAATGGTTTTTTAAAATTCACTATTGTCCTTAATCATTTTGGTACTCAAGTTGCCCCAGATTTACCCAGTGGGAGCTGCTTCTTTTGACATGCCATCATTGTTTCAACTACTTTCTTACTTTCTGTTATAACAAGATGTTTCAGGTAAACTTGTACTTTCCCTGCTCCAGCCCTGATATCAGCCACTTCTCCAAAGAGCTCTGGTTTTTAGTGGGGAGTGGTTTCTGAGACCAAGATTTTGTTTTTGAGATCAGTTCTTAATTATTTCACTGCATTTTTTCCCTTCTCTTCAAAATGATGTATTTATTATGCCATTGTCAATGTTGTTAGACACACTAAAAATATTGAAGATCTTGTACGTAATGTGTATTGCTACTTGTCCTCAGAGAAGACTTGAAAAAAATTTTTTTTGAGATGAGGTCTCACTCTGTCTCCCAGGCTGGAGTGCAGTAGCACAGTCACAGCTCACTGTAGCCTTGACCTCCCCAGGCTCAGGTGATCCTCCCACCTCAGACTCCCAAGTAACTGGGACTACAGGCATGTGCCACCATGCCCAGCTAATTTAAAAGATTTTTTTTTTTTTTTGTAGAAATGTGGCCTTTCATGTTGCCCAGGCTGGTCTCAAACTCCTGGCCTTAGCTGATCCTCCCACCTCAGCCTCCCAAGTAGCTGGGACTGCAGGCACCAGGCCCGGCTAATTTAAATTTTTTTTTTTTTTGTAGAGATGTGGCCTCTCTATGTTGCCCAGGCTGTTCTCGAACTCCTGGCCTCAGTCAGTCCTCCCACCTCAGCCTTCATGCCCTCCTGATGAAGACAACTTGACAACTTGAGAGAAACATTTATAACATCAAAACTTAAAGTTCTTTCATTTAAGTTGTTTTTAAACATTATTATATGTTGCATTCTTGTGAAGTGGCCTTTCAGTACAGGATATCAGCAGTTTTATACAAGTGTTCAGAAAGCAAACACATTTTACTGCATTGTAGTTCTATTCATGCTTTTGATGTTATATATGTCTACCCTCTCTGTATGGTGGAAATCTTATACAATGGTATGCTGCTCCACATCTCTTCCCAAGTCCACTTTCAATGGTGTCATGTTAGTAGCTTCAGATCAGCCATGGTGAGAGCATTCGCACAAAAGAAATTGGCAAATGCTCTAAATCAGAGCTTATTTCTCTCTGGAGAGCTGGTGGTTAAACATTTACTAGGATACCACTGCCCTCAACCCAGTCACTTTCAATGATGTTGTGAAATTAAATAATTCAAACTTAAAGCAGTTGAAACTTTAAACTATTTTGAGCCTTGAGAGGCATGTGGTGGCTATGTGGTCTGAGTTACATAGCATGCAGTTACAACTTCTGCTTTTCCCTATAAATGATTAGGGAAGGCCACAGAGATGACACCAAGGTTAAGACCCCTTTAGATCATCACCCCTCCTCATGGAATGTTAAAGCAATCTTCCTTGGAATATAGCAAGCTGTAACTGATCAAATTACTATAACGTATATATTGATCTCGTGTAGAGAGGGTTGTAGCCCCATTCACTGTCTATATAAGTAAAAACCTTACTTTCCCACTTTGCAATGCTGACCCATTCTTTTGGAGCCTGTGTTTTCCAGGTGGCCTTCCTTAAGCCTGTGCTTGTATAAACTCTATAATAGTTTCTGAATCTCATTATTTAAAGTTGACAATATCAACTGATTTATTTCCACCATAATGTTATGAGATCTTTGGGGTATTGCTTTTGTGGCTGGAAACCTGTGTGGCCAGTGGTGTCTTTGCCTTCATTCTTGTCCTGCATCCAGGAAGAATGAGGAACGCACACAAGTGGAGGGTGAGCAAAACTAAGAGAAGCTTCATTGAGTGTTAGAACAGCTCAGAGGAGACCCGCAGTGGGTAGCTGCTCTCTGCTGGCAGGTCATCCCGATGAGTGTTCAGCTCTCAGCAGAGAGGGTAGCTCCTCTCTGCAGCTGGTCATCCCATTGTTTGCAGCTCTCAGCAGAGAGGAGGTCCTGGAGTGAGTAGCTCCTCTCTGCAGCTGGCCATCCTGATGTCTGCTCTGAGTCCAGGGTTTCTACCTCTTCAGAGGCAGGAAGTGTTTGGTGGTTGGATCATGGGCAGGAAAAAGCACCATGAGTTCCCCCTCCAGTCTGCAGGACTGGCAGCTTGGCCCCCAGGCTCCAGGCCTTCTCCAGCCTGAAGGTGGGTCTTCACTGGAGACCCCTCTCCTTCTGCCCAGGACCCTGTCCGCCTCCCCTGCTGTTCATGGTGCTTAGGCTGTTTGTGCTAAGGGGCACCTGCAGGCCAGTGCTGAGCTGCCCTCAGCCCCTCCTCAGCTTCCCTCCTGTGCTTGTTGATGCCCAAATCTGGAAGGGGCCAAGGTGGCAGGGGTCTGGTGTGTCAGTGCTGCCACAAGCATGCGTCCACCCGGCTGTGCTGCAACAGTGCCCAGGCTTGGCCTCAACTTTGCTCCACTATCAGAGTGGGTGCTGGGAGCAGGGAAAGGCCAGGCAGGCCTGAACCAGTGGGGGACAGTGGGGCCTTCCCGGAACCCTAAGAATACAGAGATGCCCGGGTCTACAGCCAGGCTGAGGCAGCTGCATCTGCACCTGGGGAGCTCCTGCCCCACCAACTTGGAAGCAGTGGGGCTCCTGTTTGTCCCCAGCTCCCACCGGCTCCATGGAGCGTGCAGATCTGGTGAAGAAGAGGCCGCTGACAGCAGGGAGAAGCCAGGCAGCAGGAGCACCCACTTTTGAGCTCCCCAGGCCCCCAAGAGCACAGAGACATTCAGGTCTTGAGCCATGCCAGGGCAGCTGCAGCAACACCCAGGGAGGATGGGGCTCCTGCCTGCTCCACGGAGAGGGAGGCCCAGCCATGCCTCTCCACTGCAGTTGGTGTCTTGGCAGTGGCCACTCTAGATGGGCCACTACTGCCATCAATCCCCCTTCTGAAGAGGTACATCTAACTGCTATTGGGATAGGGATGATGGTTGCTCTTAACTGCTTCATGCTGACAGGGGGCATTGTTTTGGGGAAACAGCAGTCAGTTCTCTCTCAGAGGCTTATCTAAGAGTTCCCAGTAAAAAAGGAGCCATCATCTGAGGCTCCAGTTGCACAACCACTTGAAATTTAATGGCTTCTAGGTGAGAAGAAACACATTTTACAAGGAGGTTAAATATGCGATGGGCTAGAGCTGTTTCACACTGGTGGAAGAAACTGAATCTTCTATGGGGACAGTTAAATTTTAAAAGAGAAATAACTGTTTAGGGGAGTAGATAATCCCTTGGGAAGGGTCCTTGACAAAGATGCCTATGGTGAGGAACAGAACAAAAGCGAGAATAGTAAGCATAGGATATCCCTGGAGAGTTAATTATTAGCACTTATCTTTTTGCTAATCTTTGTGATTTTTTAGCTTGAAGTCCCTGATTTCTTCACTCCAGTATTTTAGGTGCTCTCCTGGGTCAACAGAGGCAATTTCATTGGTTTCCCAGGCCTTAACTCGAGTATAAGGAATACAAGAATCTATTCCAGTGACCTTTACTGCTGTAGGAGTAGAAAAAAGTACAGTGTAAGGTCCCTCTCATTCCAGGCCTAGAGAGGGAGAAAGGAGAGGGAGAGCCTTTACCAGTAGTGAGTCCCCTGGGTTGAATAGAGGGGGCCCCAGTTCACGGGGTTGAGCCTCTGATAGTTGTTTTGGTTCCTATTGGAAACGGGCCAAAGAGGTTATATGTTTAATTAAATCAGAGGTTTCTTGGTCTAGGAAGAAATCATTGGTGAGAAAATGCCATTCATACATCATTTCGAAAGGACTTAAACCTAACTTTGAAGGGGTGTTCATAACAGGTAGTTGGGCTATGGGGAGAAGAGTAACCCAGGGGAGATGAGTCTTTTGAGCCAGTTTCCTGAGGTGCCTTTTGATAATATCATTTCTCTTCTCTACCTCTTCCAAGGATTGTGGTCTCCAAGCACAATGAAGATGGAATTTTATGCCTAGTGCCTTTGAGGCCCCTTGCGTGACAGCCACCTTGAACGAGGGGCTATTACCACTCTGGACGTACTTAGGAAGTCCAAAGCAAGGCATCGTTTTGTTAATGGGTACTTTTATCACCTCAGAGGCTTTCTCTGTTTCACGTGGAAATGCTTCTACCAAGTTAGTGAAAGTATCTACCCATACTAGGAGGTAATGGATGCCCCTTGTCTTTGGCATATGGGTGAAATCCATCTGCCGCTCTTCCCCTGGGTAGCCTCCTGTTCTTTGGGTTGCAAGTTGGAGAAGCCATTGATTGAGGGGATTATTTTTAAGGCAAGTCTCACAAGCATTAGCGACCTGTTTGTTTTTAGCAAATTTTTACCAGAGTACAACCTTTGGGCCATTTGATAGGTTTTATCCTTACCTAGGTGGAAGGCTTAGTGGAGGATTTTAAGGACTTTCCATTGGCTGGAACCTTGTAGATGAATCTTGCTGTCCCCTGATTGCAGCCTTCCTGAGCACTGAAGGGTATATCCCTGAGAAGCAGCCCATTCTATCTCCGCAGAAGAATACTGAGGTTTTACTTCTTTTGTGGTGCCTTCCCAGATCATAGGGGCCTCTAGTGGATCAGAAATCTGAGGCCCTCTCACTGCTGACTTAGCTGTTTGGTCTGCCAACTTATTTCACTTGGCTACTTCATCTCTCCCTTTCTGGTGGCCTTTACTATGTATTACTGCCACTTCCCATGGAAGAAAGACTGAAGATAATAGTCTGTTGATTTCCTGCTGGTATTTAATGGGAGACCTATTGGCTATGAGGAAGTCCCTCTCTTTCCAGATAGTAGTGTAGGCATGGAGGACTAGGAAAGCATACTTAAAATCAGTATAAATGTTAACCATTTCCCCTTGCTTAATTCAAGTGCCCTCATGAGGCAATTAGCTCAGCTAGTTGAGCATTTGTGCCCAAGGAGAGAGGCACACTCTCAATAACGTCATTCAGGGTGACTACTGCATACCCCACCTTATGGATCCTTTGCTCCACAAAGAAACTTCTGTCCATAAAGAGAATGCATCCTGAGTTCTCTAAGGGGGTTTCTTTGAGGTCCTCTCTGGTCTCGTGAGTTGGCACTACTATCTGTTCATAGTCATGTTCGAGCTCCCCAGCTCCCTCTGGGAGGAAAGTGGCTGGGTTTAGGGAGGGACAGGTTCTTAACTGGACTGCTTACCTGTGCTGTGTACCTTGACTTCTGCTGTCTTCTGCCTCTGGAGCCCTCAGATCTAGTTTTCCTTTCTAGGGCCTCAAACTGAAGCTTGGGGGAAAAAAGGTGCCTCAGAAGGATGTATGGACTCATTAAATTAGTCCCAGGTGGCTCTTGCCAAATTGTAGCCAGCAACTAGTGGGGCAGCCCCTCTGTTGCTTCCCTATCATAAGCTGTGGGACCAGGTCCTCCTCAACCAAGGGAGAGAAAGGGAGTCCTGGGAACTGGGGTCCTGGCTCAACTAGGTGCCTCCCAAAAGGACAAGTTAAGTGCAGGGGAGGGGAAGGTGCCTGGGGAAAAAAAGCCTCTTGCCCTATGCATGTGAGCTCCTTCAACAGGGGAAAGAAAAGTCTCAACTGTTATATCCTCCTTACTTCTAAGAAAAGACAGACACCACATTGTTCTCATGTACACTCCTGATGACTAAGCCAAATGCTCATTCTACCCAGTAATATTTCTGTCATTTTCAACAATATCCTTAACATTTAATATTATATATAAAGAAGAATTAGGAACCATGATAGCTGCAAAAGAAAGAAAGAAAAAATGATAGGTAAGATGGAGCTCCTAGTGCTGACATCCTAATCGGTGGTTGGGGACTGGAGTTAGTCCAGCGGCCTTTAGATAGCACTGAGGTGTAGCCTCAGCCAAATACCCTCAGTTGCCCTACCCAGGACCTCTTTCTGGTCCCATGCTATGGCTAGACCCTTGCGAAGAAAAACTGGGTTGGAACAAAGCCAATATTCCCAACCCCTGAGGGGAATGGGGGATTGACAGTGTCCTCCCCAGCAAGCCTGTATTCTGCGTCTTGTGCAGCACCCGCACTAGTCACTTTTAACTGGCTAACAGAGGCCCAGTATTTTTCTTTCATTTTGACTATTGTGTAGTTTAGAGACTCCAGAAAAAAAAGGACAGAAAGATCTGCTTTTACTCAACCTTCCACAGATCCCAGACAAGCCCCCCACAAATGGTACAGGATTTTTGGGGTGTTGCTTTTCTGGCCAGAAACCTCTGTGCCTGATGGCGCTTTTGCCTGAATTCTTGTCCTGCATCCAGGAAGAATGAAGTATGCAGACAAGTGGAGGGTGAGCAAGACAAAGAGGAGATTGAAGGAGTGTTAGAACAGCTCCCAGGAGACCTGTGGTGGGTAGCTCCTCTCTCTAGTCAGATCATCCCATTGAGTGTTCAGCTGTTAGCAGAGAGGAGGCCCTGGAGTGGGTGGTTCCTCTCTGCAGGCAGGTCATCCCAGTGAGTGTTCAGCTCTCAGCAGAGAGGGTAACTCCTCTCTGCAGCTGGTCACCCAACACCTGCTGCTCTCAGCAGAGAGGAGGCCCTGGAGAGGGTAGCTCTTTAGCCCCCTCCTAGCTTCCCTCCTGTGCTTATTGGTGCCCCAAGTCAAGAGGGGGCCCAGGTAGCAGGGGGATGGCATGTCAGCACTGCCCCAAGCATGTGCCCATCTGGCCAGGCTGCAAGAGTGCCCAGGCTTGGCCCCAACGTTGCTCCATGATTGGAGCAGGTCCTGGGAGTGGGGAGAGGACAGGCAGTGTGGGCAGGCACTTCCCAGTCTGCAATGGGGAGGAGGCCTTCCCAGGACCCCAAGAGCACAGAGATGCCTGGGTCCACAGCTGGGCTTGGGCAGCTGCAGCTACACCTGGGGAGCTCCTGCCCCACCAACTCAGAAGGGGCAGGGCTCCTACTTGTCCCTGGTTCCTGCCAACTTCATGGAGTGTGCAGCACTGGCCATGCCTTTGAGATCGGAAAGGGCACTGAAAGTGGAGAGAAGCCAGGCAGCAGGAGCAGGCGCTTCTGAGTCTGCAGGGGGCAGGGGGCCTTCCTGGCCCCCCAAGAGCACAGAGATGCCTGGAGCCACACCAGGGGAGCTGCAGTGGCACCTGGGGATGGTGGAGCTCCTGCCTGCTCTGAGTGGGAGGTCCAGCTGTGCCTCCCTACTGTAGCCGGTGTCTTGGCAGTGGGTCACTCTAGATGGGCCACTGCTGCTATCAGTAACTCTTATCACAATTGGTAGTAGTCTATTTAGTTATTTGGTGTCTTAAGATTCATGAGGGTAGAGCCCTTCTCTGTCTTCTGTGTTCTCTATTCCCTGCACCTGCCACAGCAGTTGGTGTGGGTAGGTGCTTAAAAAATCATTTGTTAGTGAAAGAACTAAGAGTTGCTTGTAATAAATGCTAAAGCCATTCAGAGGAGGAGGAACTGATCACTGATGCTATTGTAGTCGGCCAAGTCTTCCCATAGCAGTGGGCTTTCCATGGAAAAGCCAGTTCTTAAGAAAGGCAAGGGATTTCTTTGTAGTTCAAAGTCACCTCTGAGTTTTCTAGGAAAAGTAGTTCTACTGGGAAACTCGGCCAGGCTATTTAAAAATGTAGTTTGGTTTTCAAGGTAAATTTGATTTTTTTTTTTTTTTTTGAGATGGAGTCTTGCTCTGTCACCAGGCTGGAGTGCAGTGGCACGATCTTGGCTCACTGCAACCTATGCCTCGTGGGTTCAAGCGATTCTCCTGTCTCAGCCTCCCAAGTAGCTGGAACTACAGGCACGTGGCACCAAGCCAGCTAATTTTTTTGTATTTTTAGTAGAGACGGGGTTTCACCATGTTGGCCAGGCTGGTCTCAAACTCTTGACCTGATGATCTGCCCGCCTCGGGCTCCAAAGTGCTGAGATTACAGGCATGAGCCACTGCACCCAGCCGATTTTTTTTCTTAGCTTTCTCTTAAGAGGGATTCAATGTGTTAAGCAGTAGGGTTTCTATTTTCCATTAAAGCACAAATGCCAATAATTACAAATAGAAATGTGTTGTAAAAATGGCCTTTCTTTGCACTTAGTGAGCTGCCACTTTCTTTTATAGTACACAAAAGTACTTTGCCCATTTCATTTCAAATGTTAAGGAACAGCAAGGGGGTTAGTAAGTGAATCATTAACTTGCTTATGGGGTCTGGAGCCATGAATTTGGCACCTAATAGCTGCTTTTGTCAGTGCTTATAAAAGAAAATGTGTTAGTGGCTATTGTGACACATCATCAGAGTGGAGGCATTTTCTTAAAACTATTAAGTTTTTCTCAGCTGTATTTGTCTTAGTCTTTCAACAAGAGCAGAGATTATCCCACATCCCGCAACATGGGAAAACACCAGATTTAAAATGCAGATAGTTCTGAGCTCAAATACCAATTTCTATTTACCATGTGACCGTAGGAAACTTACAAAGCCCTCAGAGCTTGAGTTTTCTTGCTTACTGAAGGTGAGGAAATACCTACTGGTCAGAATTGCAGGGATTTGATGGAACATACGTTGCAAACTTCCACTACAGTGCCCATAGATTCACTTTCATCTTTCTCTCTTCTGTTTAAGGTTATCAGCTCTTGCTGCATTATGGGATTTTTTTTTGTTATGTAATTATTTGGTGACCATCTAATGTGGGTTATAACAGCATCTTGTTCCTGTGCTCCCCAAGGCCCTTGAAGAAAACAGGAGTTTTGAGTTTTCTCCTGCTGAATGGCAGCCTGCCCACAGATCTACTTGCTGTGAGTTGCCTTCTTCATTCATCAGTTTTCATTGAGTGCCTGTTCTGGGCCAGGCTTTGAAGCATGCCTTGGGAGTCATTGGGGAACAAGATGGCCAGGTCACTACTCAGAGGACCCCGGGTCACTGGACTGGGCATCTTCTGTTTTTCTGCCAGACCCATCTTCCCCACTCTGCACCTGCCCACTGCCCTGGAAGCCTGACCACATCACAGGCTCCCTTCAACTCTGGCTTCAACAAAAACCACATATTTATGTCTTTCTTATAACCTATCTTGCCCTAAACATGTCCTACTCTTTTTGTCCATTCTATGTACAGAATTGTTTCTTTATATATTCGTTAAAACTTGAACTCTTAGTAACCCTAATTCCTGGTTAAAAAAAAAAAACCCTGGAAGTAAACAATTTTACTTGTAACAAAGTAAAGAAATTTACTTGTTATACTAGGTGCAGAGCCCAGGACAGAGGACAGAGCTGTGAAGACAATGCCTGGAGGACCTGACCCCTCCAAGCATGTTGCCCTCTGGCTTCTGATAGGGCTCGGCCCATGGGGCATGAGTAGCGATGTGAGGGAGAGGGATGAGTGAGTGAGGTTGGACAATGAATTCCTCTGGCTGCCTCCTTGTGTCCCCACAGCTCTTTTGAAATTAGCCTTCTCTAACATCTCTTTCCTTTCAACTTTAACTATTTGTTCTTTGTCTCCTTGGGCTCAGTGCCTTGAGTTACTGCCATGTCTCTTGTGGTTCCCCTATGATGCAGGATATTTTACTCCTTAGCTAAGTCCAGGTTATAGTGTCATGACTGGGAACAATTAGGCATGTGGTCATCAAAGAGTGGGTGGAGTACAATTTATTAAGTAAAGGAAAGCTCTCAGCTAAGAGAGGGGCCCTGGAAAGCAGGTTGCTGGTTACCCCCTCACAGTTGAATACAAAGGCATATGCATATATATAATGCTGATGGGGCTGTGTTCCCTGTTTGTATAAAGCACAGATTCTTGGTGGTGTCACCCCATTCCCCCAGTGCACCTGCAGACCCTTAGTCTGCTGTGACCATGTTTAGGCGAGCCCCCTGTGCAAGTTCCCTTATCTTCCCAAAACATCTGCGCAAGTGTAAGCACTTGTTGGGTGGGTTAGAAGTTCCCCAGGGACCCAAGTTGGCTAACTCCTTTTGCCTACACCTACACTTTGTGAATAATACCCTTGTGAATAAATTCTATTTGAATTAGTTTAATTTAAAAGGCCCATCTGTTTCCTGCTGGGATCCTGACTCGGTTGCAAATAATAAACACCCATCCTAGCCCTAATGTGCAGTGAGATGCATGTTACCAAAGCAGGATTCCCCATATTCAATGCATTCATAGGGTTTCTTTTCTGTATGAAATCCATGGTGGTGTGCAATGAGGGATGAATTACAGCTAAAGATTTCTCCATGTTGATCACACCCGTGAGGACTTATTGCAATATGAATTTTCTGATGTACAATGAAGTGTGTTATTTTTGAAAACAAAAAGTTTCCCACATGATGACATTCATAAGGTTTCTCCCATGTTTGAATTTTATGACACTTAATGAGATGTGATTTCTGGCTATAGGCTTCCCCACTTTGCCTGCATTTGTAGGGCCTCTTGCTCTGGTAAAGTTTTCTTTCTTGAGTAAGAGCTATGTGCTCATTAATCTCTTTTCTCAGATTCATTACTTCCATAGTGCTTGCTTCAGCTGTGAATTCTAAAACATATGATGAAGTTTGACTTTTGACTTTAAGGCTTTCACATAATCATTAGATTCAGAGTTTTGGATAATTACATTCAACACTGGATGAGCCATAGCAGAATGATTTCTTTGTCTCTATCACACTGAGATGACTTTCTCCTTGTACAATTTCCCTTATGATTATCCAAGTCTAAATTACGTTTCAAATTTGTTCTAAGTGAATCCCATTGATGGGGTTTTAGTTCTTGGAGAAATAAGTTTGGAGGTTAAACCAAAATGTTTCCAACATTATTACATTCGTTGTGGATCACCTTAGTTTGGATTTTGCTGTAGGTGGATGTCATGTGTCTGGAAAAGCTCACCTGTTTCCTATCATCAACCTGTCAAACCATCATCTTTGTATATATATTTTTTTCTAAAGTAGAATATAATAAACTGTTCATGGTGAATCTTTCCACTTATGTAAGAATAAACCCATCTTGAAAAATGCTTTGCCCCAGGAGTTTGAGACCAACCTGGGCAACATGGTGAAACCCCATCTACTTAAAGGGAGAGGGATGAATGAGTGAGTGAGGTTAGCTGGGCATGGTGGCTCATGCCTGTAGTCCCAGGCTACTCTAGAGGCTGAGGCAGGAGAAACACTTGAGCCCAGGAGATGAAGGTTGCAGGGGGGTGAGATCATGCCACTGCACTCCAGCCTGCATGACAGTGTAAGACCCTGTCTTGAATGAATGAATGAATGAATGAATAAATAAATAAATAAATAAATAAATGCTTTGCCACGGAGTTGCTTCCTTCGTTCCAGCCTTCTCTTTAATATACAGCCATCTCAAATGCAAATATCCTCACTCTCTCTCGGTTCTGAGAAGGAACATACTGGACAGAGCTTTTCTGGAATTTCTCCCTTTCATCCATAGTTTTCCTCCTTGTTCCAACTTCAAGTGCACATGTAGTTTGCTGTTTTGATAATCCATGGAGACTTGGCTTCTTAAGTCAACAGCATGATATCTCTAGAGGGCGTTTGAACTATTCCCCTTCCCTCAGGTGGAATCCATAGCTACATTTGTGATTGTAGCTGATGCCCGGTACTTGGTTCTTTCAAAGTCTTCTTGGGAAAGAGCAGAATCCAGTAAAAGTGGAGCTGGCTCATCCAACATTGATTAAACTCTCTGTCATTACACAGGCTCTTAGGCTCTTGGGAGGTGGAGACAACTGGAAATCTTATTTTCTTTGGGTGCAGTGATCAAGGACAGATTCAGGCCTCCAAACCTTCTGAGACTCTTGGCTCTGCCCTGAAGTCTTGCTGCAAGTCTCCAGGCTGAAGGGTCTCCTTTCTAGAAAGAGTCCTGCTCCTGACCTCGGAAGAGTCATGTTTTTTTTTTTTTTTTTTTCTGTTGATCTGGGACTACCACCCGCTTCAGGCCCTGAGCACAGAGGAGGAGTTTTCCTGCAGCCACTCTGCAGCCTACCCTGGGCACATGCCATGCAGTGGCACATGCCGTTCGCCTGCAGCAAAGCCAGACTTCAAGTGGCCCTTGGGCATACTCGCTATCTTCTAACTTATTGCAGGTGAATATGTTGCTAAACTTTCTGCCACTACAAATCATGGCGTGTTCTTCAGCTTCCAGTATCGATTTCTTCACTCTTCTTCCAGACTCTATTTACTGCCTCCTTGAAGCCTTTTTGGCCTTAAAATAGTGCCTGACACCTATGTGGGTGTCAGATATTTTTTCAACTCAGCAGGCAAGACACAGAATTGGTCTAAGAATGGGGTTTCAGATGACCTTGCCTTTACATCCCTGGAGCACCCCAGAATTCAGCTTAAAAGCTGAAGATGAGCCCGGCACAGTGGCTCACACCTGTAATCCCAACATTTTGAGAGACCAAGGCAGGCAGATGGCTTGAGCCCAAGAGTTTGAGATAAGCCTGGGCAACCTGGTGAAACCCTGTCTCCACAAAACCACAAAATATTAGCTGGGTGTGGTGGTGCGTGCCTTCAGTCTCAGCTACTCGGGTACTGGGAGGCTGAGGCAGGAGGATCACCTCGCCTCGGTGAGTCAGTTTGCGCCAGTGCACTCCAGCCTGGATGACAGAGTGAGACTCTGTCTGGAAAAAAAAAAAAAAAAAGCAGATGAAGTTCAACCTAGGGAAACGGAGACCTCATGAAAGTCAACCACCCGCCTAAACTCACAATTTGGTTACTGCCAGACCTAGGGCTAGAACCCAGCCTACTGGTTCTAGTTCTGTATCTTATCTCCTCTCATTTCTGCATCTCCCATCTTAACCCGTTTTGTTTATGGATAAATCCCAGAAGAGAAATCTTTGCCTCTGAGGGATGCAGAATTTTGGTAAGGGCTTTCAAAATAGAGCACAAAAACGAGAATTTGCTAAAGAAAAGCTCAGAGATTACCCCAGAATGACATCTGTACAAGACTGCAGGAGGATCCTGAGAGTGGCGTTAACTCTTTCTGGTCAGCACATCTTCCTTTAGGCAGGTTATCTTTGGGCACTTGAGAAGGAGGTGAAGCTGCAGACTCCAAATGACAAGGGTCAATGTGTCTCAGATTTAGCATCTCTGCTCATAAAGGGTTCACTTGATGCAGTGGTTTGCTCTTCTAGTGTGGCTTTTTTCCCTGCACAGAATGTTCAGGACCAAGAAGAGCAAGGCACTGGAAACTCAGAACAGCTTTTGAAATCGATCAAAACACCGAAGACAGAACTTCATTGGCTTAAATGGCTAATGGCTCGTGTGACAATTTCACTGGGGTAGGACAGTCTGACCTTTCATTTTGAAGAATGTGTAATTACTAAGCTTTTTTCCCCCAAGCAGCAACAGTCACTTCCTGTCCTATTTAATTTTTTTTGTGTGTGTACCGAACATCTAATCACTATCCAGTCATAGGAAAGTAAAGCTAGACAGATTTTGGTCTTTGTCTTTTCAGAAATTTGAATTTATCCATTAAAAGGGTGTGTCCATCTTATCAAAATTGCTCTTGGATATTAGGCAAACATTTTAGACTTTGAGGTTTGGTTATTTTCTAAACACATGCTAGTGTTTCCTTTATTAAATGGTGTACACTTTCAAATCCTTTGAAAATGTGTTTTTATGATGAAATGACGGTGATCTTCCCCCCACCCCCACCCCCGTTTTACTCCTCCCATCAGAAACAGCTCAGGTTTTCGGCTCAGACCTGGGTGTGCCTCTTGGCTTTGCTGCTTTCTAGCTGTGTGACCCTGGCTAAGTTACCTGCCTTTCTGAGCCTCAGTATCAGCATCAACAAAATGAGGAGGATTTCTGTGTGTGTGTGTGTGTTTGTTTTTTTTTTTTAAGATTAAGTAAAATGAAAAGAGAAAATGGCATGATGGACTCGAATGGTACAAATTCAGATCTCTGCAGATTGTTTAGCGCACAGTGTCTGGCACCTGAGGCATGAAAAGGATTTAAATAAACATGAAATTCAATAAGTTTGTCCATTTAAAGCAACTGGAATGGTGCTTGGTGTATGGTGGCCTCCCAGCACATATTAATTCTCTTTATGGTTAGTGACATTACTGTTTGCCACAATCCCTCACCTCAGAGAATAGAAAGATATTAGAATCATATCTTCCTAACTGTCGTGGGAGCTTTAATACAGTGCCAAATCGAGAGCTGCAGGAGTAACGTGACCGTTGGAGCCTTGGTTTTCTCCTTTGTAGGATGGGAATGTTATACTCTGTTTGCAAGGTTGTTGTTGAGATTAGAAGTAACACCTGAGAAGAATCCAGCACAATGTGGTTGCTTGAGAAGTTGTAAATATTAAAACTAACAGGTGTTTCTTGAGCAAAGATAGAGCATGCATTAAAATATGTGTCTATTTTTTCAGCAAGAGAGGCCACCAGAGAGATGCTCTAGGTTTCTCCTAGGTACACCAGTGTGAGGCAAGAGGCTCCCTTGATCAGGGGAAAGGGGAGAACAGAGTTTTTTGTAGGACTTCACAACCTTAGCAAGGCTGATCTTACTTTTGGAATACAGAGCATGTGGGTGAGAGGACCAGTTAACGTAACAGGCCACGGGGGCTTCTGGAAGGGAAAAGGTTGACAACACAGTTGCTTCTCCCTGGGATTTTTTTTTAATGCAACAATTTTATGTATTTTTATAGCCAATTACAGTAAAATCTAGCAAATTCCATGATTATTTTGAGAGATCTTTATAATGAACAGGAATAGACGGATAATGATGGCACATAGATCTCCACAGAACGATCAGGAAGATCTAATTATATTAAAAAATGCCTTTAACTATTCTAACAGGAAAATGAGATACAAGTGTGGAAGGCTGTCAAGACTGACACGTGGAAATGAGTGATGCTGTTAATAATCACAGAGCTGGCCATCTCTCACCTGGACTATTACTACTGCCTCGTAACTGCTCCATTCTGTCACCTAAGTCACATTGTGTTACTTCACTGCCCGGATTTCATTTTTGGCATTCCATCACTTACAGAAATCCATCCAGAGCCCTCGGGATGCCATATAAGGTCCTTCTTTCCTCATGATGAGGCATTTCTGACTCTCTAGCCATGTCACTCTCTGTTCCTAAACAAGCCCTCTGTGCTCCAGTCCTATGAGCTGCTTTCATTTCCCAGAATGCCTGTGGCTCCATGTGGAAACTGCCCAGGCTGCTCCTGGGAAGCATGAAAGCAGTACAGTGAGGGAAATGAAACAGCCAGCCAGGCATCCCTGAGATTTCAAGTTAGAAAGACTTACTGGCTTTGGGGGGATGGGGTTCCCACTAAGACCTACAGACAGGGAAAAGAAAAGTACCAAGAAATAATAGAAAATAGTTGTGGGGATGGAGTTGCTTGATTTAGCAAATAAAAATATATCTCACTTGAATCACCTCATTCATTTCCTTTGTAGGGTTGCCAAATAAAATAAGTGGCAGTTTTTTAGTGTATGTCCTGTGCAATATTTAGAATACACTTAAACTATGTAAGATGATGATTTGTTTATTTGCAATCAGATTTAACTGGGCATCCTTTATTTTATCTGGCGACCTTCATAGGGGATGAATGAAATAGCCCGTGGAGGTTGGGTCTGACGTGGAACTGGGAGTAGGTCTGCGTGCTGGTTTTAGGTTGCCAAAAAAGAGGCCGAGCTGTGGGAGGTTTATGCCCTGGAAGTTTGCAGCTTCAGTAAGTTTAAGGGGCCTGGCCGTGATGTACTGGGAGTCTGGGCCACTCTGGGGTGTGGTGTAATGTTGGGGTGGGGGGATTCTCGCTGTGGTTGTCCCTAGTCTCAGAAAGCTGGGACCTAATTTGTTCTTGGAGAGAGATATGAGCAGAACTGAACCTTCCCTCTGTGATCCCAACAAAAGTGGAAGGTGTTGGAGTGTCTTCAGGGGCATGGTCTGGACATCTTGCTAATACGGGTAGGTGGGTTGCTGACCATGGCAGAGGAACAACAGGCACATTATCTCATTTCATTTGTCTTTTAACTATTAGAACAACTTTGTTGAGGTGTAATTTGTTCCCATAAAATTCCCTCATTTTAAGTGAAGGGTCAATTATTTTTTAGTTTCTTACTGAGTCCTGCAACCATCACTACATTCCGGTATCAGAACATTTCCACCACCCCAATAAGACCCCCATACCTGCTTATAGTTAATCCCTGCTGCCTCCCCCAGGCCCAGAAAACCATGAATCTACCTTCTGTCTCCATGAATTTGCCTTTTCTAGATATTTCACAAAATCTAGTCTTGTGTGTGTCTGCCTTCTTTCACTTAGCAGAATGTTTCTGAGGGTCAATCCACGAATCTAGCCTCTGTCTCCATGAATTTGCCTTTTCTAGATATTTCATAAAGTCCTACAAAATCTAGTCTTGTGTGTGTCTGCTTTCTTTCACTTAGAATGTTTCTGAGGGTCAATCGTGTTGTAAATGCAATCCAGTCCTTTTATAGCTGAATATTATTTCATCATATGGATGTGCCACATTTTGTTTATCCCTTCACCAGTGAATGGACCTTTTGGCTTTTCACTTTTGGTTATTACAAAAATTCCTACTAGAAAATTTGCACAGGGTGGACGTGGTGGCTCACGCCTGTAATCTCAGCACTTTGGGAGGCTGAGGTGGGAGGATCACCTGAGGTCAGGAGTTCGAGACCAGCCTGGCCAACATGGTGAAACCCCGTGTCTATTAAAAATACAAACATTAGCTGGGCATGGTGGTAGGCACCTGTAATCCCAGCTACTTGGGAGGCCGAGGCAGGAGAATCGCTCGAACCTGGGAGGCAGAGGTTGCAGTGAGCAGAGATCATGCCGCAACCCTCCAGCCTGGGTGACAGAGCAAGACTCCATCTCATAAATAAATAAATAAAAAATATAAAAAATTTGCTTGCATACCTTTTTTATTTTTAATAATAATCTAACTGTATGTGTGTAAGTTGGAGTGGGAAAGGAGAATTTTAAAATTGAGTAAAAATTGAGGAAATGGCTCACCTGTTTTTATTTTATTCTCCTGCTTTAAGAGTTAAGATACTATTTACTTATTTTTTTTGATTCATAACACACATCCACTTGATTAGTTCTGAGCAGTACTGTGGCCCAGAAAAATCAAAGCTTCAGTCTGGTGGTATTATGAAACCAAGGACAAGACCAGGCATGAGAAACAAACCATTTAGCAGGCTAGCTTATGCAAGCCCTTAAACGTTAGAAAGAAAGAACTGAAAAACTCAGCTTGTAGGAATACTTACTACAAAACTAAGCATTTTTCCTATCATGTGTATCTGTGGTTTCGGATATAATTTTTAGAAGATGGTTTAGTATTCTAAAATGGATGCACTAAATTGCCATCTAGAAATTACCAGCTATACTTTAGAGCAAGCAAAAGAACCCCTGCAGCCTGCAAGAATGAGTGGATTGTGCAAAGAAAGCCTATAAAAGAGCCAAAGTGTTGGGGACTAAGAGAGGAGTAAGAGAGAAAAGTGGACAGTGACTGGTTTTGCTTGCCTTTTTTTGGAATCAGCACCCAATTCTCTTGTGTGAGACTTCCTCTGCATCTCTGCTGGTCCATGTGGCTTGGGTGTGGCTGTTGCCCCATCACTAGCTCCAGGGTGTGGTTTTATCCTGGCCTGAGTGAAGATGCTGCTCATAGTGATTAGTTCAGGCTGGCATAGATTTGAGCTAGCTGGCCTGAAGTTTGTATTCTCTTTTCGAGGTGGAGGGACATGAATAGGGAGACTATTGGGAAAGGGTAGCTGGTTTTCTCCTGGAGTTGGAGTTGGGAGCTGATAGTAAAAGTAACCTGTTAGAGAAAAAAACAAAAGAAGGGAATATTCTTGGGACACACAGAAGGAAAGATTTCTGATGATATCATTTCACTACGTAGATGCAGCAGGGACTGAATAAGTGTCCCCTCTCCATGCTGTTTTTTGCTCAAGTTTGAGATGAGATTTTGTTCCTTGCAACGGAGAGTCTTGACTCTGCTTGTGTCTGGAATAAATAGGGGTCATCAGAATTTGATTTAAAAGGATGAAAGTGGCATGCTGTCTCTTGTTCCTCAGTGTTGTGGAGGAAGGTCTTACCTGCACAGGTATTTCTGGTTGAGCTTTAGAACACGGAAAACAATTTGTTTGCCTTTGCACTAAATCTTTGCTTCCTTTTTTGTTCCCCATTAGGAAAGTGATCTGAGATTGGGAGAAAAGTCTTGGTTAACATAAAACCTGCTTGATAAGGTGTTCTTATCACCTTCAGAGTCTGTTTACCTGCCCAGTGTCAGCTGGTAAGTACAAGAACCATTTGTGTTACAGATGGGGAAACTGAGGCACAGAAATGCTGAACGATTGTGTTAAAGCGACACAGTGAAGAGATCAATCTGTCTGTAGTCTTCTGTTCCCTTTCCCTGCAAACTTTCACTTTAAAGAAGAATTCAAACTATACTTGTCCAAGGGCTGTCGCTTTACCTGCCCTGTAGACTTTGTGAGGACCGGGCTATCTTATTCTCGGCTGCATTCCAAGCACCTGGTCCATGTTGAACACTCAACCTGTGTTGACAGGAAAGAAGGAAATTCAGACTTGGAGAAGAAGAAAGAGTAGGCTCAGAAAGAAGGTACAGGTTTTATGTGCCAAGTAGGATAGTTGAAGCCTAACATCGTCTGAAAACAAGCAATTGCAAAGTTGGTGATTGCTAAATTGGTTTGAAATTATATATAAGATATACTTGCTAAATTGGCTTGAAATTATAGATGAGATATACATTCAAAAAGATAAGGTCTTATCCTGGCAGGAAAATGCATCGGAATGATGAACGTTTGCCAAGGAGACTGTTGGGAGTTTTTATCCATGATGTTCACCACAGTCCTGAAGCAAATTATTCATCCCATTTTACAGAAGGGAAACCCTTGGCTTAGTGGGATGAGCATTGCCCAGCACTGATGGCATTCCCATCCTGAGCCAACTGATGCCGGTTCTCCAAAGTGTCACATTGGAGCTTTTTAACAATAATCCCTCCATCTGGTGTGCACTTCCCTCCAATTAAATCAAATGCACTGAGGGATAGGACCTAGAATCACTATGTTTAAAGTTTTGCAGTTGCCTCCAAATTTGAGAACCACTTCTCTCAGTGGTGCTAGTTCACCTAGAGCCAGTGCAAATAGTTCTGAGCTCTTTGACTCACCCTCACTAGCCATCCTCTCTTCCCATTGCTCCATGCCTTTCTTGCTTGATAGCTCATTTTTCCTCTTTTTGGAGTTTTCTGGTGGGATTTTGTATTGATGGAGTCATCTCAGAGATGGGTGACTCAGAGAGTGGACTGTTTGCTGGTGATTCATGCCCATGTCTGGAATGTTGATAACTCACCTATCTGCATCATTTCATCCCAAACAAATGGGTGCCGTGGAGAGGCTGCCAGAGGAGGATGAGAGAGGGGAGATGGAAACTAATCCCGTATGAAGAAAAATGCAAGACAATTTCATTTAATTATGATCCCTTTTGATTTCCCAAGGCGTTTCCTTTGGTCTTACAGGATTGAGTGGATACAGTTGCTTTGGGAAGGAGCCGTGTTAGCTGTGACTTCCAGCTGTGGGTTGGCTTGTCCTCTGTTCTGCTGTCTTGGTTGTGGGAGGCCTCGCCATGCCAAGCATGGGCCTCAGAACAGCAGCATTGGCATCAATGGTGTCTGCTAGAAATGTGGAGTGCCAGGCCCCACCCCAGGCCTGTGGATCAGAATCTGCATTTCAACAAGATTCCCAGGGGATTTGGGTACACATTTCTATTTGAGAAGCCCTGTGGGTTGTGCCCAGAATGTACTATGGTGACCCGCTAATATTCTTTCATGATAATATTAGCAATAGTACAAATACTAATGGATGCTAGGCAGTGTGCTGAGAAGCCTTATATGTATGACTTTGTTGGAATATCTAAACCTTGACCTAGATGTTAGAATTATTCCCATTTTTCTTGGGGAAGGAAACAGAAATAAATGGCCCCATACTGGTGAGAGGCAACGAGAAGCATGATCCCAGATGGAATTCAGGTCTTGCTGTCTTCTAAAATTCATGGTAGCTCTATGTTACACCATTCATCTTTTTGAATGAATTAACTAGGAAGTCCCAAGTTGCCCTCATTTATTCATTTGCTCAGTCCTCAGACATTTTCTGTGTCTGCTTTGGACCAGGTTGCGGGCCAGGCACTGGGGTGAACTTGGAGATGAATGAGGTAGAGCCTGCCTCCTCATGGCCCTCTCAGTGTGGAGGGGTCATGGGAAGATGGGAGGGAAGAGGAGAAAGATATAAATATTGAATGTCTTCTGCTTCCTCTGGGCACCCATAGTTTATGCTGTCGGCCAACCTTGAAGTTGAACTCAGCATGTTGTTTCTCTCCCAAAGACTACATTCATTGCTCGAAGCACTGGTGACTCATGCATTTTACTGAAGGTTTTGTGACGAGAGAAGAGGTTTCTTTGCACCCCATGCAGCAAACAGCTTAGGAGACATCACCACGAGACTTCCAAGCCCTCCTCATTTCTTCTCTCCACTTTCCTCCATGCAGCTCTGAATCACCGTCCTCCTTCTGCAAAGACTCTGAGCTCTTCACTGGCTGGTCCACAAACCCTGGAGATGCAGCCTCTCACTGAGCATCTCAGAGCCTCCACCCATTGGAAACCTGTCTTTTCCTAGCCATTCGGCTGCCAAGAAAACCCAGCTTGTCTTAATGTTATTATATTTTATAGTTACCATAGCACATGAGAAATGGTTTGGTGCAGTGCCATCCAGAAATCATGGGGGTCATCAAAAAGGAGGCCAGTGGCTAAACATGGTAGAAATGCTGGTTCTGTTGTTCAATTTTCTACCTCCATTTTCATACTTCAATTGGAAATGTTTCAGTGAAGTTCTCCCTGTTTGTTCTTAGTATAAACAGGATGGTAGATCAGATGTTACTTGAAATCATCTACTCTAGGGGTTTGCTTTTGTTTATGTGGTTTTTAGCTAATTCTTTTTTGCAAATGTGTAAACTCACTATGCAAAGCAGATCAAGATAGAGGTGGTCTCATTGAGCTTGGAGCCATTCTTCTCACTCAAGTTCCCTCTATTCTCCCCTTTCCCTGACCTGGTTTCTTCTCGTCCCCCTTAACCCTGACACTGGCCTCTGAAGAATTGGCCTATGTATGTGTCAGAATACTGTTGGTTAAAAATGACAAATAGCTCAGTAACTGAAATTCTAGACTAGCTTCAGGCACAGCTGGATCATGGTGCTCAAATGCTAGGATCAAAAATCTCCTCTCTTTCTTTTGCCTGCTTTCTTTGATGTTGGCTTCATCCTCTAACAGACTGGTCCCTCACTCCTTAAGCCTCAGGTAGCTTGGTAACCAAAGGCCTGGGAGAGGAGGTCCTCTCTGTCTTAGTATTTCAAGGATGGTATTATTAAGTCTCCCCGGGCTGCCTTAGGTCATGGACCTGGCTGCTGTGGCCAAGAGGTCAGAGAATACGTGCCAATTGCACGGCCAAACTGAGCATCCTGACTTGATCTGTTCTCTGTGCACCCATCACATGGATGGCAGCTTCTCTCTTGCCCCAGCCTCGGTGGGATTCTTGACTTCCTCTCCCCTCCTGCCTTATTTCTGGGCCTTTCTCCCCCTCTCCTCTAACAGTTTTATTTTGAGCACAGGTTTTCTTGAACTTCAATTTTTCAAACATTCCTTTTCTGAATTTTAAAATGCCTATATCCCATTAATTTAATTTGTTTTTTCCTTTGGAGACAGTCTTGCTCTGTTGCCCAGGCTGGAGTGCAGTGATGCGATCTCGACTCACTGCAACCTCTGCCTCCTGGGTTCAAGTGATTCTTGTGCCTCAGCCTCCTGAGTAGCTGAGATTACGGGCATGCTCCACCATGCCAGCTAATTTTTGTATTTTTTAGTAGAGACGAGGTTTCACCATGTTGGCCAGGCTGGTCTCGAACTCCTGGCCTCAAGTAATCCACCCACCTCAGCCTCCCAAGGTGCTGAGATTACAGGTGTGCTCCACCATACCCAGCTGATTTTTGTATATTTTAGTAGAGACGGGGTTTTACCATATTGGCTAGGCTGGTCTCGAACTCCTGGCCTCAAGTAATCCACCCACCTCAGCCTTCCAAGGTGCTGGGATTATAGGTGTGAGCCACAGAGACCGGCTTTATTTAATTTTATCCTAGTCAACTCACTTCTTTCTTTGCAGGTACCACTCAAGTCTCATGTTTAGCAATACTATTTTAAAAATCATGAGTTTTATAAACAATATAATATACATTCAGACATACATATTATGTTAATACACTTTAAAATATTCAAATTGTTGTTTACTTGGAAAGTTACTCTGTGGAAAAAGTGGGCATGTGTTGATATGTGTACCCATCACAAACCATCTTGTATGCCTCCAGTGGAATTCACTTTGTATTTGTAGAAACATTAGGCTAAACTTTCACCTTCTCCTCTCCTTCCCCTCATTAATAACTGCTGTTTTTAGGAACCTCAGAGACAGGGTGCAGGAAAACTGCAGGCAACTTCAGAAATGTCTGGAGTCCAGCAAGTGAAGGGGAAAGGGGACGTGAAGTTCATGTGCTAGTTATTTTTGGACATTGTTACACTTCACTGAATCATCACAACTGCTTGCTGCCATGTAAGTAGGTGGAGCGCCCACCTTGCAGATGAGCCAATGAGGTGCCCAGAGGTCAAGAGACTCTCCTAAGGATGCACACCCAGCATGGCCTGGCTCCTCCTCCAAAGCCTTTTTTCCCCTTGCTGCCACTACCGCCTTGGGCATCCTTGCGTGTTGGTTTTTATCCACATCTCTGATGATTAAAGAAAAGTGGATTCAATGTGTAAGTGCTTCTTTAAGTCTGTAGGGTTAGTGGTCATTTTCCCATCATCTCAGCTCTGCCTCATCGCTGCTGAGTAGTATCGGTCAAGATGGTCAAGGTGATTAACATCTGTGATCCACAGATTCCTTATCTATCAGACAAGAGATAAAAGTGCCTGCCTTATGGGGTTTTGGTGAGGATTAAATAAGTTAATATACCTAGGTGCTTAGTAAAGTATCAGCCACATAATAAACACCATATAATGTCTTTTATTATTATTTTTATTGATTTGGCTCCTAAGTGCTCTTAGATGTGAAAGGTTGAGTTCTCTGATTGAAGGGTTTCTCTTTTATTCTGCATTTTGTTATCTGGTTCTTCCGAGTTTCTAGATTTGCATTGTTTTTTGGATGACCCAACATTAATTTAAGGTAGCTGACACCCCAACCTGAAAGGATGACAGGAAGGGGTGATAGGGCAGACATGTAAGTTCCTGAGGTGTTGATTTTTGTTATTCTCTAAGGATAATAATCAGTACTTGTTGGTTTTGGTGGTTCTCTGAGTTTGATGTACATCATACACCTTGTATATCAAATGCGGAAAATCACCTGTGTATTTTAAAATTTTCAGATACCTGGAGATGACCTCTGATCTAGTGGATCATGAAGTTCAGGGAACAGGCTGTCTTTCTCAAACTTCACATGGTGCTGACAGTCACCAAAATTTAAGAATCTCCAGTGTGCTATATTCTCTTTGGTTAGACCTGAGCTCATATTTAAATGTGTTAATAAAGTCACATATTTTTATTGACTTTTTATCTCCTAGGCACTACTTTCTGGTGAGAGAGATTGATGAGAATCAATCAAATAAATTAACAAGAAAATATAAAATAGTAATAAGATCTGTGATAAAACAATGATGGTGTGAGTGACTGAGGTCCTCCTTTAGAGAGAGCAGTCAGGGAAGGCATCTCTGAGGATTTGGGCTGGAGGCTGATAAGAAGGAGCCTGGGCCAGGAAGATCTGAGGTAGAGACCGGAGGCAGGGGAAACAGTGGTTGCAAAGGCCCTGGGGCAGAGAGGAGCATATGGCAAATGCAAGTCTGGTTTGGGGGTGGGGCAGAGGCATGGTGTAATGGGAGGCTGGAGAGTTAGCAGAAGAGATCAGATGACTAGAGCTTAGTAGGGCTGGATAAGGAACTGGGCTTTTATTCAAAAGGTAATGGGAGACACTGAAGAGTTTTGAGCAGAAGTGTAATATAATCTGATTTATATTTTAAAATAATTGCACTGGCTGCTATGTGGAGAATGGATTTTAGTGGAGGTGAGGGTGAATTAAAAAATGTTTTCAGCCAGAGAGGCTAGCGTATGTTTTAGCACCCAGCCCCTATAGAAAGATTTCAAAATTAAATTCAAAAGTTCATCTTAAATAAGGACAACAGGCAACAACTTCTCAGGACTCAGAGAATCAAGTACTGCAGGGATTCTGCCTTGGGGATGGGGGTGAAAAGCGACAAATGAATTAACAGATGAGCTGAAATCATGGTGTACTTTCACTTCCAGCAATTAAGCATTTTCAAACATGACTGTCCTGCCGCTTAAAACATCTAGTGAGTTCCCACTTGAGAATCTGAGAAAGTGGTCGTGGAGGAGACAGTGGCACCCCGGCATTCAGAGTTGTTCACTAGAGAAACGGATGCCTTAGTAACTTACCTCTTTGATGCACTCCCCAGGGCTACTCACAGACTTTGGAAAATTTATAGCAAGTTAAATAATTAATTGTGCCTTTTGATTTTTATGACATCTCTCTGGAAACTCTGCTGGGAACATCTGGACCTGTGTGTGGTAGTAACATGCATCAAATTCTCTCTGCATGGCAACACATGGCTCCCAAGTCATTGGGTCCCAGCTCAAAGGTCCCTGTGTCTTCATGAGAGGGGCTAGGACACTGGGTTGGATTTGGGGGTGGGGGCTGGCCAGCCTGAGTTCCTATAGACAAGCTCCTTAACCTCTCTGAGTTTCACATGCCTCATCTGCAAAATCAGGATAACCATGGTATCCACCTGGTAGGGTTATCACAAGGAGCAAATGCCTGTGAAGTGCTTAGCACAGTCCCTGGCGTGGGGTCAGCATTCTAGGCAGAAGAGTACTTTTACTTTGCATAATGCTCATTTGAAAATCCTCTGTGCCCTTGCTCTTTAAGATGGGGACCCCCAACCAGCAGCCACATCCCCGAGGATCTTGTCAGAGTTAGAAATGCAGACTCTTAGTCCCCACCTTGGACCTGCCCAATCAGATTCTGCACTTGCACAGGATCCCAGGTGATGCTCGTGGGCCTTCCAGGTTGGAAGTGCCCCTGCAAGCTAAAACATACAGGCAGGAGAGGGGGACCCGTTTTGATGATAAAAACCTGCTGGCAGCAGCATACTGGTGCAAAAGGACATCAGCCCCAGGATGCAGAATATACCATGACCCTAATTAGGTGGGTGTTCCTGGACAACCATATCACCCCTCCAAGACTAAATTTCTTCATTTGTAAAATGACTCACCTATTTTAGAGGTTTGCTAACGGGATAAAATGAAATAATGTGAAAACTGATATAAGAGTGAAAAGTGAGTGATTTTTATCTTGTTTACATAGAAAAAAGACATCACAATCCCTATAGCTATTCATATCACTTTCAAGTAATTAGATTCCCCATTCTCTATATTTACCCACTGAGTGGCCATGGAAAGTCCTGTAATTTCGTGTCTTAATTAAAATAATGGAGAATGACAGTGGCCCAGGAACCACAAACCTGGTATTTTTGGAAACTAAATGGGAGAGTTTTGTAGTTTGGCTAAAAGGCATTGCCCTAGAAAAGATTAGCACTGTGATCAATGGAGCTGTTTATGCTACTTACAAAGTCATCACTGAATTGCAGCGAAACATACCATGGCCGTGTGCAGGAGTCACCAGAATGATTCCAGGTGGTGTATTTCAATGTAACACACGTTTAGCAGCCATAAAAGCTTTTTATTATTTCCAAACATCATGATCAAAGCAAGAAAGGAATGGTTTTGCTTATATTAGCAGAAAATCTTCAAGTATTAAAGAACCCCAGTATATGCTAGCACAAGATAAACACATAATTACACCCCAAGACACAGCTTAATATAAGAATTTGTGACAGGGGGAGATATGGGGACAGCCAGAAAGCACAAATTGAAGTTATCTTGGGCAGAAAAGGATCTGACAATGCCAGCACTAGTCAGCCAATCTCAGGTATAGACATTGATAACAGGGTCACTCAACTTTAACACAATGCCAATCAAAAAGGGAAAAGAACAAAAAAACTTTCTCTTTCATAGATAATATTGGAGAAGTCCTGTGATAGAGACGCAATTACTATAAGCAAAAACAAGGGCTCCCAAGAAAGTCACACAGTGGTTCTACAGTTTCTCAAACTATCTTAAGCTACAGTAAAGCAATTTCTTGTGATATATATATATATATATATACACACACACACACATATATACATGTACCCCAACCCATGATTTCCTTTCTTGATTTAAAGGCTAAAAGTAAATGATAGAAAAAAAGTTATTTTAAAAAGAGTAATTTATACCTTAAAATAGCAAGGTATCAAAATACAAGTACACAAGTATATTCTGATTGTCCAAAGCACTTTCTCTCTTTTGTTAGAGTTTTGAAGGTTGTCTTAGACTTAATCCATAAAAACAAAACAACAACAAACACCAACACAACAACAGAAAAATAGAAGTGGGTTACATCCTCATGCTACCTTTGGGGGTGGGCACAACTGAAGGGATATGGGGGTAAGAAAAGGGGAAAACGGCATAGCATTGCCCCTTTCACAAAGAGACAATTGTCTGACTGTAAATAGAATAACAGAGTAGAACTCAGTCTCCTAGGGAGTTATAAGTGCAAAGCTATCTATCCTTGTAGCTGGCAGCAGGAGGTCGTAGCTGTAACAGGTTTGCTTGCAAGAGATCTGAACCACCCTTATTGTTCATGAGAATCCTTCAGTCTGGTCTGGCTTGGAGCGTGAAGACGTGGGTGTGAAGCAGATGAGCAGACAGGCGTCGCACACCCTGGGTGTTTGGAAATGAGTGCAGAGAGCACGCAGAGAAGCCTTCGCTGATTTCTCCCAGTGACTATTTGGGAAATCAGAGTTTGTGACTTACCCATCTTGGAATCCTTTCAGAGCATCTGTTGTTCACCATTTTCCCCTTTAAAAGGCTTTGTAAACTTAAAAACAAACGACAAGTACAATCATAGCTGTTAACACGTTTTTTATATCTTCTAAGTATATATTTTTTTCTTTCTAAACACCTTGGATGGATGGAGGGTCAAAAGTGACCCGACTGATGATCATTTCCATGGCCCTGCATCCTATCCCAAGTTCATGCCGTTGCAGCCACAGAGAATCTCCTTAAAGGTGTTGCGCAATTCCAGGCTCCTGAAGGCGTAGATGAGCGGGTCGATGACGGAGTTGCACATGATGAGGACCAGATAGGTGTTGAAGTGGGCAGTGTAGCAGATACAGTAGGGGTTGGTGGGGCAGGTGATGATGAGGACCAGATGGAGGAAGAAGGGGGCCCAGCAGAAGATGAACACGCCCAGGAGGATGGTGATGGTGACTGCCCCCTTCATGCATGAGTGTTGCTGTGGGGCCACCCCGTCGGCAGGTGGCAGTGCTGCTATGCGCTTGACGTGCAGCCGCGCAAAGAGGAACATGTGTACGTAGAGGGTGCCCATGAGGAGCATCATGGCGAAGAACATGGTGATGAGGCACACAATGACCATCTTGCTCTCCGAGTAGACGATGAACACCACGCCACAGACGCCGCAGCAGACCCAGATGGCCACGATCGAGGTGAGGGCCTTCCTCACGGTCATGATGCTGTGGTAGCGGAGCGCGTAAAAGATGGTGACGTACCTGTCGACGGCGATGGCCAGGAGGTTGCAGATGGAGGCCACCAGGGAGATGCAGATCATGGAGTCGAAGATGTTGTCCATGTGCTGGATAAACTGGTCCTCGAAGGTCAGGTAGTCACTGTGGACGATGGCGATCATGATGGTCTCCAGGGCGTTGGACACACTTACCAGCATGTCGGCCACCGCCAGGCTGCAGAGAAAGAAGTACATCGGGGAGTGCAGGTTGCCGTTCCTGACCACGGCCAGGATAACCAGGATGTTTTCCAGCAGACTGACGATGCCCAGGGCCAGGAAAACCTCGGGCTTGATGAAGACCTGCTCACAGAACGCGCTGCTGCTCTGGTTGCTGAAGAAAGGGGCTTGGAGATGCTCCGAGCCATTGGGCAGTGTTGGCTGAACAGAGGACAGGCAGCACGAAGCATTCATTGCTGGCAGAAGGGCTGATCTGAGCTGGGGCTCCAGCAGGGTCCGTAGGAAGCTGCTGCTGCTCACAGGAAAGGCAAAATCTCCCTCCAGATACTTCTTTTGGATGCTCATTCAATCTGGACTTAGAGTTTGTTCTCCTCTAGAATAAAAGGATGGGGAGGGTAGAGAGACAGATAGTGAGAGAGGGTGGAGGAAGAGACAGAGAGAGAGAGAGACATACACACAGAGAGAAAGAGAGAAGGGGGAAGAGAGAGAGAGGGAGAGTAGCTAGTTAGTAGCTAGCATGCAAGTTCGTAGCTTGGAGACAAACGGAGAACTTTGCTGTTTCAGGAGGAGCAGTTTTTACCTTGTTTACATAGAAAAAATACACCATAGGGTCTCTTACCAGCTGTCTTCCTTCTGTCTCCCTCTCACCCCTCTGTTTGTCTCTCCTCACTTCCCCACCTGGGAACAGAAAACCTGCCACCGGTTGCTACAGTTACAGTTCTTTTCATGGCAAGACAGGGGATGTGTTACTTGTCGCTAGAAGTGAAGGGAGAACACTCAGGTTTTTTATATTGGCCAAGGGCAAACAACTCCTACTTAATCTTCAGCGCAGCAGAATGACCACTGAGCATCGGGCACCTCTCTGACTGACAGCAGGTACCTGGCCCTGAGGATTCTGCAGGGAGATTAAGAAGCAGACTAGTGCCCTCTGCAGGCCACACGGCTGTCTGCTTGCTGGCTTGGCTAAGCCGTTTGTGTTTCTCATGGAAATTGCCACAGGCATCCACTCATCTGTTCATTTGTTTGTTTATTTGTTCATTCATTTGTTGTTGTTGTTTAGCAAACATTTATTGAGCGCCTACTATGTGTCAGGTCTCTGCTGAGTGCAGGAAATACAGTGGTGAGCAAGACAGCAGCCACTGTCTCAGGCTTCCCCAAACTCAGAGTCTGGGGTGGAAGAACAGGAATCAATGAATGCTTGAATCAGGAAAGTCCAGGAAACCAGGGATGCAAAGAGGAAGAGCCCTAACCTGGACTCTCAAAGAAGGTTCCTGGAGGAAGGAGCACCTATGCTTTGACTTCAAGGAGGAAGAGGTCGTATCCAGTTTGGGATGGGTGGTGGAGTGGGGGCTGGAGCTGGAGGAGGTAGAAGAGGACTCCAGGAAGAGGGAATCACATGTCTGCAGCCTGGAGGCAGACAGCACCCTGGCCATAGGAGTCATCACAGATTGTGGATGTGGAGATCCCATCTGACCTGCGGAGTCAGAATCACCCAGGTGTAAGACCTGAACAAGTGTGTTTGCAATTTTTGACAGGTGAGCTGGGGCATAGTCACAGTTGAGCTCCACTGAAAAAGAATTTTGGGCTTTCCAAAGTGTTGAAAGTAGTCTGCCCTGGTCAGAGCATGCAAATAGGAGACACAATCTGAAAAATGAGGCTGTACAGGTTTCTTAAAAAGTTGAGAGGTGCTTGAATCCTGAAGGACAGCCTCAGCCAGATGTGGGAATTTGGACAGTACCTTGACAGCAATGGAGACTGTGGAAGAAACATAGGTAGGGCAGGAATGAGATGGGGTCTGCATTTTAGAAATATTCCTGGTTGCAGGGTGGAGAATGAATTAGACGGAATGAGCATGTAGGCCAGGGAGTCCGGGGCAGAGGGTGCTGCAAAGACCCAGGGTGAGATGATGGTGGCCTGGAGCAAGGGAATGGCCATGGGGACCTGGAAGACGTGGAGGGTGGTCAGAGAGATTCAGGAGGTTGGATCATGCAGCTTCAAAACTGATGGGTTATGGGATCATGGGAGAGGGAGCAGTCAGAAACACTTCTACTCCTTTGTTACATAATGGGGAGGATGGAGATGTTTTAAGCTGGAAAATGTGAAAGGCAGAAGTTGGCAGGTGGCCTACTAATGTAGTGTTGTTCTTGGAAGTATGGTTTAACACTTGGTCCATGTTAGATCTGATTCCCCATATAGATCATATGAACTCAGAAAACACTGAGTCTTCTCACTCCTACACACACACACGCACATTCTAGGTGAATTAATGATCCATCTGTCCATGTAACTATGTATGTGTGTGTAGGTGTGAGAAATATTAAAAATATGCATATGGAAATAGGAGAAAACTTAGGATCCTTGGGGTGGAAAGATCTTAAGCAAGATGAGCAATCCGAAATTTAGTATGGAAACACACCCTGAACTAAGTTAAAAGAAAAACAGAATGAAAATATTTGCTATAGGTAAAATTACTATCTCTTACATACAAAGACTACTTTCACATTAGTTAGAAAAAGATAAATTACCCCTAAGAAAATTGGGCCAAGGATATAAATAATAATTTACTGAAGAGAAGATGCAAATGGTTAATAAACATGAAAAGATGTGAAGCCATCTAGGAAGCTGGAGAAATGCCAGTCAAAATGAGATTTTAATAGCGTTTTCCCAGCTAGATTGACAAGAGATAAAAAGATGCTAAATTCAGGTAAGAATATTGGGAGGACATTCTCATGCATTTCTAGTGTTTGTGAATAGTTTCACCATTTGGCAGTTTTTACTAAATTAAAAAATGCATGTTGGTATGAGTTTCTGTCTATGAACTGAGGGGCATGAGAAATGCTTTTGTTTATTTGCTTTTTTAAAAAATTATTTTTGTCAAGAGCATGAGTTTAAGTTGCCCTGAATATACATTTCCACTTCTGTTTATTTTCAACAGAACGACTTAATTTCTGATGCCAAGCCACCATTCTTCTAGGTTGGAGAAAAACACATTCTTAATCCTTTTGGGAACTTCCCTTACGCTCAGGGTCACATCCATTCTGTGGTTTCAAGGGCATGAGTACATGCAAAACTAGATTATAAGGCAGGACCATTCGTTATCTACTAGGTCTTTTCCTGCTCTGTGCTTGGCACGCGCTGAGCACTGACCACCTTTTCCTGCTTTCATTCTGTGGTCGTGTGCATCCTTCAAAGAGAGCAGCTGGGACCTAGTACTTAAAAGCTGTGACCTCAGAGGTGTCGTCATCACTAATGAGTGTTTATTTGGTCTTCTCCAAACACTACTTCTCACTTTCCTGGGGGAGTTGCACAGATGCAGCATTATGTTTTAATTGAATCTTGTGTAAATGAATTGACTTTATTAATAACAATTGCAAGACATGACAGTCTCTGTCAGTGTTTACTGTATGTTGTTGGCATATGTGGGGGTGTCTGTTTTGAATCAGTTATAATAAATGTAACAAGGAGATTCTTATTCTAGGAGATAATCCACCCAGGTGGTCTCTGTGCCTGAAAAGCTCTTCCTCAATTTTGTGTCTGATATACCCTCCTTATTCTTCAAGATTCAGCTTAAATGTCAACTATTTTTTACAACTTTTCTTAAATTTTGTACACTAGTTTACCACCCTCTCTCCTTGCTGACAAGCTGACAGTGTTCTGTACTCCTTCCCCATTCTCAAAAGCACAAGCAACAAGAGAAAAAAAAAAGTGGGCCAGGCACGGTGGCTCATGCCTGTAATCCTAGCACTTTGGGAGACTGAGGCGGGTGGATCACCTGAGGTCAGGAGTTCAAGACCAGCCTGGCCAACATGGCAAAACCCTGTCTCTACCAATAATACAAAAATGAGAAGACAACACAAAGAATGGGAGAAAGTAATTACAAATCAGATGTCTGATAAGGGACATGTATCTGGAATACATAAAGAACATTTACAATTTAACATTATAACAAAAAGACGTATAGCCCAATTTAATGATCGGAAGCAAAGGATTTGAATAGACATTTCACCGAGGAAGATATCACATGTCCAGCAAGCACATGAAAAAAGACTCAATATGATTAGGCATTAGTGAAAATACTAAAATACACTAAAAACCATTGAATTGTTTACTTTAGGTGAATTGTATGGTATATTGACGCTATCTCAACAAAGCTGTTTTAAAAAATGACATGCAGAATATTGCATAATTAGAGGTCACATCCATGCCACGAAAAGGGGGACAGTTTGGCCAGCGGTCATGTTAGAACACAATGATTAGATTTTATTATAAATATGAACTTTTCATGAGGGGCAGATGCTGCTGATGCCTGTGTCCCTGCACCCAGACTATCTCTTATTTCAGCAGCTGTTTGCTGGACAGCTCCCCCAGTTCCATGTGAGCTCAGATTCAACTTACACTGCCAGGGCGCCACTTTAAGGGTGACAAACACATTATGCCCCAGAGTCTTCCCTGGTGTGTGTGTGTGTGTGTGTGTGTGTGTGTGTGTGTGTGGCATTCCTCATCTGACAAAGTTCAACCTGGAAATAAGGGAGAGTAAATATCCCCAGCGGCAACGCTCAACTAATGAGGGCCAGAGGCAATAGATACATTCTTCAGCTCCCCCATCCTGCAGGTGGACAATGGCAGATGCTGTGTATGCTTCCCAGATATCCCCTGAACCCCCATCACCTACTGCAACATGCTTGATAATGTGTCTTATAATTGGCTCTTGCTCGGTATCCATCTCATTCTCTCTAAGCCCTCATGCCTGTTTCCCGGGATCGCCTCTCAAATAAATTATATGCTCCCAAGTCTCTGTCACAAGTTCAGCTTTAGGGAATAGTGTCCAGATTAAGGACTATGGAAGACCTCCCGTGCGCCAGGCTTCTTTGGCATACTCTTTCCCTTGCGTGATTACTTCTAGAAGGCAGGGCTGTGGGTTGTCCACGCAATACCTATTCTCTTCTTTCTCACCAATGGACTTCTGCTTTATTGGGGCAACAGCATGTCCAGCTGCAACACTAATGTGCCAGCCTCCCTTGAAGACCAGGTGGCTACATGATCCAATACTTGACAGTGATGTAAGGGAAGTCTTGTATGGAAGTTCCAGGAAGGCAATTCAAGTAACCCAGCCAGCAAACTTCAACTGGCACAAACTCCTCTGCTCTTGACTGTTTCTCCTTTTTACTCCCTGGAATGATGATGTAAAGGCTGGAGCTCTATCCCTCATTTTATAAGTGTGAAGACAAGAGCCTGATCCTATGAATGTGGAGCCCAAACCTGAAGGACCTCTGAATCTCAGATGACTTTAGAGAGAGGTAGTCCCAGCCCTGAATTGCTTACCTTTAGGTTTCAAGTTGTATCACAGAAAAATAATCCTTTATTTCTCTAAGCTCTCATTATGTGGGATTTTCTGTTTCATGCAGCTGAACTCAACTTCTGGCAGAAGGCCATCTTTAGCTCTGATTTCTGTCGGAAACATATCAAGTACTTAATAAATGTCTGAAAGGAAGAATCCTTTAGCTTTCTCTATTTTGGTTTCAGACAATCTTAATTATGTAAAACCCCAGTAGACTCTACTAGTTAGAAAAGGAAGCGACTTCATTTCCTCAACTTTGTAATTATATCTATAATTATTTTGGCTATTAGACTGTATAATGCTTATGGGCAGAAACTGACTTGTTCATCTTTATATGCCAGCACCTAGAACAATACTTCTATATTCTTAAAGGAGATACAGTAGGCAGCTTCAAAGTACTATTGCAGTACTGCCATTATGGAAAATGGGAAGTTTCTTTAAAAGTTAAACATAAATTTACCGTATAATCTAGCAATTTCTCCCCTAAATGTCTACCCTAGAAGAAACATATGTCCACACAAAGACTTGAAAGTGAATATTTATAGCAGCATTATTCATAATTGCTAAAAATGCAAACAACCTAAGGAATAAAAAACTGGTACATGTGCCATATGAATGAGCCTCAAAAGCATTACATAGGTGGAAGAAGTCAGACATAAAAGACGACATACAGTATGCCACTACTTATAAAAAATATCCAGAGAAGACAAATCTATGGGGACAAGCAGATTAGTAGTGTCCTGGGATTAGAGGTGGAAAGGGGATTAACTATAAATGGGCATTAGGGATTTTACTGGGATGATGAAAATGTTAGAAAACTGGATTATGGTGATGTTGCACAACTCAGCAAGTTTACTAAAAATCACTCATTTGTATCCTAAAAATGGGTGAAGTCTATGGTATGCAAATATACCCCTAATAAAGTTGTTAAAACATGTAACTGTGATTGTATTCTTTGTGTCTTTGACATATTATAGTCACATAAAGAATTAATAATGAATATGCTAAATAGATTGATTTAGCCATTCCACAATGTATATGTACATCAACACATGTTATATACAATAAATATAAACAATTTTTACTTGTCGGTTAAAAGTAAGAAAAAATGAAAAAAAAAAAAAAAAGAATTGCCAATGATGTATCCTTTCACACTGTTGACTAGAATGACATCCTTTCTGAAAGCACATAAAGTTAACACTTGTGAAACATACAGTATATGCAGCCGATTTCCAACCTCCAGGCCCTTCTCTGATTCCCTGGAAGTTCTAAGAACCCATCCAAAGCTAATGACTCTGGTGAGCTCTAGGTTGTGCAGCTAATGATTGAACATCCTCTTAGCTTCCAGTCATCATTAATTGTTCCTTTAATCTGGACTGACATTTTATTCTCATAGTCACCAGCTTTGACTTTATTTTCTTTTATTATTATTATTATTATTATTATACTTTAAGTTCTAGGGTACATGTGCACAACGTGCAGGTTTGTTACATATGTATACATGTGCCAAGTTGGTGTGCTGCACCCATTAACTCGTCATTTAGGTATATCTCCTAATGCTATCCCTCCCCACTACCTCCATCCCACGACAGGCCCCGGTGTGTGATGTTCCCCACCTTGTGTCCAAGTGTTATTGTTCAATTCCCACTGTGAGTGTGAAAATGCGGTGTTTGGTTTTCCTTCCTTGCGATAGTTTGCTCAGAATGATGGTTTCCAGCTTCATCCATGTCCCTACAAAGGACATGAACTCATCCTTTTTTATGGCTGCATAGTATTCCATGGTGTATATGTGCCACATTTTCTTAATCCAGTCTATCATTGATGGGCATTTGGGTTGGTTCTAACTCTTTGCTATTGTGAATAGTGCTGCAATAAACATACATGTGCATGTGTCTTTATAGCAGCATGATTTATAGTCCTTTGGGTATATACCCAGTAATGAGATGGCTGGGTCAAATGGTATTTCTAGTTCTATATCCTTGAGGAATCGTCACACTGTCTTCCACAATGGTTGAACTAGTTTACAGTCCCACCAGCAGTGTAAAAGTGTTCCTATTTCTCCACATCCTCTCCACCTGTTGTTTCCTGACTTTTTAATGATCGCCATTCTAACTGGTGTGAGATGGTATCTCATTGTGGTTTTGATTTGCATTTCTCTGATGGTCAGTGATGATGAGCATTTTTTCATGTGTTTTTTGGCTGCATAAATGTCTTCTTTTGAGAAGTGTCTGTTCATATCCTTCGCCTACTTTTTGGTGGGGTTGTTTGATTTTTTCTTGTAAATTTGTTTAAGTTCATTGTAGATTCTGGATATTAGCCCTTTGTCAGATGAGTAGGTTGCAAAAATTTTCTCCCATTCTGTAGGTTGCCTGTTCACTCTGATGGTAGTTTCTTTTGCTGTGCAGAAGCTCTTTAGTTTAATTAGATCCCATTTGTCAATTTTGGCTTTTGTTGCCATTGCTTTTGGTGTTTTAGACATGATGTTCTTGCCCATGCCTATGTCCTGAATGGTATTGCCTAGGTTTTCTTCTAGGGTTTTTATGGTTTTAGGTCTAACATGTAAGTCTTTAATCCATCTTGAATTAATTTTTGTATAAGGTGTAAGGAAGGGATCCAGTTTCAGCTTTCTACATATGGCTAGCCAGTTTTCCCAGCACCATTTATTACATAGAGAATCATTTCCCCATTTCTTGTTTTTGTCAGGTTTGTCAAAGATTAGATAGTTGTAGATATGTGGTATTATTTCTGAGGGCTCTGTTCTGTTCCATTGGTTTATATCTCTGTTTTGGTACCAGTACCATGCTGTTTTGGTTACTGTAACCTCGTAGCATAATTTGAGGTCAGGTAGCGTGATGCCTCCAGCTTTGTTCTTTTGGCTTAGGATTGTCTTGGCAATGTGGGCTCTTTTTTGGTTCCATATGAACTTTAAAGTAGTTTTTTCCAATTCTGTGAAGAAAGTCATTGGTAGCTTGATGGGGATGGCATTGAATCTATAAATTACCTTGGGCAGTATGGCCATTTTCACGATATTGATTCTTCCTATCCATGAGCATAGAATGTTCTTCCATTTGTTTGCGTCCTCTTTTATTTTGTTGGGCAGTGGTTTGTAGTTCTCTATTCCCTTTTTTTGAAGCCTACTTTAGAATTTTATGCCGTTGATTGCTCTTGCCACCCATAAAAGAAAAAGTTTCCAGTTTTCTTATTTTCTTTTTCTGTTTTAAGAGACAGTTTAACTAGAATTCATTTAAAAAAGATTACAATATTATTCTTTTTAGGAAGATGCCATCTTGAAATTATTGGAATAGGAGAGCATGCCATTATCTCAGGGACTTCTCAGATCAATTTTCTTTACCCTAAGTTAGGGTTAATCAAGTGAACCATTTTTGAAAGTTGAAGCCTGCTAGTGGATATTTTCTCCAAACATATTGAATGAATTAGTTGTGCTTTTAAAATACTGCCTAAGATGGGCTGAGACCTTGGTGTGCAATTGTTTATGTCTCTCCTGTAAAAACCTCAACCTCTTCTTTTTTCTCATATATTATTCTTGTAGCTCTTTCTCAGCTTTCTGCCCCCTGCTCTCCCCAGCTGAAGTTCTTGGAAGAATTGTCAGTAGTGGCTTTCTCCGTTCTTTTCCATTTTACTCTTCAACCCATTCGCTTTTGACTTCTGCCCTGGTCACTCCATAGAGACAGGTTTTGCAAGAGTCACTGGTGAACTTTTTGTCATTAAATCCTATGCACATTTTCCACTTTTGCCTGAGTTGACTTCTTAGCTAAACTCGGCACTCTCGACCACTCCTTCCTTCTAAGTCCACTCTCTTCTCTTCGCTTCTCTTGCACCACATTCCCCTGGTTTCCCTCCTATTGCTGTGGCTGCTGTTTCTCTCCTCTCTTTTGCAAGTTTATCCTTTTTACCACACCATTAATTATTGAGATTTCTTAGAGCTGACTTCTTTCAAATTTGCCTTATTTTTTCAATCTTTTCTTCCTATGTAGTTTCATCCTTTCCACCACTCCAACATTCAGCTATATGCCCTTGACTTTCAAATTTATTCCCCTAGTGCAGCCTTCTCTGAGCTCAAGACCATTTCTCTAACTGTCATCTCTACATGGGTAGTCCTGACTTGCATGTCTGGTACTGAATTTGTGTTATTCTTCCTTATATTTGGTTCCTTTCCAGTGTTCCTTCTTCAGTGAATGGCTGCACCATCCATCCAAGTGTACAAATGAGAAAGGCTGGGATCTTGAATACCTCCTTTTCCCTCACCATAGTAGTTAAGCTGTCAGCAAATCCAATTCGTTTCACCTCTGAAATTGCCTCTGAATCCATCCCCACCATCTCAGCTTAGGTTGCCAGTATATCTTGCCTAGACCCCCGCATGAGTCCTCTGCTGGTCTCTCCTTTCCTCTTCTCACCCTCCTTCAATTGTTTTCTAGATGCGGTAGCACAGTGCTGTATTCCAGATCCAAATGTGATCATGTCACTTACTGGTTTAGAACTCTCCAGTGTGTTTCCACATTTCTCAGGAGAAACATATCCACCTTTGACAGCCAGCAAGGCTAGCAATCCTCTCATTATCTGCCCCTCCATCTGTCCTGTTACATGCAATTCCCCACCTATACCTCCATACATCTGCACTCTCTCTAGACATCCTAGCCTTCCTTCAGTCCTTGGAGCATTCTGGCCTTCTGTGGAATCTTTGCACAAGTCTGCCCTAGATTGAGAAGACCCCAGCCTCCCAGCCCCACTTGCTTCCTGCAATCTACTGCCTGTGTATTCTTCAAATGTCAGCTCAAGGGCTCTTCTTCTTGATTGTCAAGCCCCTAACCTTGGCCCCAATAGCCACATACTCCCTTCCTGAACCAGATAGGTCGCTTACTTCTTACCTTTATGTGCTCCCATAAGACCATGTTTCTCTCCTAGAGACATATCTCAGTTAAGTTTTAGCCTCACCAGTATTTGGTTAACGTCATGCTCACCTATCATTCATCAGCTCCATGGGATCAGAAAACAACCTGATTTTGGCCACCTATAAGTCCTCAGCACCTTGCACATATGTGTATTGGATACAACTAGTTGTTGAAAAACTAATCATAATAACAGCTGGGGCCAGGGCATAACAAAGAGTCCTGATAACACCTAATGACAATGCATGGGGCTGTCATGACCATGGGCAGGTAGAAATACACAACACTTCCATCCATCAGTGCAGAAAGTTATACTGGACAGCACTGGTCTAAAGCAATCCAGCTCTCTTGCCACAGTGTCGGGTCCGGTGCCCATCAGGGAGCCAAAGTTGGGCTGATGAAGACCCTGTTCAGATGGTGAGAGTGGAGTAAGCTATAGGAGAGGGAGGCCGGCCTAAGAATGCAGTTTGTACAGAAAAATGTGGAATGTAGGGATGAAAAGAGATTCACGGTATTCTTTGAGTGTTCAGTCCAGCCAGGTCTGAATCTTCAACTCCTTAACTTTCCAGTAACATGAATCAGTAAATTCCATCACACCAGTTTCTTAAATTTTTGCTTAGGAAGGTTTGAAATGCCTATGTGACATTTGCAACTGATTGATATATTAACATCCCGATGGTTTTTAAAAAAACCCATTGAATATGAAAGTGAAGTCTAATCATCGTCTTGAGTTTGTCATCAGTGCATCGAGAAGAGAGCCTTTTTTATGCTGTGGAATCAAGATCATTTTTCTCCCAAATCTTGGTTTGCCTAAATTCATAATTAGGGTGGAGGTAGGAGGGGAGAGGCATTAAGAGATTACAAAAATAAGAAAAAGGAGACCCATTTGTAGAATTCAGGCTTGTCATGAGTGTTGCATTAAGAGAGCAGTTGAAGCCCTTTCTATACTGTCTCCTCCAGTAATGATGAAATAGCAACCAGCCCAAGACTCTGGCTCCAGGAGTGTAAGGTATTTGCAGTGCTGGCCACTTCCGATAGCATTTTTATTCTTTGAGCTTTCATTATCAGCCGCTCTGAAGAGTTTTCTTATTAAAAATGTGTGCTTGTCTTGTGATTGAAATTATCTTGAGGAGACCGAATTAATAGGCCTTGCTTCTCATTTAGGCACTGTATGCACAGAGAAAATAAAGATATTTGTTGTGCTTCTGCTCAGTTTATAGACCCTTCTTTTCATTTTACAAACACTTATCAGGTCCAAGATTAGGTCATTGTCAGGAGAAAGTGGGTCAAGCTGGGGAACATGGTTGCAGATGGACTCAGTATTTGCAGAGAGGTTGCAGTTTGAGGCCACAGAGAACTCCCTAGGTGGGTAGGTGAGCAGCATTCTCTCTAAATGGGTAGAATCCTGATGGAGTACCAAGGGTGCCAGGGCCTTGTTTGGTGATACAAAAGCAGTTGGAAGTAAAGATACAAAGAGGTTCAGGTCAACACTTAACATCTGAGCATAGATGAACTAGGATTAAAAGTAACAATTAACATTTATTGAGAACAAATGTATGACAGGCCGTCTGCTAACTTCTGTACAGCTGAGAATCAGGATGAGTTGCTACAACAACCCATAGGGTAGGTAACAATACTATTGCCACTTTACAGATGGAGACTAAGTGCAGAGAGAATGTGTAATTTGCAAAGGTCACACAGAAAGTGATAACTTCACATCTGGCAAACAAGCCAAAGTGCCTTTAACTAATGTTGTAAGCCTTCCCTAACCATTGAAAGTAGGTATTCAGAAGCCAGATGTGGGATTGGGGTGGGATTAGTTTGTTTTCCCACTGCTGGTAAAGACATACCCACGACTGGGAAGAATAGGAGGTTTAATTGGACTTACAGTTCCATATGGCTGGGGAGGCCTCAGAATCATGGCAGGAGGCAAAAGCACTTCTTACATGGTGGTGGCAAGAGAAAAAATGAGGAAGCAGCAAAAGTGGGAACCCCTAATAAACCCATCAGATCTTGTGAGACTTATTCACTATCACGAGAATAGCATGGGAAAGACCCACCTCCATTATTCAACTACCTCCCCTTGGGTCCCTCCCACAACACGTGGGAATTCTGGGAGATACAATTCAAGTTGAGATTTGGGTGGGGACACAGCCAAACCATATCAGGGGCATTTTGGAAAGCTCCATTCTTGGAATAAATGTCAAAGTCAAGACAAGCCCCCAGGCCTGCATAGGGCAGGGGTTGGCATGGTCATAGAGATGAGAGCATGCATGATAGGGTCAGAGTTATTCTACAATAAGGAGGCATAGTGATAGAGAAAGTTGAAAAGAGTATTCTTAAATTATTTCTTTAAAACTGTGTAAGAAGTGCATAGCTGGCCTAAATCCTTCTACAGTATTTACCAACCATCATCCAGTGTTATTCATGATCTCCTTGTTTTAACAGTCAAAATCCTGATAATAGTTTGAGTCAGGCACATGGTTGTCCAGTTAGAACCTGCATTTTCCAGCTTCCTTGCTGCCAGATGGCCATGTGACCAAGGTCTGACTAATGGATATGAACAGAAGTGACAGTACTACTACTACTCTGTTGGGCTATTCAAAGAAACAAGCATATTTTCCCCTGCCTTTACCCAACTTCTTACTGGCTGGGATAAAGATAGGCTGGAAAAAACAAGAGGCCACTTTTGAGCCAGGAATAGAAACCATATGTTGTAGATGGCTGAACTCCCTCTTTAAACTTGGGATGCTTCCTTCAGGAATCCTACATGAAAGAAAAATAAACTTCTATTTTGTTTAAATCATTAAATGTTTGAGTCTTTTGGTTGTAGCACTTTAGACTGTTCCCTAACTAACACACAGTATAGTGATGCAATTTTATTTATCCCACTGGAAAGAAGATTATATTCATTCTTTCATGTAATCACTGAATAAACAATTGTGGAGTGGCTTCTATGTGTCTGGCACCATGCTAGGTGTTGGGGGGACAAAGATGAACAAGACACAGTTCCTGCCCCAGGAGATGGTGGAACTCCCAGATCACATCTTCCCGACTCAGATTAGAGCAGGCATACATCTCTGAGCCAGTATCTGTGGACAGGGGAGTGCCATGCTGGGATTGGCCAGGGCTGTCACCTGCCCAGCTTGGAGCCAGAGAAGGAGTTAGAGCTACCTCAAACCCATGATCTGAAAGTAAATGATGATTTCTCTGAGGAAAATGTGGTAGAATTCCCTAAAGATGCTGGACAACAGACCCAATCCATGTTCACTGCAATAATAAAAACCAATACTGAATACTTTTCATATGTTTGTTATTGTATTTACTAGACAATGACTTTCAGAGAATCAAAGAGAATAGTTGACAGAATGGCTCACAAAATAATGTTTGGCTATACTACAAGGCCATGGTAACTAAAACAGCAAGGTACTGGTACAAAAAGAAATACATAGATCAATGGATCAGAATAGGGAACTCAGAAATAAAGCTACACACCTACAACTAACTGATATTTGAGAAAGTCAACAAAAATGAACAATGGGGAAAGGACCCCCTATTCCATAAATGATGCTGGGAAAACTGGCTAACCATTTGCAGAAGAATGAAACTAGATTTCTACCTCTCACCATATGTAAGAATTAACTCAAGATGGATTAAAGAATTAAACTGAAGACCTCAAACCATAAAAACCCTAGAAGAAAACCTAAGAAAAACTCTTCTGGACATTGGCCTAGGCAAAGAATTTATGACTAAGACCTCAAAAGCAAATGCAACAAAACCAAAAATTAAGAATTGGGACCTAATTAAATTAAAGAGCTTCTACAAAGAAAAACTACTAACAGAGTTAATAAACAACCTGCAGAATGGAAGGAAATATTTGCAAACTATGCATCTGACAAAGAACTAATATCCAGAATCTATAAGGAACTTAAATAAATCAATAAGAATAAAACAAATAACCCCATTACAAAGTGGGCAAAGGACATGACCAGACACTTCCCCAAAAAAGACACGCAAGTGACCAAAAAATGTATAAAAAATGCTCAACATCACTAATCATCAGAGAAATGCAAATTAAAACCGTAACTAGATACCATCTCACACCAGTCAGAATGGCTATTATTAAAAAGTCAAAAATAACCGATGTTGGCAAGGATGCAGAGAAAACGAAATTCTTCTCTACTGTTGGTGGGAAAGTAAATTAGTTTAGCCCCTGTGGAAAGCAGTTTGGAGAGTTCTCAGAGAACTGAAAATAGGACTCATTTGACCAAGAAATCCCATTACTGGATATCTACCCAAAGGAAAAAAAAAAAGATTCTACTAAAAAGACAGTTGTACTCATATGTTTATCACAGCACTATTTGCAATAGCAAAGACATGGACACAACCCAGGTGCCCATCAATGGTGGATTGGATAAAGAAAATGTGGTATATATAGACCATGGAATACTATGCAGCCACAAAAATAATGAAATCATGTACTTTGCAGTAACATGGATGCAGCTGGAGGCAATTACCCTAAGTGAAGTAATGCAGAAACAGAAAATCAAATACTGCATGTTCTCACTTAGAAGTGGGAGCTAAACAATGGCAGACATAGACATCAAGATGGAAACAAAAGACACTGGGGATTCCAAAATGGGGGAGGAAAGTAGGGGGTCAGGGCTGAAAAACTAGCTATTGAGGACTATGTAAACTACCTGGATGATGGGTAAAATAGAAGCCTAAATCTCAGCATTATATATCCATGTAAAACATCTGCATATGTACCCCTTGAATATAAGACTTAAAAATAATAATCTTTGGATTTGAAGTGAAATAATTTTCTGGGAAGATGAGAACAGGTTGGATGAGTTGTTGCTTTTTTCTATTTTGGAAACCAGCTCTGCTACAATTTAACTTTGTGACTTGGGGCTGGTTACTATAGCTCTCCAAGCCTCAGCTTCCTCATATATAAAATGGGTATAATTAAAGGGGCTGTTTTATCAATCTGTTATAAGGATTAAATGATTTGATGCCTATGACATGGTGAACACATAATAATTGTTAGCCATTGCTAATATTACAAAAGAGGGAAGTGATTTAAGGACGAGACTTAAGAAGTTGTTGTATCCCTAATTCTTAGAAAGCTATCTGGCACTTAATAAATATTTGTTGAATTGATGAATAAACAAATGAATGTGCAAAAGCAGCACAAGCTTAAAATATTACTTAAAATTCTGGTCTTGCATATTGAGTTGTTATAATAGAACTCAGAAGAAAGCTCCACTTTCTTTAAATGAAACCTCTGTGTAAAGATGTTTGATTATGTGCTATTAACTGAAATCAGTATTCTGATGGAGATGTTGGATCTTGATTTTTTCCCAGTGGTTTGCAGCTGCTTTCTCTCTTTCTGTATTGGGGTGCATAGAAGCCAGATATGTGGGTGGAAAGGAGAAATGTTTACTTGGCTGCAAACAAAAAACCAAAGCCATTATGCCTGGGTAGTTTGGGAACTGATTGCCTTCCTAAAGTAATAGCCAGAATTTGAAATATCTTAGGTAGCTGTGTTTTCTAAGTGAAAGCCAAGCAAAATAATCTGTGTTTCAAAGTGCTTGTGTAATATCCCGCTCTTCTAATGCACTTCTGTGTTTTGAGATCTTTCTAAATAAGAACTGTTGGTGTTTCAAAAGCTATCAGACAGGAGCCAGTAGACAGGCAGAGGCAGAAGATGAGGTCGAAATGCCCTCTCCTGCCATAATGTACAGGGTGTGTGCTGGTGCCCTCACATGTGTGTGTCATGGCCTCATATCTGAGACAGGCCCTTGGCTCAGATCGGAGCCCACAACTCCCAGGTTCAGATTCCAGGGCTGGGTGACTAGATACAGTATGGCTGCCCTGCATCCAACCTGTGTCAGGAGCAAATCAGTGGGCCTAGGCAGGGCTGGGCAGTGTGTTTTTAAGGAGCTGTTGTGGACATTAAATGAGAGAGATTAGAGAGTGTTCAGTCCTGGGCTGGTATGCAGCAGGCACTCAGTAAATGCTGTTCTTCGCTCTCTCTTAGGGATGTGTCCTGTTGCAGGTGACAGAAAACGACTGTAATGTAACAAATGAGAGTTTATTTTTCTCACAGATTGCAATGTCTGGTGGTAGATGGTGGCTGTATTGATTTAGAGGCTCAGCGATTTCAGGGTTATTATCTCTTCAGCTATCATGGCATTTCTTTCATATGAGTCACCTGATAGTTACAAGATGACAGCAGCTCCAGATGTCACATCCATAATGAGAAGAAAATAGAAGCTGAAAGGTACTGAGATGATCCCTGTACCAATGGGATACCGTGTATGAAGAAAGAAAAACGTTTTTGTCCTGCAAATATCCATCTATCCTCCAATAAAATTTTGATGATGCCTCATTGGCTAGAACTGGGTCACATGATTCACCCTAGCTACAAGGGAGGCTGGGAAATCAGGTAAAAGTTCATACAATTGGCCATCCTGAACACAGTCTTCTCTCCCTCTAAGAAAGATGTCACAGGCTGAATTCCCCAGAAACAGATGCTGAGATGGAGTTGGTGAGTATGTAGGATGGTCATTAGAGATCAATACTTATGGGAAGGAAGGACAGAAAGCAGAATTGGGCCAAGGAAGAAGCTTAACTGTGAGGCAGGCCTGACCAGGCCTCAGCTAACTTTGGACAGCTCCAGAGCACAGCAAAGTTGTCCCTGTTGGGCTGAAATGTCTGGGTCTTTATACCTACTACACAGTCGGTCACTGGATGTGGGCTGGGCAGGAAGGGGGAGCTCATGGGCAAGATGTGGCTCTGCAGATGAGACAAATCTTGAAGGAATTACAACTCAAGGCTTCCTGCTGACAAACGGGTCAACAAATTCTTCCTTGAAGAAGGACCTGAGTGGTGCATGTCCTTGTTCATCACAAAAGAAGAGTTAAATGTGTGCCAACATTGAGATGTGACTGGCCAGCATCCACAGGGGTTATTCCCACCGTATATACCTGGGAGCTGAGTTTTACGGGAGTTCTAGATATTGTGGGAGAGCTGATGACAGGGTGTTTTTGGTCCTGACACCTCTCATAGTGTCATGTAAGGGCTGCCTACATGAGTGAGCTGACTGTGGCACATCCTGTGTGACTAAGGTACCAGTGTAGGTCTGTGCCTGGCAGGAGGCTCCTGTTATGGTGGTGAATAGGTAGAACAAGTGGAGGCGGAGTTACTCACTGTCCAAGGACATGACAGCAGGGGCAGCTACTGGGAAGGAACACAAAGACAGCTCATCTATGAATGTTATGGAGGCGTTGGGACACATTTTACAATAATCTAAAATGAGTATAGAGGTTCCTAATATCTATTTGTGACACTCCTATAGTGGCCAACCATGGTGCCATTAATGGTGTTTTTTTCTGATGATATTTATATATTTATTTTTATTTTTAATTATTATTATTTTTTGAGACAGGGTCTCACTCTGTCGCCCAGGCTGGAGTGCAGTGGTCCCATCAAGGCTCACTGCAGCCTCGACCTCCCAAGTTTAGGTGATTTTCCCACCTCGTCATCCCAAGTAGCTAGGACTACAGGCTTGTGCCACCATGCCTGGCTAATTTTCAGTAGAGATGGAGTTTCACTATGTTGTCCAGGCTGGTCTTAAACTCCTGGGCTCAAGTGATCTGCTTGCCTCAGCCTCCCAAAGTGCTGGAATTACAGGTGTAAATCACCGCACCTGGCCTCTAATGATATTTATGAATTGTATTTTGGAATGGTTTTAGATTTACAGCAAAATGGCAAAGGTAGCACAGAGAGTTTCCATATGCCCCCCCGGTCCTATTTTCCCCATTGTTAACATCGTACATCGTCTCAGCACCTTTGTCAAAACTAAGAAACCAACATTGGCACGTTGCTACTAATGAATTCCAGGCTTTATTCTGAATTCACCAGTTTCCCATTCATGTCCTCTTCGTGTTCCAGGGTCCAATCTAAGATGCTGCATTGCACTAAGTTGTGTCTTCTCAGTCTTCCTTGGTCTCTGGCAGTTTCAGTCTTCCTTGTTTTCATTAGTTTGGCAGTTTTGAGGAGTACTGATCAGGTGTGTTGTCCCTCACTTTGGGTGTGTATGACGTTTTTGTTACAATTAGACTGGGGATATGGGTTTATGAAAAGAATCACAGATGTGGGTGCTTTGTAATCACAGCATATTGGGGGGCACATGATACATAACATCACTGGGATGATAGCCTTGATCACTTATTAAGGTAATGTTATGTAATTGAGCTTTGATTACACAAGTTTGGCCCTAGGGATGTTGATATTTTTATATAGGCTTTTTCTCCATCTTACATCCCTACTCTTACTCATGGAAGGGACATGGGAGAGATACATAGGTACCAAACAGTAACACTGATAGTAGGGCAGGTCCTGTGTGGGGTCCAACAGAAGTCTTTCTCCTGTTCTTTCCCACGTTCTCCTTCCCACACTTTTCCTACCAGGTTCAACGCTGACAAGTGCCAAAATGCCTGCCCTGTCATGATAATATCAGCAATCACTTTATTGAATATTTTAATGTGCCAGGAACTTTGCTTACGTTGCCTCTAACCTCCAAAACCACCATCCAGGTACATATTACCATACCATCTTGCAGATCAAGAAACAGAGAAATGAAGTGAATGTCCCTAGGTCATACAGTGGGGATAGAAAAGCAGAAATTGGAACCCACATCTATTTCATGCCAAAACCTGTGCTCTTTCTACCTCCATTGCTCATGGGCAGAACTGTGCAATGGGAAAATGAGTAGCAGAAATAATGGATATAATACTAACACAACAGCCTCTAGTAGCCCTATGGTCAGCCATGAGAGGAACAAAGAACTCTAGGGGACAGGTAGACGACAACTACTCAGAAAAAATGGATACTTTTTTCATAATAAAAAGAAGGGAGAAGAGAATGAGATGAGCTTTTCCGAATCATTATGGCTGTGGCAAGAAATATACAACCATCACCCTTATTATTTCTATTAGAAAGACATAGGGGCTGGGCGCGGTGGCTCATGCCTGTAATCCCAGCACTTTGGGAGGCTGAGGCAGGTGGATCATGAGGTCAGGAGATCGAGACCATCCTGGCTAACATGGTGAAAATAGAAATTTTTTGTATTTTCTACTAAAAATACAAAAAATTAGCCAGGCATGGTGGCTCATGCCTGCAGTCCCAGCTACTCGTAAGGCTGAGGCAAGGAGAATCGCTTGAAGCCGGGAGGCAGAGGTTGCAGTGAGCCGAGATCACACCACTGCAGTCCAGCCTGGGTGACAGAGTGAGACTCTATCTAAAAAAAAAAAAAAAAAAAAAAGACATAGGGAAAGGTAATGGCTAAGCTGAAAATTATGTGCTTATCACATAGTAGGAGGTGCTCAGTAAACTATGTTTTTTTGAATGGAGAATCATGATATATACAGGCTTTGTTTTTAGAACATTTTGCTTTTTGCTTGGGGTTTGACAACAACAAACTGCATTTGAAACATTGCTAATTGTCTAGGTTTATGTTTGTCCCCTTTCTCTGCATTCTTCTTGTTCACAACTCTTAATGACCTGAGGCTGCCTGTCCACAGCTCTTCGTGGCTGTTCCACTCCTCTCTGGTCTCCTTTTGTCTGCAAATGTGAACTCATTCCTTCTTCTTCAGTCCCCAAGACATCAGAAGCTTCTGTACATAGCAATTTTTTTTTTTTTTAAGACAAGAGTCTCGCTCAGTCACCCAGGCTGGAGTGCAGTGCTGCGATCTTGGCTCACTGCAACCTCCACCTCCCGGGTTCAAGCTATTCTCCCTCCTCAGCCTCCCAAGTAGATTTGTGTGTAACAATCTTTACTAAAGGTGTAAGAAAGCAGAGGGGGATTATATAGCTCCAAACAGGAAATCAGTTTCTTGGCGCTTTTCTCTGTTGGGAGTTTCTCATTATGGAGGATTTCTTATTTGTCTTCTCCTTCCTTAGGTCTTGGTTTGTCATGATTTGCTGGATCTGGTCTTCCCTTGAGTTCTAAGTTTTTAGTGAGCACATAGCCTGGCCCACTAAATGTTTGTTGACTAAATCAGCCCTGCCTTTCGTAACCATAAGAACTATTAGCACCACTCTTTAAAGAACCATTTACCTCTGGTTCCTACCATCAATAGCACCACTAGTTGGCAGAAGCTCTTTTTTCCCCTCCTTCCCCTCTTTCTTCCCTCCTTTCCTCTCTCCCCCTTTCTTCCCTGCCCTTCCTCCCTTCCTCCCTCCCTCCTTCCCTCCCTCCCTCCCTCCTTCCCTCCCTCCCTCCTTCCTTCCTTCCTTTTTCTTCCTTCCTCCTTCCTTCCTTCCTTCCTCTCTCCCTCCGGTTTTTCTTCCTTCCTCCTTCCTTCCCTCCCTCCCTCCTTCCTTCCTCTCTTTATCTATAGATTTTAAAATTTGTTTACATATAAGTACATAAATATGTTTGTCCAAATGGCATGCAACAGAAAATTAGCTCTATTTTTTCAACTTAGTGTCCAAATATTTTAATACTGTGTATTGAATAAACTTTATTTTCCAACTGATTTTTAAATTTATTTTTACTCATATACTATTTCTAATATTTTTACACCTGTAAATCTCACTTTCTCTTTATTTTTAATTGAAATATATATACCATAAAATTCATGATTTTAGAGTGTATGATTCAATGGCTTTTAGTATATTCACAAGATTGTGCAATCACCTCCACTAATTCCAGCACATTTTTATAATTCCAAGAAGAAATCCTGTACCCATTAGCAGTCCTTCTCCACCCTGTACTTCCCTCAGTCCCTGGCAACCACTGATCTACTTTCTGTCTTTATGGATTTGCCTCTTCTGGACATTTCATATAAATAGGATTATATAATAGGTGATATTTTCTGTCTGGTTTGAAAAGATTTTCTTTAATTCAGAAGCTTCACATGTCCCTACTCTGTGGTATTTGGTGTGAGTTGATAGCTTAAGGCCAGGATATCTGTGCTTCCCCCCTCCCCATTGACCACCCCTTTTTACCCCCAAATCTCTCCAGGTGGAAGGAGATGAGCAGCTCTAGACCACTGCAAGAGTCACACCTGCTTACCTCTTGCAATTTCATCCTTCTTTAGATCTTGTGTTGGGTAGGTGACTTGCGTCATTGCAGGGCTAGTACTCGATCATTTCACCAAGGAGATTGATTAGTTTTATTTTTCATTTCTTTTCGGTAATAATAACTAAATCTTCTGTTATTGGTAAAAGCGTGTGATACAGATTCAGGGAAGAGTCATTTTCCTGGTGCTGAAATAGCAGTGTGAAACATGCTCATCTAGGCTGGGTTTAACTTTTGGATCACAAAAGCCTTTATTTCCTCACTTTCTCCTTTTCCAAATTAAAAAAAGTTCAAACTGGAAATATTCCTTTTTAAAATTCAGCAGAATGTAAGAGCATTTCAAACCACAAAGCCACAAATTTCTTTTTGCCTTGCATTTCAAAGAGCTCTCAGGGATAGAGAATGAGCAATTTTGTTTTCTGAATGTTTCCGTGGAAGGAACAGGTCAAGGTACTATTTGTGTGTATTTTTTTTCAAACATTTATTTTTTTGCGCTCTGCTGGAACCTCTTTGGAAACTCAGAGTAAAAACCAATTTGCTTCTCCAAGTCCATTTTCTTATGGTTGCTTCACAAATTGTAGCAACCAAGCCAAGTAATGATATAAGGCAGGAGTTTTCTGTGTCTGAAGATGAAATGATGCATTTGCTCCTAGTTCTTCTCGATGCCACCAAGTCTGGATGAAGAACCAGAAATAATGAAGAGAAAAACCTCTATGGTGTCTAAGCAATTTGTATATATTTCCTGGTTAAAAAAATTCCATTTTAGCCCTTTATAGTTGTGTTTCTCTTATCAATCACAAAATTGGGTGCCCTTGATTTCCCTCAACTCTGTTACAGGAAGGGAGTCTTGATCCAGACCCCCAGAGAGGGTTCTTGGATCTCGTGCAAGAAAGAATCCAGGGCGAGTCCATAGAGTAAAGTGAAAGTAAGTTTATTAGGAAAGTAAAGGAATAAAGAACGGCTGCTTCATAGACAGAGCGGCCTCGAGGGCTGCTGGTTGTGCATCTTTATGGTTACTTCTTGATGATATGCTAAACAAGGGGTGGATTATTCATGCCTCCCCTTTTTAGACCATATAGGGTAGCATCCTGACGTTGCCATGGCATTTGTAAACTGTCATGGTGCTGGTGGGAGTGTAGCAGTGAGGACAACCAGAGGTCACTCTCGTGACCATCTTGGTTTTGGTGGGTTTTGACTGGCTTCTTTACTGCAACCTGTTTTATCAGCAAGGTGTTTATGAGCTGTATCTTGTGCTGACCTCCTGTCTCATCCTGTGACTTAGATTGCCTTAACTGTCTGGGAATGCAGCCCAGTAGGTCTCAGCCCCATTTTACCCAGCCCCTATTCAAGAGGAGTCGCTCTGGTTTAAATGCCTCTGACAACTCCACTTTCTTCCTTTGCCTGGCTAACATTTGAGTTGTCTGTTTTGAGTGTTGTGTTTCTGAGGGCATTACCTTGGTGGTGTTATAGCAGGGAGTAGGGGCCTGCACCGTGAATAATGGTTAGGGGCTGGGATGCTGTGCAGCTGGACCTCTCAGCCTTCAATGTGCATCTGAACCACCTGTGGAGCTTGTTAGAATGCAAACAGTCAGTTCTGAAGGTCTTGGTGAGGCCAGTGCTGCTGGTCCATAGCCTACACTTTGAACATAAAGGGAAGAAATCTAGCCTTTTTAAACTCTGATTCAGAAGCGGGGATATGAGGTCAGGCTCGACAGCTCATGTTGGTAATCCCTGTGCTTTGGGAGCCTGAGGTGGGAGGATCACTAGAGGACAGGAGTTCAAGATCAGCCTGGGCAACATAGTGAGACCCCCCGTCTCTACAAAACTAAAATTTTTTTAAAAGGAAACATTGCTATCCATCCCTTCACCAAAAGAAGTCTCTTTATTCATTAGGAAAACAGATTCTTTAAGAATTAAGGAGAAGAGTGAAAAGAAAAAAAAAGTATGTGACATTTTATAGAAGCAGCGACTACCTCACAAGGCTCTCATTTCTACCTAAGTTCAACTTAAATCCAAAAAATAATGATTAAAAAGAAGCAGTGGCTGGATGCGGTGGCTCACGTCTGTAATCCCAGCACTTTGGGAGGCCAAGGTGGGTGGATCACGAGGTCAGGAGATTGAGACTGAGAGGTGACAGCGTGCTGGCAGTCCTCACATCCCTCGCTTGCTCTCGGTGCCTCCTCTGCCTGGGCTCCCACTTTGGCAGCACTTGAGGAGCCTTCAGCCCACCACTGCACTGTGGGAGCCCCTTTCTGGGCTGGCCAAGGCGGGAGCCAGCTCCCTCAGCTTGCAGGGAGGTGTGGAGGGAGAGGCGCGAGCAGGAACCGGGGCTGCATGCGGTGCTTGCGGGCCAGCTGGAGTTCCGGGTGGGCATGGGCTTGGCGGGCCCCGCACTCGGAGCAGCTGGCCGGCCCTGCCGGCCCCGGGCAATGAGGGTCTTAGCACCCAGGCCAGCAGCTGCGGAGGGTGTACCGGGTCCCCCAGCAGTGCCAGCCCACCGGTGCTGCGCTCAATTTCTTGCCAGGCCTTAGCTGCCTTCCCACGGGGCATGCCTCGGGACCTGTAGCCCACCATGCCTGAGCCTTCCCCTGCCTCCGTGGGCTCCTGTGCAGCCTGAGCTTCCCCGACGAGCGCCGCCCCCTGCTCCACGGCACCCAGTCCCATCGACCACCCAAGGGCTGAGGAGTGCGAGCACATGGCGCGGGACTGGCAGGCAGCTCCACCTGCAGCCCAGGTGCAGGATCCACTGGGTGAAGCCAGCTGGGCTCCTGAGTCTGGTGGAGATGTGGAGAACCTTTATGTCTAGCTCAGGGATTGTAAATACACCAATCAGCACCCTGTGTCTAGCTCAGGGTTTGTGAGTGCACCAATCGACACTCTGTATCTAGCTGCTCTGGTGGGGCCTTGGAGAACCTTTGTGTCGATACTCTGTATCTAACTCATCTGATGGGGACGTGGCGAACCTTTATGTCTAGCTCAGGGATTGTAAACGCACCGATCAGCACCCTGTCAAAACAGACCACTCTGCTCTACCAATCAGCAGGACGTGGGTGGGGCCAGATAAGAGAATAAAAGCAGGCTGCCCGAGCCAGCAGTGGCAACCGGCTCGGGTCCCCTTTCACACTGTGGAAGCTTTGTTCTTTCGCTCTTTGCAATAAATCTTGCTACTGCTCACTCTTTGGGTCCACACTGCTTTTAAGAGCTGTAACACTCACCACGAAGGTCTGCAGCTTCACTCCTGAGCCAGCGAGACCACAAGCCCACCAGAAGGAAGAAACTCCGAACACATCCAAACATCAGAAGGAACAAACTCCAGACGCGCCACCTTAAGAGCTGTAACACTCACCGCGAGGGTCCGCGGCTTCATTCTTGAAGTCAGTGAGACCAAGAATCCACCAATTCCGGACACAAGACCATTCTGGCCAACATGGTGAAACCTTGTCTCTACTAAAAATACAAAAATTAGCTGGGTGTGGTGGCTCATGCCTGTAATCCCAGCTACTCAGGAGGCTGAGGCAGGAGAATCCCTTGAACCAGGGAGTCAGAGGTTGCAGTGAGCCGAGACTGCAGCACTGCACTCCAGCCTGGTGACAGAGTGAGACTCTGTCTCAAAAAAAAAAAAAAAAAAAAAAAAAAAAAAAAAGTGATGTGAGGAGCAAGCCCTGCACCCCAGTGATGCTGGGGGAGGAACAGCCTGTACTCAGAAATAGCCTCAGTGCTTGTTCTCTGTCCTTGCAGTGTGTGACCAGAGGTGGGGGCCAAAGGCTCTGCACCGGGACCACGCAGGAGGGTAAGGTGGGCATTTTTGATGTTGTACAGTGTCCAAGCCTAATATTCTGATCTTCCCAGAAAGTCCACGAGCCACCTGATATCCTTTAATATATTGCTTTTTTGTTTAAATGAGCCAGATTGGGTTTTGCTGTTTACAACTAAGAATCTGGCTCATTCTTGTATTCTAATTTGGGTCGATAGATATTGGTTACCAGGAGAGCTAGGTGTCAAAGAATCCCAAGGCTTCATTCACCCTGAAAAAGAGTGCTAGGTTGCTCAGCAATACCCACAGGGATACAGGTGGAGGGGATAGAGGCATTCCTGTTGTGCTTTTGTCATCCCTGCATGACAGGCCGGATTAGTTTCCTATTGCTGCGGTAATAAATGACGACAAGTTTAGCAGCTTAAAGCAGCATCAATTTGTTCTCTCACAGTCCTGGAGGGAATTGTACAAAATGGTTGCCCAGGAATGCATTTTTTCTGGGGGCTGTAGGAGAGACTCGTTTCCTTGCATTTTGCAACTTCTAGAGGTCACCTGGATTTCCTGGCTTACAGCCTTTTCCTTCAGTTTCAAAGGCAACAATGTAGCAACTTCAAATCTCTCTCTGATTCTACTGTCTGTTTCTGTCATCACATCTCCTTTTCCAGCTTTGTCTCTCCTGCTTTCTTCTTATAAGGAGAAATTACCTTGGGTCCTCCAGAATAATCCAGGATATTCTCCATGTGTCAAGGCCTATAACCTAATCACACCAGCAAAGGTCCCTGTTGCATGTAAGGTAACATATTCATAGGTTCTGGGGATGAGGATGTGCATATCTATGGAGGAGGCATAATTCTGTCTATTGCATGTCTATTAAGCAGTATTTTACACCCTTCAGTGGGTATTCTTAGCACACCTGTAGATGCTCAGTTCATTTTAACTAAAGATTGATGCATTAATTTATAACGATAAAATTGTAGAGATCAGAGTACATGAGCATTTTGTAGAGATGAGCTCATTTTTCTAGTATTCCTAAAAATATTAATTATTATCCAGAGGTTGCTTGATGAGTTAGGAATCAGAAAAGAGGAAATTGGGTAATTGAAAGGGGGACACCTAATTTTGTGAATCCCTAAGAAAATATTTCTATCCATAGAACAAACCTCCACTCTTAAGCCTGGAGAGCTCATTTCCCTTAGTAAAGCAGGGATTGCCAAACTAAAGCGTACCGTCTGTTCTGATAAATAAACACATCTGCAAAATTTATTGGGACACAGAGACACCCACTTGTTTATGTGCTGTCATGACTGCATTTGTGCTATAACAGTAGAGTTGAGTAGCAGTGACATGCGTGGACTGCAAAGACTGAAATAGTTACCATCTGATCTTTATAGAAAATGTTTGCACACCTCATGGGATAAAGATTTACTAGATCAGTGATTCTCAAACTTTAGCATGTGTAAAAATCACCTAGAAGGCTTATTAAAATACAATCCCACCCCCCCACCCCCCCAGTTTCTTACTTAGTAGGTCTGGAATGGGGTCAATGCCATTCTATGAAGTTCCCAGGTGGTGCTGATGATGCTGTCTGAGGACCACACCTTGGGAGCTGCTCTACTAAACTGAAAACTGCACGAAGTTAGGGGCCCCATCTAATTTGTTCACTGATATACATAGCACCCAATACAGCAGTTACAACACTGTAGGCATGAAATACACAGAATGATAGCTAAATAAATAGCTGAATCTTTGTTTTTCTGGTAGAGCTGGATGAACATGGATACACTAAATATACTTTTTTATGCATGTGGTAGCAAAAACATCCTACCCCTCCTTCTTCCAAGATGTCCATGTCCCTGTTCCAGTAATCTGTGACTACATGGCCTCACATAGCAAAATATATTTTGCAGATGTGTCCTGAGACCAGCTTGGTCATGGAGACCCCAACCCAGCAGCGCTAGAGGAATAAAGACACAGACAAAGAAAGAGAGTACAAAGTGGGATCAGGGGGCTAACGGCCTTCAGAGCTGGGAGCCTCGAACAGAGTTTGACCCACCTGTTTATTGACAGTAAGCCCCTGATAAACATCGTTTCTGCAGTTTGTAGATTAATTAAAAGTATTCTTTATGGAGAACAAAGGGACAGGTTCTGGCTTGTTATCTGCAGCAGAGACGTGTCCTTAAGGCACACATCGCTCATGCCATTGTGGTTTAGGAATGCCTTGAGCAGTTTTCCGTCCTGGGTGGGCCAGGTGTTCCTTGCCCTCATTCCGGTAAACCAGCAATCTCCAGCGTGAACTTGATAGCCATCACAAACATGTCGCAGTGCTTCAGAGATCTTGTTTATGGCCAGTCTTGGGGCCTGTTCCCAGCAGATGTGATTAAGATTATGGACCTTGATACGGGGAGATTATCATGGATTATCTGGGCCAGCCTAATCTGATTACATGAGTCCTTAAAAGTGGACAACCTTTCCCTGTTGCAGTGAAAGAGTGACATTAAAGAGAAGGCAGGACTGATGAGATGTGACAAAGACTTGACCTGCAGTTGCAGGTTTGAAGATGAAAGGGATCATGAGTCAAGGGGTGTTGGTCTCCAGTTACTGCGGGCACCCCCCAGTGAACAACCAGCAAAAAAAGTGGAGAGCTCAGCTCTACAACCACATGGACCTGAATTATGTCAACAGTCAAAATGAGCCTGGGATCTTATTATTAATATTTCCCAGACCCTTCAATAAAGGATGTGGCCTGCCAACACCTTGATTTTCACCTGAGGAGATTTATACTGAACTTCTGATCTACAGAACTGTGAGATAATAAGTTGGAATTCCCCTTCCCCCTTACATATCCTTAGTTAAGACATCTTTCATCTGCTGAAGGCAAACAAGCCTCACTCAGAGAAGGACTCAGCTTATTTCTGTCAGGCACCAGCACTTCTAGAAGCTGGGGAAAGAGCTCCTCTGTCCTAGAGAGTGGAATCCAGGCAACACACCACAGTATCCACTACTCTTATTGACTAAGTTATAAAACTTACAAGTCTTTGTGTCCTTCAGAGTGTCACAAAGTTGACCATGAAGTTTTCTCATTTTGCTGAATGCATAATTTAAAGGAACATTGGTTGACAAAAATAGATAACAACATTATATAAAGTGGAATGGGATAGCAGAAAATTAAGTGCTCCAAGGACAGTTGGGCTATTTTGCCACTGGAACCTTTCTCTTTGAAGCGGAGCACGAAAATAACTCTTTGTGTATGATCTGAACCATGGTAACATGAAGGTTTTCTTTGTTAGAAATGGCTTTTTTTAAAAAGTCAAGGCTTTTATGGAAAACATCGCTTTCAAAGAAAAAAGAGTGGGCCCTTGATTGACGACTAATAGTCTAGATTTTGCCTGAAAGGCGTCCTTACTTTTCTGAGAATTAAGATTTGTCCAGTGGTGAGTCCTTCATGTGGGGCCTATAATGATGTCTTGACTTAATAGCCAGGTTGATGCATTCAGCGTGAACATGCTATAGAGAACAATGTGTGATGAGTGAGTGCAGGGTTTGCTTGCCATCCTGTCCATGAGAGGTTGCTGTGTGTTGGCATCTGCAGAACCTCTGCTCTAAACCCTTTGTTCCTCTGGTGCTTCTAAACTCCTCTGCACTCATTGGCTTTTTTCCTTGAGCCATCAGTGGCATGTTTTTCTGGGTGAGGTACCATAAGTTGAGTTGTAGTCAACGGGTTAGAACTGAATAGGTTGGGATGGATAATAGAATGGGTTAGGATGTTGGAATCAGTTAGAACGCTTTTGTTTTTGAAGTTTCTTGACCTTCCTGTGAATCAGACTTGAATTTAATAGCATCATTCCATTTATTATCAATTGAAGTAAACATTCAATATATCTTATAACTAAGATGAGTTAATTAGGAACACAATATTCCTGTTTCATAGAAGATGAGTTTATGGGCGATTACCTGAAAGTGGAAACAGAATAGAGAGATTATAGCTAATGCTGAGTGTGATGAAACACCAAATGCTATTCATTCAATCACATGCCTACAGGGAGAAAGTACATTTCCAGGAGGTTTTCCAGAAGTCAAAACTTAGCAGTCTTTCAAATCATTTATTTTAGCACTATAGTAGAGTGCAAATTGACTTTCTGTACAAGTACAAAGTTGACTTTCTGTATATACTGCAATATCATCTAACTGAACCCCTGCCTCTGTTAATTTATTTGGTCACTTGTCCCCTCATTCCTTCAGTTGTGCATGTGCTCATTCTTTGGCTGTGCATGCACTCACTCACTGGTCGTTTATTTATTTATTTTGTCTCTGCTATGAACTGAGTTGTGTCCATACTCCCCACCCCAATTCATATGTTAAAGTCCTAAATGTGTGACTGCATCTAGAGATAGAGTCTTTAGGAGGTAAGTAAGATTAAATGAGGTCATAAGAGTGGTCATAAGAGTCCTAATGCCATAGGACTGTGACCTTAAAAGAAGAGGAAGGAGATCATTTTTTTCTCTCTCTCTCTCTCTCTCCCTCTCTCTCTCTGTATCATATGAGGACACAGTGAGATGGTGGCCATTTGCAAGCCAGGAAGAGAGTGCTCACCAGAACCCCACCATATTTGATCCTTGATCTCTGCCTTCCAGCCTCCAAACCCAAGAGAAAATAAATTTATGTTGTCTAAGCCTCCCAGGCTATGGTATTTTGTTACAATAGCCTGAGCTGGTGAATACAGAATCTGATTCAATCAATAAACATTTACTAAGTATGTCAGGCATCCTGTGAGATACTGGAGGTGAAGTAACAGATGTGGTCAATGGGGCATTACTTCTTGGTTGCCTGCAAACAACTACGCCTTCTCGCTCCTGGCAGCAGAACCTAGACTTTGTGTTGGTGGCGCTGTGGCAAACCCCAGGAGATAAATTAAGATTGGTCTAGGCCTGCCATGGCATTCCTACTCCCTACTCTAAGGCCTCACCTTAGAGCCTCAGATTCTTTATCTATAAAATGGGATCAATAACCTATCCTTCTTAGGTTGTTGTGTGATAATTATGTGAAGTCCCAAATACAATGCTTGGCATATCGTTGATACTAAATTAATGGCTGAAAATGTTACCAGAAAGGGGACCTGATGCAGATCTCAAGAGAGGGTTATGGATCTCTTGCAAGAATTTGGGGCGAGTCCATAGAGTAAAGTGAAAACAAATTTAGTAAGAAAGTAAAGAGGCTGGGCACAGTGGCTCACGCCTGTAATCCCAGCACTTTGGGAGGCCAAGGTGGGTGGATCACCTGAGATCAGGAGTTTGAAACCAGCCTGGCCAACATGGTGAAACTCTGTCTCTACTAAAAATACAAAAATTAGCCAGATATGGTGGCAGGCACTCATAATCAGAGCTACTCTGGAGGCTGAGGCAGGAGAATCACTTGAACCTGTTAGAAATAAATTTTTGGTGCTGCAAAAGAAATAGCACTCGAATATAAATTTAATTTTCTCAGCAAGGGAATTTTACTTCTATAGAAGTGAGCGACTCGCGGATGGAGCAATGGTAAGAGCACACCTTGACAAGGGAGGGGAAGGAGTTTCTATTCCTGATGCAGGTAGCCCCTACTGCTGTGTCATTCCCCTATTGGCTAGGGTTGGACCACACAGTCTAAGCTAATTCCAATTGGCTGTTTTAAAGAGAGCAGAGGTATGAGTCCAGAGTGGCGGGGTGAGTAGTTTGGTGGGAAGGATGGTTATGGAACAGATGACTCAGGTCAGAGCAGGTGACCAGGGGTGACTCAGGATGGAGCAGATGATAGAGGCTAGGAGGGGGTTGTTCACTGAAACTAGGGGCAAGGAGACAAAGAGAACAAGGAAGTTACAGTTTAAAATGAAGAACAAGGAACGGGGGAGCTGAACATACGGATACATTGGTTCTTTGGAAAGGATCTCAGAACTCATTGTACTTAACAATTTAGAAGCTAAAACCTTTGAAGAGGAATTAATTATATCCTACAGACCCAAGAGGCGGAGGAGGTTGCAGTGAGCCGAGGTTGCACCATTGCACTACAGCCTGGGCAACAGAGTGAGACTTTGTCTCAAAAAAAAAAAAAAAGAAAGAAAGTAAAGAAACAAAAGAATGGCTACTCCATAGGCAGAGCAGCCCCAAGGGCTGCTGGTTGACTATTTTTTATGGTGATTTCTTGATTATATGCTAAACAAGGGGTGGATTATTCATGACTTTTCTGGGAAGGAGAGATTTCCTGGAACTGAGGATTCCTCTCCCTTTTACATCACATAGGGTAACTTTCAGATGTTGCCAGGGCATTTGTAAACTCTCATGGTGCCGGTGGGAGTGTCTTTCAGCAGCTAATGCATTATAATTAATGTATGATGAGCAGTGAGGATGACCAATGGTTATTTTCATTGCCATCTTAGTTTTGGCAGGTTTTGGCCGACTTCTTTAGTATGTCCTATTTTATCAGGGGGGTGTTTGTGACCTGTATTTTGCACCAACCTCCTGTCTCATCCTGTGACTAAGAATGCCTAACCCCCTGGGAATGCAGCCCAGTAGAACTCAGCCTTATTTTCCCCAGCCCCAATTTGAGATGGAGTTGCTCTCCTTCCAGTGCCTCTGACAAAAGTATAGATTCTGGGATCAAGTCATAAGAATTAAATTTCCTGATCCCAGGCATTTTCCAGCTGTGTGTCTTTGGGCAAGTGACTTGGCCTTGCTAAGCCTCAGTTACACTGTCTGTGAAACAAGAGTAACATTAATACAGGCTTTTAGAGGCAGTTGTGGGAATGAAACATGACAATCCTTATACAGGGCCTATAGAGGCCCAGTGCATGCTTAGTGCCAGGTGAGCTTGGTGAGGGCAGGGACCTTCCCTGCCTTGGCCACTTGTCAGATACAGTCAGCTCCTTTTCAAAAGTTTGGCATGTTAGCTTCCTTGTTCTTCATGTCTCCTCGCCCCTGGTTGCAGTAAACAACCTTCCTACCAGTCCTAATTTATAGTCCACATCTGTTTCTTGCTCATTTCCCTTAGTCACTCACTCTGCAAATTACCCCTCCAGCCATAATGGCTCTTCCCTCCGAAACTGCCCTTCCTGCCAGTGTAACCCCCTCCCTGCACCCTACACACTTCAAATTAGCCAACTGGGACCAGTTTAGATTGTGCCGTCCAGCTCCAGCCAATGGAGACAGGACACAGTAGTAGAAACCCATTGCATTAGGAATAAAACCCCCTGCTTTCCTTTGTTCTGTGTGCTCTCCTGGCGGCCAGACCTGTGAACAGCACCCTCTCTGCAGAAAGCGAACTTGCCTTGCTGAGGAACTCTTCGGTTATATGCTCGGTTTCTTTATGACTCCAAGCTTTATTTCCAACACCACTCCTGCAATTCCGAGGTCACCAAGTGAATTAATGAATTAATGAATGAATAAGGAAGTGAAAATTGAACTAAAATAATACAGTGGTCTCTGAATAAAACCCAAGCACATAGTTGTCAGCTTTGAGTCTCTGTTTAAAAATTCTAAGAAGATTGCGAGAGGAAAATAAATTTCAGGACCACAAAATCACTAAGCCAAAGGGAAAGGACAAGGTGGGAACTGCGGGGCAAATTTGCCTCCCGTTCTATTCCTAAGTAAGATAGCTACAAAGATAAAAAAGCTACGTACCTCCCTCACAATTTGCCCACAAGGAAATTCCTTATGGAAAAAGGACAGATAGAACTCAAAGTCATCCCTCTGCTCTGGTGAGACAAATGCGTATCTGATTGCTTCCTTTGCCCTGTTGTCTCACTAAGCCAGACTAAGGCATAAGTAATGATTCTTATAAATTGTGTGTTCAGTGAAAGGCTAATCAGAAGCTCAAAAGAGGCTGGGCACAGTGGCTCACATCTGTAATCTCAGCACTTTGGGAGGCTGAGGTGGGTGAATCATCTGCGGTCAGAAGTTCGAGACCAGCCTGGGCAACCTGATGAAACCCCATCTCTACTAAAAATACAAAAATTAGCTGGGTGTGGTGGCACACACCTGTAGTCCCAGCTACTCAGGAGGCTGAGGAGGCAGAATTGCTTGAACCCAGGAGGCGGTGGTTGCAGTGAGCTGAGATCATGCCACTGCACTCCAGTCCGGGTGACAGAGCTAGACTCTGTCTTGGGAAGAAAAAAATAAAACCCAGAAGAATGTAACTCTTTGTCTCTTATCTACCTATGACCTGGAAGCACCCTCTCTGCTTAGAGTTGTCCCACTTTTCCTGACCGAACCAATGTATATCTTACATATATTGATTGATATCCTATGTCTCCCTAAAATGTATAAAACCAAGCTGTGCCCTGACCACCTTGGGCACGTGTCCTCTGGATCTCCTGTGGCTGTTTAACAAGCGCATATTTAACCTTGGCAAAATAAACTCTCCAAGTTGATGGAGACCTGTCCCAGATAGTTTTTGGTCTACAGGATCAAGGCCAATGTTCTTAAGTGGAGTCCGTTTTGCCCCAGGGGACACATGGCAATGTCTGGAGACATTTTGGTTGTCATTTCTTGGGGCTGCTACTGACATCTATTGGGTAGAAGCCAGTGATGCTGCATGCTACAATGCACTGATCCCTTCAAGAAAGAATTATCCAGTCCCAAATGCCAATAGGGCTGAGATTGAAAAGTCCTGTTCTAGACAGAGTTATTTTTGGTCCCTTAGGGTTTATTAAATAATCAAATCATCTGATATTGGGTGAGTTAATCAGACCCAGAAATTCCTGGTTATAACTAGCATTTTCTCAAACTATAAAAACAGGTAGCTGGTACCTATAGGTCCCCAAGGCTCCTGTGTTTCTTCTTTGACTTACAAATTTTCCATATGCCCTGGTGGTAATTTACTGGCTCAATTTTGCCTCGGATCAAATACCCCTTTAGGCATGGGATTTGCTGTAATTAAAACCCAAGGAGATTGAAACTTTATCCTTTGAGAAGAAGCTCATGAGTTGAATAATTTATACTTTCCAATGAACCATCACCCCCCTGTGGTTTTTCTTTTCGCATTTGCTATTCCCTCTTATCCAGTGCTTCTCTTGCTCCTTTATTTCCCAGTCTCCACTGATTGCTAAATTGTTGAAGAGCAGCAGGGGAGGTGCCTCCAAGCCCAGAGAATCCTTTGGCTGTGGGGAACATCAAGAAGATATGCCACTGAGTGACACCATCGCTGACAACCCCTTTACATGCAGGGACTGCAGAAGAAACAGAATGCAAGAAGTTGCCTTTAAATTTTAAACGATGCTTAGAATGAAGGGAATAAAGTAATGAGCGTGTTTCAATTCCTCAAATACTTTTTCAACATTAATCTGGAACAAATCAACCCACTGTGGCAGAGGCTGCTAGTCTGCCTTTCCCAATATCTACTCTCTTTTCTTCTGTAGTGATGTTACTGGAAAAAGGTCCCGATCCAGACCCCAAGGGAGGGTTCTTGAACCTCGTGCAAGAAAGAATTCAGGGCGAGTTCACAGATTAAAGTGAAAGCAAGCTCATTAAGAAAGTGAAAGAATAAAAGAATAGCTACTCCATAGGCAGAGCAGCAGCATGGGCTGCTTGACTGAGTATACTTATAGATATTTCTTGATTATGTGCTAAACAAGGGGTGGATTATTCATGAGTTTTCCAGGAAAGGGGTGGGAAATTCTTGGCACTGAGGGTTTCTCTCCTTTTTAGACCATGTAGGGTAAGTTCCTGACATTGTCATGGCATTTGTAAACTGTCGTGGTGCTAGTGGGAATGTCTCTTAGCACGCTAATGCATTATAACTAACGTATAATGAGCAGTGAGGACGACCAGAGGTCACTTTCATTGCCATCTTGGTTATGGTGGGTTTTGGCAGGCTTCTTTGCTGCATCCTCTTTTATCAGCAAGGTCTTTGTGACCTGTATCTTATGCTGAGCTCCTATCTCATTCGATGACTAAGAATGTCTAACCTCTTGGGAATGTAGCCCAGTAGAGCTCAGCCTTATTTTACTCAGCCCCAATTCAAGATGGAGTCACTCTAGTTCAAATGCTTTTGATAGTAATAGCAAAATTACACATGGCTACTCAGAGTTAATACTCCATTTCTCAGTCTCCCTTGCAGCTAGATATGTTTGTGTGGCTAGATTCTGGCCACTTAAGATGGGAGTGGAAATTTTGTGTGGCAGCTTCCAGAAACAGTTCCTAAAACAGAGCTGATGAATGGCCTTACCTCTGCACTCTGTCCTTTCTTCCATCCTGCTACCTGAAGATCTCTGTGATGGCTGGAGCTCCAATCATTATTTTGGACCATGACAACTAGGGCTATACTCAAAGGGTAATAACCTGGAAAGAACTTGGGTGTATGAGGACTTACTGCACGGAACCACCTTCTCAACGCTGGCCTGGCTATCTCTGAACTTTTACTTGAAAACAAGAAACTGTATTTCTTTTCTTTTCTTTTTGTTTTTTGTTTTTTGATGGAGTCTTGCTCTGTCACCAGGCTGGAGTGCAGTGGCGCCATCTCAGCTCACTGCCACCTCCGCCTCCCAGGTTGAAGCCATTCCCCTGCCTCAGCCTCCCAAGTAGCTCCCGAGTAGCTACAGGCATGCGCTGCCACGCCCAGCTAATTTTTTGAGGGTTTCACCATGTTGGCCAGGATGGTCTCGAACTCCTGACCTCATGATCCACCCACACACCTCAGTCTCCCAAAGTGCTGGGATTACAGGTGTGAGCCACCATGCCCAGCTGAAAATTATATTTCTTTTTAAAGCCACCATTGTCTTGTCAATGAGAAGAGTCAAACTCTGTAAAATATTTGAAGAGATTTATTCTGAGCCAAATATGAGTGACCATGGCCCATGACACAGCCCTCGGGAGGTCCTGGGAACGTGTGCCCAAGGTGGTTGGATACAGCGTGGTTTTATATATTTCAGGGAGGCATGAGACATCAATCAAATACACTTAAGAAGTACATTGGTTTCGTTCAGAAAGGCGGGACAACTCAAGGCGGGGGGCTTCCAGGCTGTAGGTAAATTTAAACGTTTTCTGGCTAACAATTGGCTGAGTTTATCTGAAAACCTGGGATAAAAGGAAATGTTCAGGTTAAGATAAAGGATTGTGGAGACCAAGTTTTATTATGCAGAGGAAACTCAGTTAGCAGACTTCAGAGAGAGAGAGAGCAGGTTGTAAAATGTTTCTTATCAGACCTAAAAGGGTACCTGGCTCTTCGTTGATTATCTCCTGGATCTGGAAAGGAAGGAAAACAAAGGGAAAAGGGGATTCTCTATAGAATGTGAATTTTTCCCACAAGAGACTTTGCAGGGCAATTTCGAGGTATGGCAAGGAAATATATTTTGGGATAAAACATGTTGATTTTCTTCCTTGTCTCATAATGTTATGCCAGAGTCAGATTGGAAAGTAAGCCACGATATATGGGGTTAAATAAAACCCATCTGATGATAATTTATAGTTTGTAGGGAATGACTCCCTCGACTTCCTAGATAGGAATTTGGGCAAGATAAAAAAAAAAATCAGAGCTTAGTCCTCAGTCTTCAGAAAAATGTCATCTTAACTGATGCCTAGACCAAGAGAATGCAGCCATAGCTCTCATCTTGATTTCTGTACTTGAGAATATGTTTTCTTCCATGGAAACTCTTCTAACTTCATAAAATGGACTTCAAAGAGGCTTGAGAGTGTTGCCCCAAAAAAGTGCCTTTGAGATGACAGAGAATGGGGAGATTTTTAGCTTAATGAATAGTAGGCACTCAAAAATGTGCTAAGTCAGTGCATGATGTAGGATGCTGAAAATAAACATTTGTTGAGCATCTGCCATAAGCCAGGAACTCTGCGAGGCTCAGGCCAGGGGGGTCACGAACAGAAAAGTAAAATCTGGGTCAGTGGCTCTAAGAACACTGAGATAAATGGGAGAGAAGAGCTTGTAAGCAAAGAATCACAACTTGGGATGATGAGCATGGCAGGATGTTTTGAAATCTTAACCAGTTCCTGTTTTCTCCTCTCTCAATACTTGAGCTGAGGTGATGTGACTGCCATCGGTGGTCCCAATATCCAGACTGCCCTGTCACGGAACAGTGCACTTTGTAGTTGGACCCACGGCTTTCCAGCTTAAGATGTTTTCTAGCCAGCTTGGCAGCTGTAGGAAGACTGGAGAAAAAACAGAATGTAAGAAGTTGCTTCAAAATTTTAAACGATGCTCAGATAGAAGGGAATACAGTAATGAGCACATTTCAACTCATTCTACGGATGGAATGAGGGGGAAGCGAGGATTCAGTCAGCACACTGGACTCTTGAGAGGAATACCCTCCCTTTTCCCCTTTTCCTTCTTCCTGGTGATGGGAAGGAGAATGGGATGGCGGGGGCTCTTGCAGCGGTCTTGGATAATGAGTTAGAAGCTGTGTGTTGAGGCTGGCAGAATGACAAATGAGAAACCATCCTAGCATTGTTCTACAGTTGTGGAGCTACCATACCAGCTCTGAGCCGCCTATCTTCCCCACCACCATTTTTTTTTTTTTTTTTTTTTTAAGAGGTAGGGTCTTGCTCTGTCACCCAGCCTGGAGTGCAGAGGTGTGATCATAACTCACTGTAGCTTCAAACTCCTGGGTTCAAGAGATCCTTCCACCTCAGCCAGAGTAGCTAAGACTACAGGTGTGTGCCACCACACCTAGCTCCTTGCAATTATATTTATATATTTTTTGGTAGAGATCTGGTCTTGCTATGTTGCCCAGGCTGGTCTCAAACTCCTGGCCTCAAGTGATCCTCCTGCCTCAGCCTCCCAAAGTGCTGGGATTACAGGCATGAGCCACTGTGCCAGGCTTCTCCCTGCCTTTTCACATGGGAAAAAAGAAACCTGTCTCTTTCATATGCCACTGCTGTTTTGGATCTCTGGGTCTAGCAGCTAAACCTGTATCCAATTAAATATGCTCAACTCCTGTGTCCTTATCCCTCAGCTACACTGATCCCAGTGAGGGAGTAGAAACATCGTAAATATCAAAGATGACTTTGGTGTGTCTGAGACCAGAGACACGCTTATTCCCTATCCCTTGGCAAAGCCTGGGGATATGGCCTGTAATGTATAGGAGTAAAAGCATGCCTGTCCGGCTCATCTAGGCTTTTGTGCCTTGGACACGCTCATAGTGTTTCCTGTGAACTCCGCAGGGTTAAGAAGCATCAGGATGATTTTGTGGGACCAGAGGGGTTCAGCAGCAGATCCTCCACAGCCTGGAGAGGACAGGGAGCAGGAGTATTTCCCAGGAGCCCAAGCTAGTGTTAGGAGTTGGGGAGGAGGCAGCATGGCGGACTGCTGCACGTGGTGACGTTGGACCATGACACTAGGTCCAGGCATTCCCTGCCTGGATGCTTGATGTCACAGAAGCCTCCAGAATATAGAAGCCACCTTGAGGAAGGAGGCGGCTACCAACTGATAGAGATTTCGTTTCTAACACTGGATGGAATGAAGCCTAGAAACAGAACCTTTGAGTGATGCACAAAATTATGTATCTTTAATAGTCTGTGTTTGCAGACTGAAATGCATACCTGCTCCAAGTGCAAGAATGATTAACCTGGAGAGGCGTCACAGAAGGAGCAGTGTATTGCTTGTGTCACCTGGGGGTTGAGATGAGTGAAACTTGTTTTGTTTCTTTGTTGGTTGGTTGGTTGGTGTTACTCAAAACGTATTTGTCCAGACATTTTCCTTCAGAATTATGTGATCATTATGAGTGAGACTGGACACAGATTCCTTTGGTTCAACTCTCATCACTGCCATTTATTAACTCTGGCATTGGGCTGGTTTAACTTAACCTTTTGAGGGTTTAGTTTTGTAATCTTTAAAATGGAGGTTATAACAGTGGTTATTTACTGAGCTGTTATTAAGTTTGATTAAACAATGTGTATTAGAATTTATCATGGTGCTTGCACATAGTAAGCATTTGATTGGTGTTTGCTATTGTTATTATTATCTAATACTAAAAAAGGTCACGTCTCTCCTTGTATGGACTGTATTCGAAATAGTGTTTTATTTGGCTGGGAGTGGTGGCTCATGCCTGTAATCCCAGCGCTTTGGGAGGCTGAGGTAGGCAGATCACAAGGTCAGGAAATCGAGACCATCCTGGCTAATATGGTGAAACTCCATCTCTACTAAAAATACAAAAAATTAGCTGGGCGTGGTGGCACACGCCTGTAGTCCCAGCTACTCAGGAGGCTGAGGCAGGAGGCTCGCTTGAACCCGGGAGGTGGAGGTCGCAGTGAGCTGAGATCGTGCCACTGCACTCCAGCCTGGGTGACAGAGTGAGACTCCATCTCAAAAAAAAAAAAAAAAAAAAAAAAAAAAGAAACAGTGTTTTGTAGGGAAAAGAGAGTTCAGACTGTTACTGTGTCTATGTAGAAAAGGAAGACATAAGAAACTCCATTTTGATCTGTACCCTGAAGAATTGTTTTGCCCTGAGATGCTGTTAATCTGTAACTTTGGCCCCAACCTTGAGCTCACAGAAACATGTGTTGTATAGAATCAAAGTTTAAGGGCTGTGCAGGATGTGCTTTGTTAACAATATGTTTACAGGCAGTATGCTTGGTAAAAGTTATTGCCATTCTCCATTAACCAGGGGCACAATGCACTGCGGAAAGCCACAGGGACCTCTGCTCACGAAAGTCTGGATATTGTCCAAGGTTTCTCCCCACTGAGAGAGCCTGAGATATGGCCTCATGGGAAGGGAAAGACATGACCATCCCTCAGCCTGACATCCTTAAAGTGTCTCTGCTGAGGAGGATTAGTAAAAGAGGAAGGCCTCTTGGAGTTGAGATAAGAGGAAGGCCTCTGTCTCTTGCATGCCCCTGGGAACGGAATGTCTTGGTATAAAACCCGATTGTACATTCGTTCTATTCTGAGATAGGAGAAAACCGCCCTGTGGCTGGAGGCGAGATAGGCTGGCGGTAATGCTGCTCTGTTATTCTTTACTACACTGAGATGTTTGGGTGGAGAGAAGCATTAATCTGGCCTACGTCCACATCTAGCATTGTCCCTTCCCTTGAACTTGTGACACAGATTCCTTTGCTCACATGTTTTTTTTTTTTGCTGACCTTCTCCCCACTATCACCCTGTTCTCCTGCCACATTCCACTTGCTGAGATAGTGAACATAGTAATCAATAAATACTGAGGGAACTCAGAGACCGGGGCTGGTGCGGGTCCTCCGTGTGCTGAGCGCCAGTCTCCTGGGCCCACTGTTCTTTCCCTATACTTTGTGTCTTATTTCTTTTCTCAGTCTCTCATCCCACCTGATGAGAAATACCCACAGGTGTGGAGGAGCAGGCCACCCCTTCACTATTTTATTTATATATTTATTTGTATTTTATTTAAGCATTTATACTATGACTCTTTTCCAAAAACGATTGGAAGTTTAGCCAATATAGGCTTGCATTACTCTGCTAGGGCTGTCATAACAAAACACCACAGTCTGGGTGGCTTAAACAACAGACATTTATTTTCTCATAGTTTTGGAGGCTGGAAGTCCAGTATCCAAGTGTTGTCATGAGTGGTTTCTGCTGGGTAAGATGTCAGGGCCCTGGCAATGGAAAGTGGTTGGCTTGCAGGTGGCAGGAAGAATTTACCAGCAACAGTACAGGTTTGAAAAGGAAAGTTTTATGTGATAGAACCCTGCAGCAGAGTGGAGCGGAGCACTTTCAACAAGAGAGGACTGAGTGCCCTGTGGTGGATTTTCCTTAGGGCTATTTATGGACCTTAAAGCGGGAGCCTAAAGGTAATTTGGACCATATACAGCACGTAGGTTATGATAAATGGTTACATTTCCAGACATTTTGGTGCCTTGACCTCAGTAAGCGTTGCGCAATGAGTTTTGACATGCCTGCATTCTGGAGATGTATAGAAATTCTAGTTACTTATAAATTTTCGGGAAAGAAGCCTGGTACTGAGGCAGGAGAATAGGGTCTGGAGGCAGAGAATCTAAGGACCTTCTAGAATGAAATCAAATGGAAACCCTTCAGCTATGATAGGAAATATCCTCACCATTTACATAGGGTGTACACTGAGTAAATGACTTTGTAACCTTACTTCATCCTCTTCATTTACATAGAGCGTACACCCAGTAACCAATGGAAACCTCTAGAGGGTATTTAAACCCCCAAAAATTCTGTAACGGGGCTCTTGAACGCCTATGCTCAGGCCTGTTTTCACCCTGTGGGGTGTACTTTCATTTCAATACATCTCTGCTTTTGTTGCTTCATTCTTTCCTTGCTTTGTTTGTGTGTTTTGTCCAGTTCTTTGTTCAAGACACCAAGAACCTGGACAGCCTCCACTGGGTACAGTACCAGATGTTGGCTTTAGCTAATAGGGAAGTCTAATTACTTCTGAATTCCTCAGACAGGGAGTTTTGCCTCTGGCTGGTCTGCTGGATCTTTGCTCTCCTCAGTTTCTTCTGAGGCCTCTCTCCTTGGCTTGCAGATGGCCACCTTCTGGTCATGTCCTCCCCTACTCTTCTGTCTGTGCCTGCATATCCTCGGTGTCTCTCTGTGTGTTCACATTTCTTCTTCTTGTGAGGCCTTGAGTCAGGTTGGATGAGGGCCTCCCTTAACGACCTCATTTTTACTTAATCACCTCTTTAAAGGCCTAATCTTCCAATACATTCACATTCTGAGTTCCTGGGAGTCAGGGCTTCAGCATAGGCATTTTGAGGGGACACAATTCACCAAAAATAAAATCGTAAGCTCTCCATCTAATTGAGCAGATGCTCCTCCTGGCCAAGGGGACTCCAGGGAAACCTGAAAAATGGAATTCCTGGTCGTGATAGGAAGGGAGGTCAGACATCCCATTATTCCCCCTCTCTTTTGGGGTTTAGGTACCACTGACCAACATTCAGAGATGATCAGACTGACAATGCAGACTGTTTGTGGCAATAAGATGCTATCCTTCCTGGGATAGCATCATATGACAGATAGCAGGCCCTGAAAGAAATAAAAATATTTCACTCCAAAATATATTGTATCATCATATTTTGAAATGGCTCTCACAGGGCCAATAGATTGAAATGACTTTGCAAAGCTGTCTTTTGTGGAGGAAATTTACATCTGTATAGAATCTCCATTAATGCAACCAAGCTTTCCCTTTCTAGGTCTTTCCCTGGATCTAGGAGAGATTAACCGAAAGCTTGACACCTTTAAGGTCTGAAAAGAGACATTTACCATCTACTCTCTCCACAAGCTGCTATGTCTGAGACTTCATCTACATAATAAGAACCTTGGCCTCCATGACCTCCTTAACTTAACTCAATCATTTTTTCTACTGACTTCAAGTCTTTAGGCAAAGCTTAACTCTTTCAACCAATTGCTAATCAGAAAATCTTTGAATCTACCAATGACCTTCAAGCCACCCCTTCCCCCACTCCTTATTCCACCTCTTTAGGCTGAATGTAACATGTATTGATTTATGATTTTATCTATAATTTCTGTCTCCCTAAACTGTGTAAAACCAAACTGTAACCCAACTGCCTTGCACACACTTCCTCAGAACCTCTTGAGACTGTTTCCTGTTCTATGTCACTCATATTGGCTCACAATAAACCTCTTCAAAATATTTTCCAGAATTTGATTGTTCTATTAATGTGCCAATAACAACAGTTTTGCAATAATATTAAATGTGGCTTATTTGTATCAAGTTCTGACAGGTGCTCTAAAGACTGGGCCAGTTTGTGAGATCACCTTAGTGATGGCGAATGGGTTCTGCTCCAGCTTCCCCATCTGCCTCCAAGCTGTAACAGAGATGCTAAGAATCCTTGGGAGGTGAAGAGACAGGCAGTGCAGGTGCCTTTGGAGAGGGTGGTTGTTGTGTCTCCACCGCACCTCAGGGTGATGGAGGCATTTCAGAGATTGACAAAAGTTTCTAGGAGTTTGAAGGATTTGAGACTGACGCCTGGATCCTGGTTTGAAAGTGCAAGAGTCCACAGCTGTGGCTGGCTAGGCAGCAGGTGGAGGGTGGGGTGGGACCTGGCTGCAATGAGGTTGATGGTGCGAAGCAGTGTGGGTTTCCTGTTGGTCATCTGCACACCTTGGGTTGTCTCAATCTTAGCACTATGGGTGTTTGTAAGCTGGAAAATTCTGTGTGTGTGGTGAGTGGTGGTGGCAGGGTGGGGGGCTGTATTATTTAGCAGCGTCCCTGGCCTCCACCTACTAGATGCCAGGATCACCCCCACCTGCTGTGACAACTCAAAATATCTCCAGATGTGACAAACATCCCCTGGAGGCAGAATGATCCTGGATTAGAAACACTAGTATATTCCATGAAAGTGGGTTAGACCAGATGGACTTGAGATGGACTTTGGACAAGAGGACCCCTTGGGGAGGGGAGTGGGGAAGTGATTCTGTTACCAGAAGGGGGTCTCCATCCAGTGCCCAAGGGTTCTTGGATCTTGCACAAGAAAGAATTTGGGGTGAGTCTATAATGTGAAAGCAAGTTTATTAAGACAATAAAGGAATAAAAGAACAGCTACTCCATAGACAAAGCAGCAGCATGAGCTGCTTGACTGAATATACTTCTGGTTATTTCTTGATTATATGCTAAACAAGGGGTGGACAATTCATGAGTTTTCTGGGAAAGAAGTGGAGATTTCCCAGAACTGAGGGTCCCTCCCCCTTTTAGACCATATAGAGCAATTTCTGGACATTGCCATGGCGTTTGTAAACTGTCGTGGTGTGGGTGGGAGTGTCTTTTAGCATGCTAATGCATTATAATGAACATATAATGAGCAGTGAGGATGACTAGAGGTCACTTTTATCACCATGTTAGTTTTGGCAGGTTTTGGCTGGCTTCTCTACTGCCTTCTGTTTTATCACCAGGGTCTTTGTGACCTGTATTTTGTGATCCCAATCCTGCCAACCTCTTATCTTGTCCTGTGGCTCAGAATGCCTAACCTCCTGGGAATGCAGACCAGCAAGTGTCAGTCTTGTTTTACCCAGCCCCTATTCAAGATGAGTTGTCCTACTTTGAATGCCTCTGACAGTTCTCTAAAGGGGAGGACCACTTGGGTTCACTGAAGCCCAGGAGGAGAGCTGTGTGGTCAACCAGAGTAGGGGGAAGGCACCACTCATGTCCAGGGCAGTGCAGGGAGAGCTCTCCAGGGAGGGAGGTGGGTTGGGGAAGAGGGAGTCCCTGAAGGACCTACTCTATGAGTAGATGACTTGGCATCTGGAATCTGCCTCCCCCAGCAGGTACCAAGGCCAAAATAAAAGTGTAATAATCCTGTGAGATGTCTCCGCCCTTCTTCAACTGAGGGAGGAGCCAGGACAAGTCGAGGGAGGAACTGGACAAAGTCATGTGACTGCCAAGCAGCAGACAGGCCCAGCCCAGAAGGAAGAGACATTTCCATTGGCTTCAATTATTATTTAAAATTAGGACTGACTGGGTCTTTTTTTATCCAAGAGGGACAGAAAGAATTTTGGAGCCTGTTTTAAGCTTCATTTAGGGACAGAGAGAGTGTATTCAACAGAAGGAAGTAAAGAAGTTGTAAAAGAGAATACATTTGCTTTGCTGCCTATACTCTGCTGAGCTCTTTCAATAAACGGGGTCAGGAGAAATCGCAAAAGACTCTGAAATGGACCAAAAAAACAAGTCCTGTCTAGAACGCTCCACTCCTCTGGATTACTTGTGCCTTTTATTGCCTTTGAGCTATTTTTTTTTTTTTTTTTTACTAATAGTTAATTTGAATTACTTAACTCTGTAAGTTGTAGAAAGTTGAGAGACATGCAAATGAATTTTGTCCAGTGAAGCACAATTAATTACTGCCCTGGGGATAGAGACTATTTTTATGTCTATTGGCGAGGTCTGTGCATGTTCTTTCAATTCTCCTTTGAAACAGTGATCCCATCTTATTGGTTCCTTCATTAACTAAGGAGTTAAGTAAATCTTTGATCACACATTCCTTTTGTATTTGTGTAAAAGTCACGATTTTGCTTGTTGAGACAAATGATCCTTTAACAATTCATAGCATTTTAGGTTAACCCGAGTTCTGAGATTTTAGTTTTCATATTCATTGCCTTAGGCTGCAAGCTGAGATCCCAAAGTGCCTACGCTTAAATACAGCTGTTTGAACAAACTATATACTTAAAAAGTGCCATTGTTCTTGAGAAAGGGGCTTAGTGAGAGTCTCTCAGATGCCTGCACTTGATTTACACAGCGATGGGAAGGATGGGTTCGCCAAAAGGCACCATGACTTGGTTTTGTCCTCACCAATTTTTCCCTGAAATAACATTTGTGCACATTTACTTGCTTATTTTTTTAACTGGATCTATTCACTTCAACTCTTCTCAGAAAAGAGTTTTACCACAGGGATGCTGTCATCTTCATGGGTCTCAGAAAATTGAGGCCAAGCCTCTTGGACACTTGGCCTCTGGAACAAGCAGCAGGATGTAGGAAAATCCATTTGACATCCTGCTGGTACCTCAGGTTGACCCCAATGAGATGCCAGCCATTAGAGTGTGTGGTTAAAGCCCAAGAACCCAGCAACGTGGGCTTGTAATTGGTCCTAGATTTTTGTTCTAAGTAGCCAATTATCTCAGTAATTCATGCTAGGGACCTCTTGAAATGACAACCTGAATTTTATTGGAGCCTGTAATTTGTGCATTATTTTTAAAAGGAAAGACATTAGTGGTTGGCAGATTCCTTCCCTTATCAATTGCCATGTAACTCCCTTCTTTTTTTTTAAAAGCCCAAACACGCTATGGGGTGGAAAGGGGGTGATTCCTTTTCTCTCCATCAAAAGGACCAGGACCAACACTCCCATAACAAAGACAGGTTAACAAGAGAAAAGCATAACAAATTTATGTGACCGTAGCTTTACATGACACAGAATAAAGACCCATAGACCTAGTGTGATGGTTAATACTGAGTGGCAATTCGATTGGATTGAAGGATACAAAGTATTGATCCTGGGTGTGTCTGTGAGGGTGTTGCCAAAGGGGATGAACATTTGAGTCAGTGGGCTGAGAAAGGCAGACCCACCCCTAATTTGGGTGGGCATAATCTAATCAGCTGCCAGCACGGCTAGAATACAAGCAGGCAGAAAAATGTGAAAAGAGAGACTGGCCTAGTCTCCCAGCCTACATCTTTTCCCAGTGCTGGATGCTTCCTGCCCTTGAACATCGGACTCCAAGTTCTTCAGTTTTGGGACTCAGACTGGCTCTCCTTGATCCTCAGCCTGGAGGGGGCCTACTGTGGGACCTTGTGATGGTGTGAGTTAATACTTAAGAAACTCCCCCTTATAGATATATTTATTCCATTAGTTCTGTCCCTCTAGAGAACCCTGACTAATATACCTAGGGTGAATTATCCATTTTTCTGCTTAGGTTTGATGAAGCAGGGACAGAGTGTAGAAATGTGATCGGACAAGAAGGGCCTGATCTAATGCCAGTAGACTGCATGGGAAAATCCAGCAAGGCCTGTCTGTGCAGGTTCTTCTTGGCATCTGTGCAGCATTCCTTCCTCCAGAGTATAGGGTAGAACCCTTCTGAAATGACGGTCTTCATTTCTCTATGGTGGCTACACAGAAAAAGTAGGGGAAGGTTGGAATAACATTTTTGGTTTTACGGCTGGCTTTGGAGAAAAGGGGCTCTGGTTTCTATGACCTGCCCTGGGGAACAGGAATTCTAGCTTGTTTGGCTTATCTCAACAACACTACCTGGAAATAGATTTAAATGAATAAACTCCAGAGCCCTGAGAAGACACTAGACAGCTCTTTAAGCAATCTGGTCAGCTTCCCAGCGAATGCAGTTGACCTGTGCTGACTATCTAAAAAGTTGTTACTTTTATTTCTACTCTGGCCTGTGGCCATACCACCCTCAAACCATCCTGATCTTGTCTGATCTCATGAATTAAGCAGGGTGAGGAGTCGGATGGGAGACCTAAGCTCTACTCTGAGTGTTCTTCCTATTTTTCCTCTTATTTCTGGATTGATTTTGTATCTTTGTATCTTGCTAGCATGAGAATATTAACAAATACTTATTTTTTTCCTGTTTGTAAATGGAATTATATTCGTTGTAGAAGGCTGAATTCAGAAAAGTTTAGAGATTAAAAATAAGTTATAATGCTTCTACATAAGTTAAATCGTGATATTTTCTTTTTAGTCTTGATTTTATGAAGAACAAAATATATTTATGGCTAGAATTTATGCTCCTTCCTTGAATTTTTCTCCTGCTGTTTCCTTCTAAAAGCAGGTAGAAGCCCCTGCTCCTTAACTGAGCGAGGGTGGCTAGTGGCAGGGCAGGGCAGCAGGCCAGGGGCGCCTACAGGACTCTTCTTGGGCTGCCTTTGTGTCCACGTGAATGGTCATTGATGGAAGTAAGGGAGAACTTCTGCAGACTAGTGAGTGAGTGAATGCCCAGCCCTGGGGGTCCCAGAATGGCCCTAACCTGCATTCCACCTGGCAGGTATGGCAAGACCAGCTAAGGCGGTGCTTTTAAAACTGTAATATGCACATAAATCCCTAGGGCTCTGGTTGACATGCAGATTGTGATCCAGTCGTACCCAAGTGATGCAGGTGCAGCTGGTCCGGGCCACAGGCAGCAAGACCCCAGGGGGAGGTCCAGGTCCTGCCCATGCAGCTGGACCATGAACCACACATAGCAAGGCCCTAGGGAATGGTCCAAGGCTGGGCTCTGGGGATCCTGACGTAAAGTTCTCCCAGGCTTGTGACCTTTCCTGGCTCTGACAGAAAGAACAGAGCGGTGGATCTGACAGGACCACAGGGGTGGGGCAATGGATGTCTTGGGATAATCACTGTACACACATGAGCAAAGATACTTGGGTCTTGGATGAGACTCAAAACCTTGACAAAATTCCAGAGCATGGGAGAAGGAAGGTCTGAGGCTGATCAAGGCTGAACTTCTTAACCTTATAGGACTGGGGCTTAGAGGTAAAGTTAAGTTGATTTATAGAAAATAAAGAAGTGTGCTCTTTCTTACATACATGAAACTGTGAACTAAAATTTTTAATACTATATTTATAATGTACATTTAAATTTGCATGTTGCATGTACATTTTAAAAAATTTTCTTTCCACTTATAATACTATGGACATTTTCCCAACTTACGAAATAGTCTCTGAAAATACCATTTTTTAATATTCCATTCGATGACAGTAGGGACCTGGTCCATTGTGTTCAGCACAGTATCTTGAGTACTTAGCATAGTGCATGATGTGGTGCATGATACATGGCAGAAACTCAATGATTATTTATTGATTTAATAAAGTGAGGACATACCTTGATGAACGGTTTCTCTGACACTGGCCATTTAGACTATTTCTAGTTTTATAAATAATGCTATGGTAGACATCCTTGATGGAAACCTTGAATTTATCATCTTGATTATATTGTTAGGATATTTGTAGAAGTGGATTTATAGAGTCAGTGAATATTTGCAGTTAAGATATTCTGTATATTTACTAAAAATTGTCTGTTAAATACCATATCAATTTATGCTTTCAGCAGCACTGCCTGGCAGTGCCCATTTTTCTTTTTCTTTTTTTTTTTTTTTTTTGAGATGAGGTCTTGCTATGTTGCCCATGCTGGAGCGCAGTGGAACGATCATAGCTCAGTGCAGCTTCAACCTCCTGGGCTCAACCAATCCTCCTGCCTCAGCCTCCAGAGTAGCATAGCTGGAAACACAGGTACACGCCACCATACCCGCATAATTTAAAAAAATTTTTTGTAGAGATAGGGTCTCGCTATATTGCCCAGGCTGGTCTTGAACTCTTGGCCTCAAGTGATCCTCCTGCCTGGGACCCCCAAAGTGCTAGGAATACAGGTGTGAGCCGCTGTGTTCAGCCCCCATTTTTCACGCTCTTGCCAATGCTGGGATCGTCATTTTGAAAAACAGTCTCGCTAGGTGTATATTATATCTTATTTTTGTTTTAATGGATATTTCTTTGATGATTAGTGAGGCTGAGCAGTTTTTCTTGTGCTTATTGGTCTTCATATTTCTTCTTTAGTAAATGGGTCCATTTAGGGCTTCCATCCATTTTTCTGTTGGCTACACCAGCATATTTTATTTGGAGGGATGAAGTTCGTTCATCTTTCAGTTTCTCATATGATGCCCGGGCCCGTTTGCTCTGTTAAACAACACAGAGTCTGGACATAAATGTAACTTAATACGAAGTAGGTTCTTCCTGAAACCTACACAAGGGGTTAAGTCACCGAAATACTTGAATTATAGCTCTTAAGTTTCTATAATAATAGAGGACACTAAAATAGATATTGTGGTAGAGATGAATGATTTTCCTGTGTGGCGTTGCCACCTAGCGGATCTGGAAGACGGTGTGACTACAAAAGCGGACGTGAAAATGGAGCCTGTTTTGCCTTATTATGTGGGGCCCGGGCTACCTTCAGTGTTCACCTGATTATTAACCCAGCCTCCCAACTGAAATTCCTGCCTTCATTCTTTCACTCCCCAGTTTCAACCTTTATACTGCAGAGTGATGGTTCTAAAAGTGGATGTGGATCACTTCTGTGTTTAAATCCATTCAGTAGCTCACCACTGTTCATGTGATAAAATGTTATAATCTCTTAACCTGGTTTACAAAGTCTTCCCTGATCTCGCCCAGGGGCTGGCATTTTTTTTCCATGACAGGTCAGATAATAAGTAATTTGGCTTTTTGTGCATATGGTCTCTGTTGACTGGTCAACTCTGTCACAGACCACACCTGAAAGAATGGGCACAGCTGTGTTCCAACATCACCTTATTTGCAACAGTGGGCAGCAGGCTGCCACGAATTATGAAAATACAGCAACACATTTGCAACATTATTACTGTACCTGGTGTTTAATGTTGAAAGGTCAATATTGCCAGGCAATGTATCAGAGCCCTGGCATCAGAAATTAATTGACTTGCAGATAGTAAGAAGAATTTACTGACAACAGTATGGGTTTGAAAGGAAAGTTTTATTAGATAGAAAGCGCTGTAGCAGCATGTAGCAGAGCGCTTCAGCAAGAGAGGACTGAGTGTGCTGTGGTGGATTTTCCTGTGGGCTATTTATGAACTTTAAAGCGGGAACTTCAGGGTAATTTGAACCATATTAGCCACATAGGTCATGATAAATGCTTACACTTGTAGTTGTTTTGGTACCTTAATGTCAGCAAGGGTTGACATGCATGCATTCTGGAGATGTATAGAAATTCTAGTTACTTCTAAATTTTGGGGAAAGAAGCCTGGAGCCATTAGCTAAAGCAGGCATTTAGCTAATAGGAAAGTCTAATTACTTCTGAATTCATCAGATAAGGAGTTTTGCCCTGGATGGTCTGCTTGATGGCCACCAGGTGGTCTTTGATCTCCTCAAATAGGAAGCAAGGTGGGTGACTTGTATATTGTAAAATAATTCGAGTAAATTTCCTATGGTCAAGGCTGGTTATTAACAGCATTAGGGTAGTTTGATCAGCACCCCCTAGCCCAATAAGTAAACTGTCACCTTACCTCACTTATACCTTTCTCCTTCCCCCCATGATGTAGGATAATCTCTATAGGATTGTGTATTACTTTCCTGGGGTACCTGTAACAAATTCCCACAAACTGGTTTAAAACCACATAAATTTATTCTCTCATAGCTCTGAGGTCAGAAGTCCAAGATCAAGGTGCTGTCAGGCCATGCTTTTTGTGGAAGCTCTGGGGGAATCCTTCCCTGCCTCTTCTAGTGTCTCATGGCTCAGGTGTCCTTTGGCTGCGTCACTCCAGTCTCTGCCTCTGTCTTCACACAGCCTTCCTCTCTTTTCAGTGTTTTGTCTTCTCTCTCTTATAAGGACAACTGCCACTGAATTTATCCAATCAATCCAGGATAATCTCATTTTGGGATCCTTTGTTACATCTATAAAAACTCTGTTTCCAAATATAAAGTCACATTCACAGATTCTGGGGGTTAGGATGAGGATAGCCAAGATTTGAGAACATTGTGTTCAGTGGACATATCTTTTTAAGGGCTGCCACTCAGCCCACTACAAATTATATTTTAAAAATTATTCTTCTCCTGTTTCCTCCCTTCTGAATATTAGTCACCGTTGAGCACTCTCTCACTATGTGCCCATTACCATGTGAAGTGCTTTTTACATGAGTTAGTATTAGTAATTCCACTAATGTAGCCTACATGTACCATTACAGCTCACTGATTCTCTAATCAATTGCTGGAGCCCTCCTTTATGGCTTATTAGCAGTAGTTCTAGCACCTCCCATTGACACTCTCACTCTGTCTTACTCCGTGCCATTGGCAGAGTCCTTGCAACTTACTTAACCCAAAGAGGGCAGGACTGGAGTCACATCAGTCCACCATTGTAGTTGCTTTTAGCTGTCACATGGTGTCACTGTTGAAGACAAGTCTGGTACAGTTTGGTGGATGCACTGTTGAAACAGTGCCCTCGTAGTCTAGGTTCCTGCTTCATCAAAGTGCTCTTTGTTTAGCCTCCCAAGATGACAGTCTTTATTTCATATGAAAAATGTACAGCATGAGCTACAAAGCTATACAACTTGCTCTCCTCATACAAGAACAAGCTCTTGAGTAGACCACAGGTTACCATTCATTCGTCCACAAAGGCCTGGTACCGTTCTAGTCATTTGGGGTATATATCAGTGAACAAAGCAAAGGACTTCTGGCTTTGGTGGCTCATGCTTGTAATCCCAGAACTTTGGGAGGCTGAGGCAGGAAGATCACTTGAGGTCAGCAGTCTGAGGCCAGCCTGGACAACATAGCAAGACCTCATCTCTAAAAAAAAAAAAAAAAATTAGCAAAGATCCCAACTCTTACTGTAATAGCATTCTACAAGAAGACAAGAAACATAAGTAAATAAAACGTATGTTTGAAAGTGTTAGGTATTATGGAGAAAAATAATATAGCAGGGTATAAGAGATTGGGAGTGCCAGTTGGGAGACAGGAAAGGCAGTTGCAGTGCTAAAAAGAGTAGCCAGTCTTCTTGAATGAGGTAAAGCCTTGCTATGCAGATGTGTTGGGGGACAGATAGTGCAGAGACCTTAAGATTGGAGCATGCCCAGCATGTTCTAGGGACAGCAATAATGTCAGGAATCTTGAGTAAAATGAACAAAGAGAAGAGCAGTTGAAGTTGAAGGTCAAAGAGCTGGTACGATGGAGAACAGGTCTAGCAGGCTCCTTAGGCCACTGCAAAGATTTTGCCATTTAGCCTGAGTGAGATGGAAAGTTACTGCAGGGTATTGAGCAGAGGAGTGACATAATTTGACTTAGGCTTTAAAAATCTCACTCTTGCTGTGATATTGAGGATAAATTGAAGGGCAGCCAGGCAAGGCCAGAGCAGAGAGACCAGTGAGGAGACTTGCAGTCATCTGGGTGATCATGATGGTGCCTTGGAGCTGGAGGGTACCAGTGGAGGAGCATGCTATTGCTGCCATAATATGTTATCATGAACCTAGTGTCTTAGAACAACATCCATGTATGATGTCACAGTTCTGTAAATGAGAAGTCCAGCACAGCATAGCTCATAGGATCTTCTGCTTGGAATCTCAAAAGGCCAAAATTAAGGTGTTGACGGGTCCATTTGTTTTTTGGAGGCTCTAGGGAAGAATGTACTTCCAAACTCTTTCAAGTCATTGGCAGAACTCAGTTCCTTGTGGCTGTAGGGCTCAAATCTCTGCTTCCTTGCTGGCTGTCGGTGGGAACCTCTCTCAGCTCCTTAAGGACACATGCATGCCTCATCACATGTCTCCCTTCATCTTTAAGCCAGCAACAGTGAGCCACGTGCTTCCCAAGTTTCAAATCCCTTTGTCTTCTCCTTTTGCCACATCTCTCTACCTCCAGCTGGAGAAAATTACGTGTTTTTAAGGGCTCATGTTATTGGATTTTTGGTTCCACCTGAATAATCCAAGATAATCTCCTTATGTTAAGGTCCATAACCTTAATTACATATGCCAAGTCCTTTTTTTTTCCGGGTAATGTGACATATGCATAGGTTCCAGAGACTGGATGTGTGCGTGGCAGGGGTGGAATTATGCTGACCACAAGAAGTGATGGATTCCAGATACAGCCACCAGATGCCTGACAGATTGGTTGTGGAGTGGGAGAGAAAGAAAAGAGTGAGGGATGACCCCGAGGTGTGTTGCCCAAGCAACTAAAAATACGGAGTTGCCAATAACTGAGATGGAGAAGTCTGGACTGGAGTAATCTATATTCCCCCTTTCCTCAGGCTTAAAAACTCCAGTTCTGTCTTCCCCTCGTTGCCTTTCCCTGGCTGGGCTAGAAGTGGGATCACTTTGGTCTCGCTCACTATGTGTCAGGTGGTGTTCCCTTTCAGAACGCCCCAAACTTATTATGTAAAGCATTCTCTTTCCTCCCCAGTAAATGGCTTTGGCTTTCTATTAGGTTGGCACAAAAGTAATCACATTTTTTGTCATTATAAGTAATGGCAAAAACTGTGATTACTTTTGTGCCAACCTAATAGCATCTCAGGAAGTGACAGCTTTGAACTAGTCTCCAAAGATGCTGCTCCTCCCTGTTTCCAGGATGCTAGCTTCTCACGCACACTTATCTCTGCATGATGCAGCAGGAGACCAGTGAAGCCACCTTCTCTCTATATTTACACATACATTTGCCAAAATTACGTTATTGAATTTTGATATATGTTTTACTATTGTGCTCATTTAACAGAGACTAATAGATACACTTAAGGTATAAAAACCTCAGATCTCTTTTATTATTTCAGTTAATTGCAGAAGAATATTATCTTTATTTTAGAGAAAGCTGTGGCTAGTGAGGTTAAATAACAACCAAAGTCACAGAACAGGTTGAGATCAAATTCATATCTCTGACTCCAAAGCCTGTGTTTTTAACCATTACCTTCCCATCTCCACTTTTACTCCTTCAGAGCTGTTGCTGCATCAACTTCTCCAAGAGGTAGCCGTGATTATTGGGGTGACTAAGGGTAGAGTAGTAGAGTTATAGATTAAGTTAGTCTTCCCTCACTCAACTAGAAACTTCTGCAAGTACATTGCTTGAAGATGAGGCCAAAGGTAGAAAATGAATTACATTACAGTTAAACAATTCAGTATTATCCTCTGAAAGGTACGCGGAACTCAGCTCATGTAGGATTAGCACCTATCAGCAACATATTAGGATAATTTGGAATGGTTTCCTAAATGCAACAGATAGAAATGTCTCTGTTAAGAATATTGAATGAGAAGGAATAAAATGAGGCTCCATTTGTGAGAATGAATAGCATCTCCTTGCCTCCCTCATCATTCTGTTTAATGTCACTGTGCAACATTTTCTACTTAGATGTTCTGAAGTTAAATGCCTGAGACATTTTCAAAAAGACTTCCTTGGTATTCTGGATTTTGATGAGTACAGTGATCAGTTGTTACTATTTTAGATGCTGCTTTGTGGCTTCTTCACTTGATGTTCTGGGCTGGAAATTTGTGATTATTAACATAGTGGAGAATGCTAATGGTGATGAAATGAGGTACCAATGTTTGGTTATTTGCAGTAATGGTGATTCCCTTGAATAGTCTGTTCCTGTTTGTGATAAACATGCTTATGAACAAATATTGCAGCATTTGTACAGCTCCTGCTGTGTGAAGGGGCTGTCAATATTCCTGTCTGGTTAGACTCTGATCCACTTATTGCAAAGAACCCTAAGAGCTTCCTGCTCTGGGTCTAGCTGGACCATAAGAACAAACTTTATTTCAACACCTGAAAAGAAAAATAGATTTGTCCTGGTGTATGTGCTAAGGTGACCAAAGGAGATGAGTTGGGTTGGTTCCCCTTTGGAGGAGCACAGACTTGGCCTTTCAGTGACTGCTGGGAACCTGGATCCTGGCTGAGGTACTTGGTTATCTACCAAGGAGGTCAACCTCAGAAAGGAACTTGCATGTTGCTTGTTAAAAGGTGGAATTTTGAGCCTTGCTCTTTGAGCCTGCCATTCCTCCTACTATTTCAGGGGTATAAGTCAGTTTCACTCCTTATGAATTAACAACTAAGAATTACAACCCTGGATTCTTGTTTCCAGAATGGGAAAGTTTATTAAATAAACAAAAGTAGATATGAAGTGCTAGTGCTATTTGAGTGTGGTTTGGCCATAGTTCCTCATTCCCTGCCCTCTTCACTGCATGCTCCTCACATCTGTCTTGCTGGGAACAAGACAGGATCCAGCTTCTTTCTGTTCTGACATGTGGCAGCCCTGGACTGCAGATAACTGGTGTGTGAAGACAGCAGGAGAATGTGGGGTTCAGCTGTATTGGGTCATCGATATAGCTCCAAATGCATGGCAACCACTCTGTGTTTTGTTTTTACATCCAGGTTTTTTACCTGTGATTCAGAGCCCAAAGTCTGTAATAGAGAATTGTTTTGCCTTTTTCAGAAACAGAGATTGTGCCATGTGTCTGAACCAGGGACACAGGGATGATACTATTTTGCAATGGGATGCTTAAAAAAATTTTTTTTTTTTTATTGCCATGGAGAGTGCTAGGTGGCTCTGAAGTAAGGAAAGGTGAGTGTGGGGTGGACTCCGCTCTTGACTCTCTCCTTGGACTGGGTACAACAAAGGCACAGAAAGAGAACCAGGAATTCCTGCCCAATGTGGATGGGCAATATTTGGGGATTGAATAACAAGGAAAAGATAGATGAAATTCATAAATTAGAATACATATTTATTCTACAAAATTTATTGTTGCATTATTTTCTGTCAAACTAGTAATTATGTTGTTGAAATCAAGATTTTCACATAATTTATGTTTCACTGACAGTAATGATATGCAGGGCTATTCAACATGTGGCCACAGGCCCGCAGTGGAAGAGACTTATCTCTAAGTGGTTTCCAGTGGATGATGACATAGAATACATATGACAGATGCCCACTCTCAATTTCTGCACCATCTTCCACACCCTGCTGGTAACAAAGAATACAGACTGGCCATGCACCACACTTTGAGAAGCCATGGAAAGAAGGTTTAAAAGTATTTGTAAAATAAGTGTACAAAAGTTGAATACATTTTCACAAAACGATAAATTGAAATAAGCAAAAAGTGTCTATTTAAAATCAACATCAAAATGAGAATGAATGAATATAATTTTAAACAAAATTATTTAAAGTTGACATTTTCAATTTGAGAATTTAATATTTTAATTTTTTACATAACCTTAAGCATTTACATATATATTTATTTCTAGTTCTTGAGTTCAGTGTCCATCTGTTACCAGTGTTAAGGAGAGGAATACTATTTCACTCACGTTTTGTCTGGACATACACATGCCTGGGCACACAGGCTAGTTTGAGTCCTGTGAGATGGCCCAGGTTGCCAATTATTTTTCAGCCGCCATCATTGCACTTGTGGTTACCATGCTAACTGATGAGTGTGATGGTTAGCTTTATGCGTTAAGTTCATTGGATCATGAGGTGCTCAGATAGCTGGTTAAACATGATTTCTGGGTGTGTCTGTGAAGGTGTTTGTGAAAGAGATTCGCATTTGAAGGGGTGGACTGAGTAGAGCACATGACTCTGCCTCATGTGGGTGGGCACCATCCAAGTTCTTGACAGCCTGAAAAGAACAAAAAGGGGTAGGAAAGTTGAACTCCTTCTCTGCCTGGCTGCTTGAGCTGGAACACCATTCTCCTGCTGCCCTTGGCACTGCTGGCCCTCAGGCTTTCAGATCTGCGCTGGAATCTACACCATGGGCTTTTCAGCCCTCAGGTCTTAGAACTACACCACTAGCTTTCCTGTATCTCCAGCTTGCAGACAGCAGATCACGGGACTTTTCAGCCTCCATACTCGTGGGAGCCAATACCTTATAATAAATCTCTTTCTAGATATCTCTCCATCTCTATCTCTATGTCTATCTCTATCTTATCTCTATCTCTATTTCCTTCTCTATCTCTGTCTCTATCTCTATCTCTCTATCTCTATCTCTATCTCTATCCACATTCTGTTTGTTCTGTTTCTCTAGAGAACTCTGAATAACGCAATGAGTTTATCTGGAACCACAAATTGAAAGAGAGATGCAAGAAAATGAATGCTTGACATATAATGACTCTTTGATGTTTCCTTATTAAAAAATGAGGATTGGACAGGTTCATTAACTTATCTTCTCTCTTACCTAAACATTTCCGTCACTCAAATCCTCTCTACATTCCACCTGTGAGGCTGTACAACCCCCAACCCTTCGTGGCGTTTGGACACGGTTGCCTTTGTTATCAAGGACCAAGGCAAGTGATGAGGAGAAGCATTTCCCAGGGGCCTGAGCAGTGTTAGCCACAGAGTGAGTGTTTAGGGTGAGTATTTGCAGTACGTGGTACTGAGCAGCAGATCCTGAGCAACATAACTCGCTCAGCCACCCGGTGATGATGGTGATTTATTTATTTACTTATTATTTATTTCTGTGACAAGCAGAGACTGTGGGGAAGACAGCAGGGACCCTTTTGTATGGGTCCAAGCATGAAACAGTTGATATGCATGAAGGATTTCTTTTTGAGCTGGCTTTTTCTCTTTGGCTTCAGGATAAAAGAAGAGTGATCTAGAACCTCCCCTGAGATAAAAGAAAAAAGAGGGAGGAGGACAGTAGGAGGACAGCTTGAGATTGGTGTCCTACCTGGTCCTGCCCTTTGTAATGATTTACAGCTCAGATGCTGAAGGGCACAGCCAGGGACTTGGTGAGCTGTTTCTCCAAGATTTTATGTGTTGCGGGGCTCTTGCAGTGCTGCTTTGGAATTCAGATGGCCGGGGCAATGCTGAGTTGGGGCGGATGTTCTTCCCTCTTGCACTTGTAGGGCTGCTGCTGTGATCCATCAAGAATCAGCAGGGTTGATCATCCCACTGTGAAAGATAATGGGTTTGGCGAGGCGTGGTGGCTCATGCTTGTAATCCCAGCACTTTTGGAGGCTGAGGTGGGTGGATCACCTGAGGTCAGGAGTTTGAGACCAGTCTGACCAATATGGTGAAACCCCATCTCTACTAAAAATACAAAAATTAGCTGGGCATGGTGGCATGTGCCTGTAATCCCAGCTACTCCGGAGGCTCAGAAAGGAGAATTGCTTCAACCCAGGAGGTGGAGGTTGCAGTGAGCAGAGATCATGCCACTGCACTCCAGCCTGGGTGACAGAGCAAGACTCCATCTCAAAACAAACAAACAAACAAACAAACAAAAAACAACAAAACATAATGGGCTTTTCTTGGAGGACACCAGCCACTATGGCAGTGAGGGGACCCTCCACAAAGGACAGTGGCTTTTTTTAAGTTGGAAGCTGTAAAAGAACATAGAAATATTTTCTCAGAGTCCTTCAAGGACGCCTAGACATAGTTAGGGTTGAAGGTGGTTGGTTTTTCAGGCAAACCTGGAGGTCCTATGTGAGCAGGTGAGGTGGTACCTAAAAAAAAAAAAAATTAGATCTGTGAGTTGGAGGCCAATTTTCCAAGAAAGGACCCTGGTAGCAGAAAAGAAAAGCACTGTGGAGAACAACTGCAAAGGTCAGATGGTGAGAGAAATAACTCAATTTTAAGAGGGCTGGGTTTTAGTTTCAGGAAGGGCCTTCAGAGCCAAGAGGAGCAAGAGATGTGTATGAGTACCGAAGATATCTTGAGGGTATGAGAGGATGCATAACGACCCCCAAAGATGTCCTTGATCTAATCCTTTGAACCACACGGCAAAGGCAATACAGGCTGGAGATGGAATTAAAATTGGGAGATTAGCCTGGAATATATAGGTGGGCTCAACCAAATCACAGTGGTCCTTAAAAGTAGAAAAAGGAGGCAGAAGAGAGAAAAAGAGATGTGATGATGGAAACAGGGCAGAGAGATGCTGCTTGTTCGCTTTGAAGACAGCATATCTAGGAACTGGAAAAGGCAAGGAAACGGGCTTCCCACTGGAGCCTCCAGAAGGACGCTCAGCCCTGCTGGTATCTTGATCTCATCCCATTTTGTAAAAGATAATAAATTTTGTGTGTTAAGCCAAGGAGTTTGTGGTAACTTGTTGCAGAAGCAATAGGAAACTAATACTGATGAATTCTTGGTCTCTGGAATTTGCTTATATTTGAAAGTATTTCTTTGGGGTTACATTTGAGGGTCTTTGGATGCTCTAGGATGCTGCATAGTCCCCTGATATGAGGGTTGCACTCAGACTTGTGCTGGTGACCCCCATGCTTCAGTTCCCACTCCTGCTGTGTCTCTTTGTCCTGGAAGCCACACTGTTGAACAGGGATCCTTCAAGATCGTGCCAGGTCCTCTGTGGGGACCCCATGGCTCTTGGGAAATACACATTGTTGCCACCCAAGGCAGTAGGAGTGCAGCTCCCTCTGCTGCCCTAGCTCCTTGCCCTAATATCCAGGCAGACACAGCTCTCAACTTGGGCCCTACCAGTCTCAGGACCCACAAACTCCAGAGGACTTGGGACAGCAGTCTGACTAGTTCCCTTAATACTTCTCTTGGAGGCTTCTCTGGGGCAGTGTTAGAAAATGCACCCGAACCCCAGAACCATTTTCTAAAGGTATAGCTGTTTCTCTTGGGCTTTTCATGCCTGAAGTAGGAATTGGGCAAAGGGCTTTGTTTCTTCATTGTACAGAGCTGCTGTATTTGCTACTTGGTGTCTGTCACTGGTCTTTTAGGGCTGCCACCAAAACTGAGAGTGAAAGTCTCATTCTGACATCTTCGTATTCACTATTCTCTGAGTATTTGGACATCACAATATTTTTTCCTCTGTCCTTGGGGAGGGCCGTGTGTCCCAGTAAATTGACAGGGATCAAGACACAGTGGAAGAAGTAGGGAGCATTTTGTTCTCTTTAGGACAAAACAAAATGTCAAGGACCCCAAGTTGCTACTACCAGAGAAGCACCTGATTGACAGGCTGGAGTCTCTGTGCTTGACCTCCATGTTGGCAAGACACAGGCAGGAGGTCCATCAGGCCAGGAAACATGAAGACAGGAACGTACATCCTGGGGAGTTCATGACCCCACAGGAGAGCAAGGACAGCAGGCCACAGAGGGTTTGCACAGTGAACGGCTGTTGAAGAAGAGAGAAGAGAAAGGGGAGAAAAGTGGTAAGGTTGAGCAAGATATTAAGCCAGGGTCACTAGGTCTCAGATCAAGACTGTAAGAACAGACCAAGGCAGCGATGCCCTGACTGTGGTCTGTAGATGCCAACAGTCTGTGAAAAAAAAAGAAATACCCTAGGCTTGCATATTTGATACTGATGAAAGTTATTAGATATTTTTACAATTTATGACGTATTTTTGAAAAATACCAAAAGAGAAGGTGCAAGATTTATAAACTTTGTCAGATACGTACAAGTATAATTCTACTTTTTAATAACCAAACAACTCTTGCCAAGAGCTTCCATTCCCAATGGCATATCAAACTGAAGGTCGATATGCCTTCAGTTGTCTTTGAAGGTCACTCGGGATAAACAGTATCTTTTAGAGTGATTGTCTAGTCACCTTAAAGTCCCAGCCCATCTATTAGGGCTGTTTCTGTCCTCTAAAGGGTCTCCCCTTCTGCCTTTCTTGGCAAGATGGCTTCCAAGGAAGTTCCTGGGTCCGCCTGGGCTTGGGGTCCCTGGTTCATGCATTGTCCTCCTATACAGGCTTCCGTGACCTCTGGCTGAGATGGGGCCATCTTGCTGGTCTCTGTCTTTGAGCAGCCATTGTTGAAATGTCAAGGGTGACATGGGTTCCCAGGGCACAGTGGTCCCTTCCTGTCCCCCTGCTGGCTCTGCCTTTTTTCACCTTTCTCAGCTTTCTCTGTGTAATGCATGCCTCGTTCATCCACTTGTCATAACTTGTAACCTCTGTTACAAGTTAACCTTGCCCTTCACATTGACGATGTGATGGTGGGCTCCAGGGCCCCCACCTCTCAGCTGCTTGTGTGTGTCTTGCTGAGGGAAAACAGAAATGTCTGGATCTCTCTCTTTTTTTTTTTTTTTTTTTGAGAAGGAGTCTCGCTCTTTCACCCAGGCTGGACTGCAGTGGTGTGATCTCCGCTCACTGCAGGCTCCGCCCCCCGGGGTTCACGCCATTCTCCTGCCTCAGCCTCCCGCGTAGCTGGGACTACAGGCGCCCGCCACCTCGCCGGGCTAATTTTTTGTATTTTTAGTAGAGACGGGGTTTCACCGTGTTAGCCAGGATGGTCTCGATCTCCTGACCTCGTGATCCGCCCACCTCGGCCTCCCAAAGTGCTGGGATTACAGGCGTGAGCCACCGCACCTGGCCTATACCACATTTTCTTTATCCACTCGTTGGTAGAGGAGCATTTAGGCTGGTTCCCTATCTTTGCAACTGTGAATTGTGCTATAAACATGCACGTGCCTGTGTCTTTTTCATATAGGACTTCTTTTCTTCTGGGTAGATACCCAGTAGTGGGATTGCTGATCGAATAAGGAATCTCCATACGGTTTTCCATAGTGTTGGTAGTAATTTACATTCCCAACAGCAGTGTAAAAGTGTTTCCTTTTCACCACATTCATGCCAACATCATGCCTCACTTGTCGCGTTTCCAGGCTGCTCCACCGCAAACTTCGGTGCAGGAAATGATTTGAGGTTCTGGAACGACCTATGGGAGAGCTATTTCTTGAACCCAAGTCTCTGGCTCCTTGTCTGGTGTTCACTCCGTTGCCGCATTCTGTCCTGTCGCATTGGAATACGGCATTCGAAGGGCCATTTGGTGGCTTGGTCTCATCCGCCACTATTTGCCTTGTGCTAATTGCCATTTCCCACGCTTCTGAGCTGTGCCGACTAGACTGGAAGGGTAAACTCCAGCTTATGAAACGTTCCTTGGAGGGGCGTCAATTTGTTTTACTGAGAGCAGCCCCAAATATTTGACCAAGTTTTCTTTTGAGCTCTGGGATTCCTCTTAAATGTAGAAACATTCCTAATGGAGTTTCCTCTGCATGAAGGAAAACTAGATTTGTTTGGAAAGTCATTTAATGTGTAACCAGCATGCAAACCCTCCACTCCAGACTTCCTTCCTGTCTGCAAAATCTCCTTTCCTTAAGGAGCTGAGCTTTCTCATTCGGCTGACATCAAAATGAGACAGGATTTGGTGCCACCTTCTGGCCCAGTCACTTCTCTGACTCTTTGGGAATTGTTGGTGAGGACCCCTGAGAGAGGACAGCCTTTTCGTTATTAACGAGGGTGGGTGCTGGTGAGCGTGGGCAATTAGTGGAGACAGTCAGCTGCACACTTGGCTAGACTCCGGCTTCGATGTGTTTAAATTATGCAGGTGTGCTTCTTAATTAAGAAGGGATTTTGCCAGAGGGTAAAAAACAACTGAATCTCTGCAATGTGCTTTCTGCCTCAGGGGGTGGCTGATAGTCTTTTTACACTAAGTAGGTTGGCCTCTAAAGGCTTCCTACTTAAAAAAAAAAAAGGAAAAAGTATTTATTGGTCCTCTATCAGCAGAAGAGAGGAAATGAGTCTGTTGTATGAAAGAAGGATGACTGGTGATAACTTTCATTTTTCACATTCTAATGGCTTCACGGTCACGCTCCTCATTAAAATGTGAAAGGCAAGAGCTGGTGGCTGGGGAGTTAATTACTGATCTGAGATAGTTTCAGCAAACATTGTAAGGAACTTGCCCAGCTACAGATAACGACAATAATTGATAGCTGGGATAAGGTGATTTTATACAATGGAAATTCCGTCTGTAAACAATAACATCCATCTATTTCTAGAAAGTGAAAGGATTCAGAAGACTTGGCATAGATTATCCTGTCGCAGGCAGATGTGGTTCACAGAGTCACGTGTTGCAAAGTGAAGACAGGGGCTAAGATTTGTGCCAAAAAGCCCACTTGAATCTTCTTTAATCTCAGTTACTGGACTTGCCCTGATAGGATAATGTAATTCATTCTCCAATTTGTCTTTCAGGCATAAATATAATGTCAAATATTAGCAGAAACATAATTAGAGAATAAAAGAATTAGATGGGGGCCGGGCACGGTGGCTCACGCTTGTAATCCCAGCACTTTGGGAGGCCGAGGCGGGCGGATCACGAGGTCAGGAGATCGAGACCACGGTGAAACCCCGTCTCTACTAAAAATACAAAAAATTAGCCGGGCGCAGCTACTCGGGAGGCTGAGGCAGGAGAATGGCGTGAACCCGGGAGGCGGAGCTTGCAGTGAGCCGAGATTGCGCCACTGCACTCCAGCCTGGGCGACAGAGCGAGGCTCTGTCTCAAAAAAAAAAAAAAAAAAAAAAAAAAAATTAGATAGTAAGTGGGATTTTAGGGGCTTATCCTGAAAAGCTCAAAGAGGATGAAAACAGGGCTGCTGTGTACAGGTGTATAGGTTGCATACTGTCCAACTCCAGTGGGCACCATGCATACATACAATGAGTGTCTTGGATTTGTGTAATATATTCGTTAGGACAATTTTTCTGATGAATGGCAGTAAAATATCTGTGGGGGAAGGAGCACTTCTATCTTATTTGCACAAACATGCCAGAACTAGGCCAGGGGCCACGCTGGGCAGAACTGCACCCATAGGGGTTGAAAATTCATGTCCCAAGGGCAGAATGTGGCCCATACTTGTTTGTTTAAACTACAAATCGTAGGCCTGCATGGAATTAAAAAAATGAAGCTTTGAATTGTTTGCCAACATTTAAAAATCAGATACATTTGCATAAAAATCTGGATTTCTGGTTTCTGTCAGAAAAGAGATTTTTTGGGAACTGGATTTTCTGCATACAATTCATAGCTCTAGCTGGTATTAAAGGTTCCCTTTCGTTCAGGACAGGAGCTCTCCAGTTTGCCATAAATCCCCACCATGCCTTACAGTATCTAGAATAGGGAGGGCCAACGTCATTCTTTAATATTTTACTTACCTTCATTTTCTTCATAGAATTAAGAGGAAAATGATATCATTCTTTATCTATGTCTTCATAAAAAGCTTGAAAACAAAAGGTAGAAGAAGAGGGCATAGGTTTAAAAAAAAAACAAGTGTTAGGGAGCGTATCTTTTATTGAAGGGGAAAATATTCCTATGTGTTTAATATACAAAATGTGTCTGTGTCAAATGACTAAGATACCTAGTCCCAGTTGGCATTTGAGTTTGTTACCTCTGCAGTGAAAAGGCCTATGAAAATGTAGTTTAAGAGACCCCCCCCTTTTTTTTTTTTTGTAGATGGAGTCTTGCTCTGTCGCCCAGGCTAAAGTGCAATGGTGCCATCTCGGCTGACTGCAACCTCTGCCTCCTGGGCTCAAGCAATTCTCCTGCCTCAGCCTCCCGAATAGGTGGGATTACAGGCATGTGCCACTGCGCCTGGCTAATATTTGTATTTTTAGTAGAGACAGGGTTTCACCATGTTGGCCAGGCTGGTCTTGAACTCCTGATCTCAGGTGATCCACTCGCCTCGGCCTCCCAAAGTACTGGGATTACAGGTGTGAGCCACCGCGCCAGGGCCTTAAGAGACTGTTGATGGAAAAACCTGAGAAAAAGAAGCAAAACACCTTGCTGGGAGAACGTGTTCCAACAGCACTTCTGAAACCACATGCTGCATCCTGATGTATGTTCCCAGCCACTGGGGAAAGTCTGGAGAATGGGATCCCCCAACACCCAGGTGTCATGGTTAAATGGAGGGATTCTGCCGTGTATGTCCCCAGCACCCTATCATCTGAGCATGCGTCCCTTTGTTTGGTCATTGCCTGTGCCGGTGACTTTGGCGGGCAGCTATCATGTTTCCTGCTGCTCCTGACAGCTGAGCACAGAGCTTGGTGCCTAGTAGGCATTCATTCTAAATCATTTACTATGTCATCTACGGATAACCAGCATCGTGAATAGAAGCGGGAAAGAGGCTGTTGATGGTGCATGGACCTGCAGCAGAGTCAGTGGGGAGAGAATTGTTTCGTTTGGAATTCTTGGGTTGCAAGCAGTGGGAACCAATCTGGGGTAATTTATGCATGGTAGGAAGGTATTTGAGGGTTATGGAGTGGATTAGTCCATTCTTGCACTACTATAAAGAAATACCTAAGACTGGGGAATTTATAAAGAAAAGAGGTTTAATTGGCTCACAGTTTTGCATGCTGTAAAGGAAGCATGATGTTGTCATCTTCTTGGCTTCTGGGCAGGCCCCAGGAAACTTACAATCGTGGTGGAAGGCAAATGGGGAGTGAGGCATCTCACGTGGTGGGAAGAGGAGCAAGAAGGAGAGAAGTGGGAGGTGCTACACACTTTTAAACAACCAGACCCCACGGGAACACACTCACCATCATGATGACAGTACCAAGGGAGATAATGTTAAACCATTCAGGAGAAACTGCGCCTGTGATTCAATCATCTTCCACCAGGCCCCAACTCCCACGTTAAGGATTACAATTCAACAGATTTGATGGGGACACAGATCAAAATCATAACGTGTGGTGTTCCTAGATTAAAAGGAAACTCTGTAGGACCTTTGCTTTGGACAGAATGGGTCCCAGGCAGCTATGGGCGTCCAGTTAGCAGGGACCAATGCTTCAGGATTCTGCCTTATCAGGATCCATGGGCTCTGTTTTCTGCCGTTGGGTCATTTGACTCAAGAGCTGAGAGAAACAGAGACTCCTTGGCTTTAGTGGGTGTCTCTCACCCACCTCTTGGTCAGAGAAAGGCAAGGAAACTTGATTGATAGTCTCAGAAAGATCCCATGCATTGGTGGCCAGGTGGGACTCACAAAGGAAGGGGCTGTCTGTGTCGAGAAGGCACAAGCCTCAAAGTGGGACAGGTCTGTGCTCTGTACGGTATTCTGTGTATCAGGCCACATGCTCCCAACCCGGTCTTTCTTCCCTGGCTTTGGCAGACTCTGTGCTTTTCTCTCCTCTGTAACTCCAGCCCACAGTTACCCCAAAGTAAGTGCTTTCATACCTTGGCATCCGTATCCGGTGTCTTGGGTGAGAAGAAACCTCCAAGTGCTTGTGATGCCAACATCTGCTTGGCCCTGCCCTTGGCTCCATCTTGATTAGGCCTTCATCTTCCAGCTGAAAAAGAACCACTGGCTTTGAAAATTTGGTATCAGGATAAAAGTATAGTAACATTAGCTATTATGTATTGTTTAACCCATGAATGAGGTTAGTGGTTCTGTGCTGAGTAGTGTATCTGCATTATCCCATTTGATCCCCATATCTCTGACATAGACAGTTATGTTACCTATCGTACAGGTTATGACATTGCCATTTAGAGACTATTTAGTGCCTAACTGGTAGAGTTGAATTCACATTCAGATCTGACTGGCCCAAGGCCCATGGTCTTACCCACCACATGACACTCTCTCCCTAATTGATGGATCCCATCTCTGCATCAGGAAGGCTTAGAACTCTGTGAATAAACTTCAGCCATTTCTTAGCCTCTGGGCTATAGGATTCTGGGGTATAGACTCCTAAGACTGGATAATTGCTTATCAATTACCCAGTCTCAGGAAGCTGTACCTCAAAATCCTATAACCTTAGGAAGCTGGTTGTCCCACTATTGGAGATGCCAATATTGATTACTGGCTTAAGACTAGGGCAGTCACATTTCTGCATTACAAAGTTACATATTCCTTCCTGCACATAGAAAGTAATCTGTGGAAGGATCTGTCGACACCATGCACATGTCATTCAAGTTCAATCGGGGCTTGGAATTTCGGTTGTCAAATATAATCATCTCTGTTAACAGACTTGGCAATGGTGCTCTTTTTGTACCTGTAAGATGAGAAGACCTGAAATCTGAATTCCACCCAGCAATGCATCCCCTTCTAATACTTCATGCCATAAGCAAGGCAAGTTAACCAAGCCCCGGCTGCCTGAGTTTAGTTGTTTCCTCAAATGTATTCAGATGATCTAGGGCATCTTTGTAAATCTTATTCTGTGTAAAGAACTCGTCTCCATTTTGGGATTATATCCATTCATCTGTACCTTTTGGTAATAAAAGGTCCTATCGTGTGTGAAAAGATAACACCAATAAATGATAATTTTTTTTTTACTTAATAAAATAAGAATTTATGCTATTTGTAACTATCCTTGCCATTATTTGGGGGTAAGGTTTGGAAATGTTACCAGTTCATGAGATACAAACTTTAGACCACTATCCTGTAAGGCGTTATCTGCTAGAGGCATAGTAATTATGTTCATCTAATAAGATGCCAAAATCTAAGAATGTAAAATAAAATGTAAACAAATTTTAAAATTAAGTAAGTGTAAAAGTAGCAAACAGCAATAAAATATCCACGTCCTGTAGAATATCCTAGCTTTTGGATTTTGGAATTGGTTCCTCTTGATGGTACTTCATTTGTTCCTCTATTGCCTCATTGTTCTGTTGTTTTCTGAATGTTGTATCTAAATGCTTGAATAAATTTAGGGTAAAATTTTGGCAAGAATATTTGGTAGCTATACTCCACATTGCAATTACAACAGAAAACACTTAATGTCTGGTTGTCCCACCATTGGTGATGCCAATATTGATTACTGGCTTAAGACTAGGACAGTCACATTTCTGCATTACAAAGTTACATATTCCTTCTAGCACATAGAAAATTATCTGTGGTAGGATCTGTCGACACCATGCACATGTCTAGTTCTCCATCACTTCCCCTAATTGCTGATTCTTATCTCAATCAACTATTTCTTTTGGGGTTTGCAAGATTTTGATTTTCACATTCTGTCCTATACTCTACATTGTTTAGCTGACATTCTCCTGTAAAGGGGAGATTTCTTTCAACTGCTGGGTTTATAGGGTTACCCTAAAGTGAAGTTCCTGCTAGAAATGTAGGATAAATGCTTAGTCCTTTCTCATTAATTATCAATTTTTGGAGTAAAGAGTAAAACCATAGTTGTCTCCAGTAGTGGCAGAGGAGTTTAAGTTTCGTTTTGTTGGCCTCCTTCTTGTGTATCAATATGGATTCACATATTTGTATATACTTGCTATGTTTCAATCAGTTATGGCTATTATTATTTTTGATGCTTCACTTGGCTCAACTTTGGTCATTGCAGACCCCTTCGAGTTGGTTCACGTCCTTTGGGCATGAACCCATTACTCATTTTTTTTTTTTTGCTTTCCAGCAATACAGTATCACCTAAATTGAACTTGTCTTCTTGTGCACATATTAAAACAATCGTCTAGGGTTAATTCTGAAATGAGAATTGTTGGATTATGTGTATTCAGTATTTTAAAAGATAATATCAAATTGTCATCCAAAATACAGAAACAATGTACCCACCCACCTGCGTCATGTGAGTTCTAGGAGTACCAGGTCTCCCTCTGCTTAAACTGGCTCCTGAGATGATTAAACATTAGCCATGTTTCTAATCAGGTGGGTGAGATGGTATTAAACTTTAGTAATGTTTCCAATTTGATAGGTGACATGGTATTTAATTTCTGGTTTCATTTCCTTTTCACTAGTGATGCTGAACATATTTATTTATATATTTACTTGGCATTCGAAACTTTTATTTTTGTTTGTGTTCTTATATCCTGTACCAGTTTTTAAACCAATTTCCCCATCAATTTTTCAAAAATGTACCTTCTAAGTTATTTCCAATAAATCCAAGCACAGAATTTTTATTAGCAGGTACCAAGAAAACTTGTTCTTTGTTCCCATTGCTCCCACTGGGTGTCAGTGTTCACCTGCTTAGTGACTAGAGAACCATCCTGGGTGAAATGGAAGGAAGTGTGTGACTAAAATTTATAGATGTCACCTGCCTCTCCTTTCACTTGCTTCAGCCTATGACGTGCAAGAAACGACCTCATTCTATAGGCAATCCAATCCCCTGTGCATAAATAGATTTCTTAAATGAAACAGATCAAAATTAGGTCAAATGGCAGCACGCCCCTCTTGGCCTTTTTAAAAAAGATGCCAGAAAACACACCTTTTATTTTAAACAATGCAGGCAGAGGATTGAAAACCAGCTATGTTTAAAGATCTTCAAACTGATCTGCACATAGAATAAGATCTGCACATAGACTCTTTTGGGCTGGGCGTGGTGGCTCACACCTGTAATCCCAGCATTTTGGGTGGCTGAGGCAGGAGGATCACTTGAGCTCAGGAGTTCAAGACTAGTCTGGGCAACATGGCAAAACCCCCTCTCTATGAAAAATACAAAGATTATCCAGGTGTGGTATCATGTGCCTGTAGTCCCAGCTACTTGGGAGGGTGAGGCAGGAGGATCGCTTGAGCCCAGGAGGTTGAGGCTGCAGTGAGCCGAGATAGCGCCACTGAACTCCAGCCTGGGTAACAGAGCGAGACCCTGTCTTAAAAAAACAAAGACTCTTTTGCTTTGGACAATGAAATATTTCCTCTTGATAAGAAATCTGTTGATTCTAAAACATGCATTTGGTTTTGGGTAAGATTGTGGGAGGGGCATACAACCTGATTTTTCTCTTTTCATCTGTAAGCTTTCTGTTTTCAACCTGCAGGTGCCCTTTTTTCTCCTTTGCTATTCTTTGGTGAAAAAGTCACTAAGTGAGTTATATTTAGTAAAACCTAATCCTTCATAGGAACAGATATCTACTTTTATAAGCTTTTTTGACTATAATATGCATACCACAGTGCCTAAAGCAAAAGCACGCAGCTCAGATTTTTACATGCTGAAACACCCATGTAACAAGCACTAATGTCAGGAAACAGAACTTGACACCATTGCCCCTGCTCCATCAACCCAAAGCTCCTTTCATATCTCTTTGCAGTCACTCCTCCCCTAGTCCCACCAAAGGTCACCACGTTCCTCACTTTTGTCTCTGAAGGTGATTAGTTCAGCCTGTCTTTGTACATTGTGTTAATGAATACAAACAGCGCAGGCTCTTTGAGTCGGCTTCTTTCTCTCAATATTGTTTGTGAGAGTCATCCGTATTGTCGAGTATAGTTGTAATTTCTTTTCATTGTGGTATACTATTCCATTGTGTGGATATGCAATGATGTATTCTATCACTGAGGCACAGTCGAGAAGTTTCTAGTTTTTGGTTATTGTAGTACTGCAAAGAACATCCTACTCCACGTCTTTGGGGAAAGTTGCAGAGTTCCTGGGTCCTAAGGTAGCACATGCTACCAAAGACAGCTTTCCAAAGCAGTATGAATTGATACCCACAGCATCAGCATTTGAAAGTTCCAGGTGCTCCAAGTTCTCAGTGGCACTTGGCATTTTCTGTCTTTTTCATCTTAATCATTCTGGTGGGAATAACGTGTGAGGTCTGTTTACTAAGGTCAGGTATTTAGTATGGGGATGTCGAGGTTTCAGTTCCCTGGCCTACCTAAGACATCAAAGAAATGCAGCATTTCCAAAAAGAAAGCAGAGGTGAAAGAAAAAATGCCTAGAGCTTAAAACATTTATTTATTTTATTTTATTTTATTATTTTTTTTGAGACGGAGTCTCACTCTGTCGCCCAGGCTAGAGTGCAGTGGTGCAATCTCGGCTCACTGCAAGCTCCGCCTCCCGGGTTCACGCCATTCTCCTGCCTCAGCCTCCCGAGTAGCTGGGACTACAGGCACCCGCCTCCACACCCAGCTAATTTTTTGTATTTTTTAGTAGAGATGGGGTTTCATCATGTTAGCCAGGATGGTCTCGATCTCCTGACCTTGTGATCTGCCCGCCTCGGCCTCCCAAAGTGCTGGGATTACAGGCATGAGCCACTGTGTGAGGCCTGTTTGTTTTTTTTTTGAGATGGAGTCTCGCTTTGTCAACCCATGCTGGAGTACAGTGGCACGATCTTGGCTCACTGCAACCTCTGCCTCCTGGGTTCCAGCTATTCTCATACCATAGCCTCCCAAGTAGCTGGATTCACAGATGCCCACCACTGTGCCTGGCTAATTTTTGTATTTTTAGTAGAGACAGGGCTTCAACATGTTGGCCAGGCTGGTCTGAACTCCTGACCTCAAGTGATCCACCTGCCTCGGCCTCCCCAAGTGCTGTGATTACAGGCATGAGCTACCACACCTGGCCCCAATCTAGTCTTTATTTCCTTTCTTTGGGGTGGGTAGGAGAATAAATAAAATATAAACTGTATTTGGATCCCTTTCAGTATTATTGGAGAGATGCAAATAAATAATGAAACTGGTATTAATCACATTTTGAAGCTAAATGATGCTTCCTGAACTTGATCTTGCACTGAGACTGAACTATATGTGCCCCAAGATTTATAAGGTTTTTGTAAAGAGCTCGTTTTACAGATTTCCTTCTGAAGTTCCCTGTGATAAATTCTCATCATCTCCTATCACCCCGGATGCTCCCCTGATCCCCTGAAGGGTCACAGGCATTGTCTCTTAAGGAAAAGGGAGGGAAAAAGGAGCAGGAAGTAGGTTAAATTCTTCTGGATAAGAATCTAATGAGAATATGATTTGATGAGAGCTATATATGGGCACCTCACCCATTGCATGAACAGATGAAGTGGGGTGCGATTCTGGGGTCCATTCACCCTGTGAGGCCCATCTATGTGCTACCGGGAGAGTGGCCTGGGGGGTTAGAGGTTCCCACAGACCTCATTTTGGTGTTGCTATGAGCATTTGCACAAGTCTCTTAGATCCTTGCTGGATGGTGAAGTCTATGAGAACAGGCACAGGCTTTTCTTGATATCTTCTTGTTAGCACAGAGCTCTCTCTAAGCCACTCTGAAGTAATTTATGACTAATTGAATAGGATGAGGAGCAAGTAGAGTAGAGGCCCCCAAATGAGTAGGAAGCTGCGTGCTGCAGATAATTTCTTCCACTTGGGCCATCAGGGAAGGATGAACACAGGATGTGGCTATTGAATGGAGCTCACCACTGTGGATGTGTGGGACTGGAGAAAGAGGAAGAGGGGCCAACCCAGTTTAGACGTAGAGGGTGACGTTGGATTATGCTCACCCATACACAGAGAGCAGACGCAGATGAGTTTGAGTGAAATACAAGTCAGAAGGGTCAAATGGAGAGAGATGGAATATGACCTTTAATGCCAAGGTAATGACTGGGGACTTCATCCTAAGGGCAATGGGGACCACCACTATTTTATAAATAGAGAAGAGTTAGGATCACAGCGATTCTTTAGCAAGAAAAATTTCTTCCTGAAATACATTATGGCAGTATGAAAGGTAGAAGAACACACAGGAGTTGGGAGCATGGACTCTGCATCCAGACTGCTTACTGTGAGTGTGGTGTGGCTCAATTTTCTCATCTCCAGAATGGGGACACTTTAATACCTACCTCCAAGTTGTGCATATTAAGCCAATAGATTAGAAAATGGCAAACATTATATACAGTGATTTGAACAGTGCTTTACATATACTATGCTACTGGTAATTATTAGCTGCCATTGTTATTATATCAAATGGGCAAAGGGAAGACAGAGCCTGCCTCTCTCTCTCTTTTTTTCTTTTCTTCTCCACAATTCTCCCCGCCTTGGGGGAAACATCTGCTTTTTCTCTTTTACTATCTGTCTAATATTTCCTAGGAGTACTTTGTTGTGCTTATTCTCAGGCCATGAACTTTGTTTTCTAGATCTCATCCAAGAGCAGCTGCTGAGCAGAAGTTGCTGACATATTCCCATTGTGTCGTGCGACATCCTTAGGGGTTCATCTTCATCTCTCAAACCTGTTTCTTTCTCCTTAAAATGTAGGATACTGATGACGTCAACTTTTTAGGGTTGTTTGACGGTTAAATAAGATCAAGTATGTAAAGAGCCTAATGCAGTGTCTGCAACCGAGTGCAAACAACAAAATGTTAGCTATTGTCTTTCTGTCCCTCTTCAGAACGAATGGTGAAGGCCATCTCTTGCACCTAGGATGTCATCTACCCCTCACTTCCATCTTCACTGTTGAATTACCACATATCCTCTAACCAGGGGATATGGAGCATCTTCTGTGTGAAGCTGGGTTTCTCCTCTCTCTAAGCGATTTCTTCCTCCTTTAGCATTGATTTTCTCTACTACTGTATTAGTTTGATTGGACTGCCATAAATACCACAGCTGGGTAGCTTAAAAAACAGAAATTTATTTCTCAGAGTCCAATAGCAAGGCAAGACATCCAAGATCAAGGTGCTGGTGGGTTTTGTTTCTGCTGAGGCTTCTCCTTGGCTTGCAGGTGACTGACTGCCTTTCTGCTGTGTCTTCCCATAGTCCTTTCTCTGTGCACCTGCATCCCTGGTGTCTCTTCCTCTTCTTAAAAGAACATAGTCCTATTGAATTAGAGACCTGTATTAGTCAGTTTTTACACTGTTCATAAAGACATACCCAAGACTGGGTAATTTATAAGGAAAAAGAGGTTTAATGGATTCATAGTTCCACGTGGCTGGGGAGGCATCACAATCATGGTGGAAGGTGAAAGGTACATCTTTCATGGTGGCAGGCAAGAGAGAAATGAGGGCCAAGCAAAAGGGGAAACCCCTTATGAAATCATCAGCTCTCATGAGACTTATTCACTACCATGAGAACAGTATGGAGAAAACTGCCCCCATGATTTAATTATCTCCCACCGGGTCCCTCCCACAATACGTGGGAATTACAGGAAATTCAAGATGAGATTTGGGTGAGGACACAGCCAAACCGTTCAGGATCCCACCATGATCTCATTTAACTTCAGTTACCTTTTAAAGACCCCCATCTCTAAACACAGTCATATTGAGGGCTAGAGCTTCAACATATAAATTCTGGGAGGTACGCAAGTCAGTCTATAACAACCACTCATTTGATACTCATCATATCCTAGCTTGCTGGGCAATAATTTGAGTGCCCATCAAATAGAACTAAAATGGTTGTGCTAGATTAGTTAATTATTTGGCAAATATAACCCCCTCCCTCCCAGCTCCATGGCTGGAGTATATTTCCCTGCTTCTTGATTTTAGTTTTGGCTATGTGACTTGCTTTGGCCAATGGCTGGTTAGCAGATGTAAGCAGAGTCTTGAAATTTGCTCCTGTGGTTGGAGTTGCCCTACTCAGCTATTGCTGTTCTCTATGAGTAGAACAAGCCTCAGTAGCCACAAGTCCAAGGAGGATCAGAGACACATGGAGTGGACTTGGACCCAACCTGCATCTTGAAACCAGGCCCAGCTGAATTCCAGCGACCCTGCAGATGTGTGTGTAAGAGACTGGTGCTTGTTGTTGGATGTTCTTGAGCTTTGGAGCGCTTTGTTACACAATATTATTAGGATAACAACTGACGAACACAATCCTGAGTATTTACTGAATCCTTACCATGTTCTAGAACAATGCTGAACAGTTTGTATGCATTATTTAATCATTTAACTATTGCAAGACCCCTGTGATATAGATAAGCTTATTTCTATCATTTAATAGATAAGGAAATTGAGACTCAAAGAGGTGAAATGCCATGCCGAGAGTCACATGGCTAGGTAGTAGCAGAGCCAGGATCTGAACCCAGGCCAGTTTGATGCTTATATTAAATATCCCCACAACTGTGAGCTTCAGGTGAACGGAGCAGTGGCTTTTTTCAAAGCTGGGACTGGAATTTCCTGGCTTCTGACTTCCCCTTTAATGATCTTCTCTACAAAACAGAAAGTCACTATTTGTAGCCTCTTCCAAAACTACCTTGGATTCACTAGCTCCTGTTTAATTGTCTAGATCGAGCTCTACAGAATTGCTTTCTTTTTGAGATTCTGCAGCACAATGCATCCTGCTAGTATTGTGTATGTTGCAAGCAGCTGGCGAAGGTTATTTGATCTATAGAATAAATTTCCCAAATCTCTCACCACCCACAATTTTCAAGAATTCTCCCACACGTGTCTTCTATACCTTGTCTACCCAGCTGACGATACAGCCCTTCTTTATCTTTGGCTCTCTCAGCCCGCTTTCTTCTTTCTTGGTCTTTTTCTACCTGTTTGCTTGTTCTTAGTTTGGGGGCATATGGTTGAATCAATTAATTGAGGATTTGTAGAATCACAAGTGCAGTTATTAAAGAACGATGTAATTAACTTCTTCAGACTAATTGAAAATTTTCATTTAGAAGGAGCAGCCAAGTGCCCCCTTGCTCAAATGGCTTTCTCACATAAAACAGTCCTCATGAAAAGATTCTTTAATGTGTGTCCATAAACCAGAGACCTCTGAGCTGCCGCAAAACTTTGGGAAAAGAATTAAGTCATTTCTCTCTCTTCCCCTCCTCCCTCTCTTAAAGTATCCTCGGAGTTATACAACTTCCACTATATTGTGCTGCTTCTCAAGTCATAGGATAAAGTCGGGAGAAATGGGTCAGGGGAAAGAGGATCTGGCATGATGCGCCTTTGATTGGGAGAGTGAAGAAAAGAGACAGATAGTGTGGCTCTTGTCTGTCTGGCATCTAATGCTGCTGCTTCTGGTGCTAGCAGAAGATTTCCATTTGGGGAGAATTGAGGAAATTTCCCTCAATTTCTATTTGAGGGGCCACACCTCCAGCTGTCTCTGTCTGGGCCCTCTTGGATGGTGCTTTCCCAGCTTCCCATCCTCAGGCCCCAGGGCTGCTCACATGATCCAGCTCTGTCCACTCAAATGACTATACTTCCTGGTTGCAGGAAGTGATTGGTTCAGGGATTAGCATGTGATTCTCCAAGTGGACCAATGGAGTGCAAGCTGAGATGGCTGCCGAAACTATAGAGCAGAAAAACTCAGTTTCCACAGGGATTGCTGAGCTGCTAGGGTGTCTGCCTCGGCCTATTGGCAGCCATTTTGCTATTGGGAAGGGAAAGCATACCTGAGAATAAAGCCAACACCTAGCATGGGGTAGCTGTCACAGGAGCCCTTTGAGGGCTTGGGTCCTTCTCTGAGTTAGCCTTAATAAAGGAAAAACTTCAGCCAAATTAAATTTAAAGGAATTTAATTGAGTAATGGATGATTCACGAATTGGGCTTCCCCCAGAATCACAGCAGATTCACAGAGACTCCAGTGCAGCCACATGATGGAAGAAGATTTATAGAGAGAAAAAAAGGGAAATGACGTACAGAAATCGGAAATGAGGTACAGAATGGCCAGATTGGTTACAGCTTGGTATTTGCTTTATTTGAACACAGTCTGAACACTCAGCAGTGTATGAATGGTTGAAGTATGGCCGCTGGGATTGGCCAAGACTCAGCTATTGTTACCGGCGCCTACTCCTAAGTTAGGTTTTCAGTCTTGTCTACCTACTAAGCTAGATTGCAGTTTGTCCACAAGAACTCAAATATAGAAGTACAGAGTCCTTCTCAGGCCATATTTAGTTCACTTTAACAGTCTCTACTCCTGAACTTTCCAATTGTATGTGCCTATTACTGGCATTTTCCCCTCTTAATCCGCTGGGTTGGGGTCTTTTTCTTTTCATTTCTTTTCTTTTTTTGAGATGGAGTCTCACTCTGTCGCCCAGGCTGGAGTGCAGTGGTGCAATCTCGGCTCACTGCAAGCTCTGCCTCCCGGGTTCATGCCATTCTCCTGCCTCAGCCTCCCGAGTAGCTGGGACTACAGGTGCCCGCTACCACGCCCGGCTAATTTTTTTGTGTTTTTAGTAGAGACGGGGTTTCACCGTGTTTGCCAGGATGGGCTCGATCTCCTGACCTTGTGATCCACCTGCCTTGGCCTCCCAAAGTGCTGGGATTACAGGCGTGAGCCACCGCGCCAGGCCAGTCTATCTTTTTGGACTCAAAGAGACTAATAGAGAAATTACGTAGTCAAGTGTTGACTTTGGGTCTCGACAGAGGACAGGCTATGCTAATCATCACAGGTGGAGACATGCTTGAGCCGCCCCTCTTGGCTGGAGGGTAACAGGATTTAGAAACCTAGAGGGCACAGAATATTACTAGGGGGCTTTTGATTCAGCCTCTGAGATTCTCAGAGTGAGTTTCACTTTTTCTGAAGGGGCAGCAGCCAGGGACACGCTGCCATGGACCTTCACTGCTGCAGACAGACTCTGACCCCCAGCAGAATGGCTATGATCTCAGGCTCTGCAGCCAGCAGACTTTGGCTTGAAGTCCAGTTCTGTTACCTCCAGGGAGTGTGATCTGCAGGCAAGAGAATGGCCCTTTCTGAGCCTCAGTATCTCCACATGTAAAGTGCAAATGATAACCATCTCTACTTTGTGATGATGTGCTGAGGCTTCCCTGGGCTCATGTTTATGGAGTGCTTAGCTCAGTGCTTAGGATTAGTTAGGTGCTAAAAATGTTGGCCGTTATTACTGTGGGCAGGGTTTGTACTAACTACTGTATTGAATGGAGAATTAGGACAGTCAGAAGTGACTTGGCTATAGGAGATCTCAGCCCACCAGTGTGAGGAGTTTTGAGGAAGGAGAAAGACAGCTCTATCAATATCCTTATTCCAATTCCTAGTGGGGAAATCAGTTTGGATTTTGTGATGATGATAGCATCCACTGATGCCACTATGCAGCTGCACTGTGCGTGGAACTTCACCAGGCTTGAGCTGAGCCATCTCCTTGGAGCAACGGGTGCAGATGGTTTTAGGTTCCACCAGAGGGCACAGGCTGCAACAAGAAGATTTCCATGACTAGCTACAGGGATGCTTAGGCCAGGGATACTTGGGTGATGGCAAAACTATGTTTGACAGTTAAGAGCAGCAGGGTAGAAGTCAGTAGCCTAATTCCTACAGGCAAACTCGAACTTCAGCAGAATGATAAAGATCTTTGTTTAATCCTTACGAGAACCCCAAGTGGTAGATATGATTATTTGCTCTATTTTACGCTAAAAGGAAAAATGCTTAAAGAGGTTGTGTCACTTTCCTGAGATGGCATCCAGCATATGAGAGGAGAAAATGGAGTTTAAACTGAGGTCTCTCAATGGCCTAACCACCGAGCTACATGGTCTCCAGGTTTGAATGGGCCTTAGTAACCCAAAAAGAAAATGCTGGACCTCCAACTGATGTGCTGTATTAGTCTTTCTTTCAGAAGAGTCCTGATTTCCTTCTGGCAGGTTATGTGTAAGCTGTTCTTAGAAGAAAACAAGAGAGTGTTCTAGGTCATTTTGTGGTTCCCATCTCATTGGCTAACAACTGGGAGTTGGTAAATATTTTGTTGGGTAAGTGACAGATTAACTCAAAATATACCTTCAAATCTGACAAATGCTGTGGCCCTCTGCATAGGCCCAGGAGGTAATTTAGCATAATGCTTAATCTCATGGGATTTGGAGCTAGTCTGGCAGGATTCAAATCCTGGCCTCTCCACTTATTCCACTTATGACTTTGTCCCAATTACTTCACCTCTTTTAGCCCCAGTTTCCTCAACTGTAGAATGGAGAGCTATATAGTTCCTTCTCATGCTGCTAATAAAGACATATCCAAGACAGAGTAATTTATAAAGGAAAAAGGTTTAATGGACTCACAGTTCCACATGGCTGGGGAGGCCTCACAATCATGGTGGAAGGCAAAGGAGAAACGAAGGCACGTCTTACATGGTGGCAGGCAAGAGAGTGTGTGCAGGGGAACTGCCCTTTATAAAACCATCAGATTGCATGAGACTTATTCACTATCACAAGAACAGCATGGAAAAAACCTGCCCCCATGATTCAGTTACCTCCCACCAGGTCCCTCCCATGACATGGAATTATGGGGGCTATAATTCAAGGCGAGATTTGAGTGGGAACACAGCCAAACCATATCATGATCCATCCTAAAGACACCTATATCTGCCAGGTGCAGTGGCTCACGCCTGTAATCCCAACACTTTGGGAGGCCAAGGTGGGCAGATCACAAGGTCAGGAGTTCGAGACCAGCCTGGCCAACATGATGAAACCCCGTCTCTACTAAAAATACAAAAATTAGCCAGGTGTGGTGGCATGCACCTGGGATCCCAGATACTTGGGAGGCTGAGGCAGGAGAATTGCTTGAACCCGGGAGGCGGAGGTTGTAGTGAGCCGAGACCACGCCACTGCATTCCAGCCTGGGCAACAAAGCAAGACTCTGTCTCAGAAAAAAAAAAAAAAAAAAGAAAAGGCACCTATATCTATGTAGCGTTGTTGCATTAAATGAAACAATGCAACAGTGCATATAGGGCATTAAATGAAACAATGCAACAGTGCATCACAGTGCATCATATCTGGCATGTGTTAAATGCTCAGTTAATGTTAATTCTTACCACAGTCTCAGCCCTTTCTCTTTGACCTCATTGTGGATGAGTAGAGAGGACCCAGTTCCATTTACATCATTACTTCCTCTCACTTATTCCCATCATTCTTTTCCCATTCTCTTAGACATGCAGGGAAATAGCAATTTAATTTTAAAATTAGCATTTATCTTTGCCTCTCCACCTAGGTCGTATGTCATTATAGCAGCTGTTTGGTGTTTATCTGAGAAAGCTCTTTGGTAAATAATATGCTATTGGATTGCTGTTGAGCCTCAATTGGGAGGCAGCCGGGAAAACAGCACTAAGTAACGTAAACACAGCCATAACCTTTTCTTCTCTCTGCCTCTTATGCTGCCTGAAAGGAGCACACAGCTTCTCTTTTTCCATCACTAACTCATAAATGGAAGGAGCAGGTAATAAATATCATGGGGCTGATGGGTTTCCAGGGAGCCTGAGAAAGAGCGAAGGAGGCTGCCAGAAAGCCAGAGCAGTGTGCGAATGAACCTTAAAACTGTGACCGCCTCGCCCTTGTTGCAGCCACGGGAGTGGGATGACCCCCAATTGACTGAGAAAGGTGAGGCTCTCAATCCCTATCATGGCTGGGGATGCTTTATATTTGGGGAGGCCAGCATGTCATGGTGGATGGAAAGTTTATAAAATCAACATGTGCTGGCTTCCAGGGTGGATGGCCACCTGTTGGGGCTGATGGAATTTAGAGTGCACTGAATCTTCCAAAGGGTCCATGGAGCAGTGAAAAGAGCCCTGGATAGGTCAGGACAAGTGGGCCCTTTTATCTTGTATTTGCTGCAGACCTGCATGACCTGAAAGAAGTCAGATTTTCTTTCTGGATTTCAGTTTCTTCTGTAAACTTGGATGGGATTTTATAATCCCATCCAAGTTTACAGAAGAAACTGAAATTATAAAATCCCATCCAAGTTAACAGAAAACTTATGTAAGTTACACGAATTATAAAATCCCATCCAAGTTAACAGAAAACTTATGTAAGTTACGCGAAAAGCAGCCCTTGGATTGCTTGGGTTAATTCTCAGAAACAACCACCAGCACTTATCAAGTGCTTTCTGTCTGTCCCAGGCATGATTTAAAACCCTTTATATGTATTAACTCATTTGATTCTCAAAACAAGCCATTTCCCACTATGCAGACAAGGAAACCAAACACAATTGCCTAGTGTCAGTTGCAGAGCTGGGAACTGACCCCAGGCTGCCTGGCTCCCGACACTGCATCCCAGTCATGCTGCCATGTTGTCTTCTCAATGGGATTTCCCTGTCCATGGATACAATGTACTATCTTTGTTCCAGGGCTGATGTGAGGATTGAATAAACAATTACACGTAGAGCATCCCTATTTCCCTTGGAGCCCAACTTCAGTCCATGTTTCTGGGTGGGTTTACTCACCCTGACTCTAGAGGTGGACACCTGACTCAGGTCTCACCAACGGCAGTGCTACATTCCTGGCTATGGTGATTGGTTCGGGGGTGGTCAAGTCACCCAGGTTGGAAAATCCAGCCAATTGCTAGATCATGACATGAAGTATCGGGAAGGAGTGCTCTTGCCCTGAGGTTATCAATTTAGCAGAACATAAGCTGTTGCTCTTTATAGCCTCCACAAGGAGCGAGGCTACTTCAGAATAAGACAAAAAGGATGGAGGAAAAAAGAACAGAGAGAGGGAAGGAGGAAGGGAGGGAAGGAAGAAAGAGGGGAGGGAGACAGACAGAAAGAGATATTGAGATTATTTCTGATGGCATCACTAGAACCTCTGGGTTTTGCCCTGCCTAATCAATTATTTGTACAGTAAGTCCCATTTTACACTTAAGATGGTTTGAATAGGGTTTTTTGCCACTTGAAAAACGGAAAAATATCATGACCTACATACATCATGTTGCTGATCTTGGCAAGAAAAAGAGAGTTTGTAGATTAAAGATCTGACCTTTGCCACACACTAGACTGTTGTTCCAGACCTTGGTTTCTCAACTTTGGCATTATTGCCATTTTGGGCCAAATAATTCTTTGTTGTGGGGGCTGTCCTGGGCCTTACAGGGTGTCTAGCACTGTCCCTGGCCACTGCCCACTAGATGCCAGGAGCACCCCTGCCCCCCCACAGCCCTGAAAAGCACAAATGTCCCCAGACACTGCCAATGTTTCCTGCAGGCCAAAACCACCCCTAGGTTGAGAAGCACTGATCTAGATAGATCCACATGGAGTTTCTCTTCAAGCTTGCTTCTGGGATCTCATTTTCTCAGCAGGAGTTAGGAACACGTGCGGAAGTGAAAGTGGAAGTCTTTTAGAACTTTTGTGCTGGCAAACATGATCCATGCTGATGGGCTTGGAGAGTTGGGGAGCTTCCTCATCGATCTGCTGCAGCAGCCCAGAGCACAAGAGCTCTGCGTTTGGGAGCATTTGTGATAAGCAATGAAATTGGCCACCGAAGGTTGAGTCGTTTAGTGGTGAGGCTGTCAAGTGCTTCCTGGTAAGAGCCCTTGATCTCCTGTTACAGCGCACGTCACCAGAGGCAGCAATGAGCCCCACCACCTGGCACCACCACTAATGGCTTTGGCTTTGGCAGAGAGTGGTGTCAGGGCTGCAGACAGAGCAAGATGGGAATAGCATCCTACAAGATCCCCAGGTTCACTGCCTTTCACAAACATTTTACGTCTAAATAACCCTGTAATTAATCTCACAGTCAATTTCCCCTGCTGTTTGCCTAGCTACTCCTATGCAGCTAAAGTGTCACCTCCTCAGGGAAGCCGTTCCTGATAACCCAACACTAACAGGAGGCTAAGATCCCATGTGTCATGGACACTGTTGGAACTCTGCCACATCCCCCAGGGGTACTGGCAGAGTTCCAAGGGACTGGGTTCATGGAAGACAATTTTTCCGTGGACTGGAGGAGGTGGGGGGATGGTTCTGGGATGATTCAAGTGCGTTACATTTATTGTGCACTTTCTAATATTATTACATTGTAATATACAATGAAATAATTTATACAACTCATCATAATATAGAATCAGTGGGAGCCCTGATCTTGTTTTCCTGCAACCCACATCTGGAAGTGATGGGAGACTGTGACAGATCATCAGGCATTAGATTCTCATAAGGAGCACATGACCTAGATCCTGCACATATACAGTTCACAATAGAGTTTGTGCTCCTATGAGAATCTAACGTGGCCGCTGATCTGACAGGAGTCAGAGCTTTGGCAGTAATGCGAGCTATGGGGAGCGTCTGTAAATACAGATGAAGCTTCGCTTGCACATCTGCCACTCACGTGCTGCTGTGTGGCCTGGGTTGGGGTCCCTGTCCTGGGTTCCCACTAGTGCTCTGAGTGCCCCTCCCTGGCTTTGTGGGCTTCTGCTTCCCACCACCTGCACCTGCTCCTTTGCTCGGAGGATTTCCCTGGGCTGCTGGAGACACCTGGTCCACAACCCAAAAGTGCCAGAAGTGCCTGGGTTTATGTCTCCCAGGGTGGGCCTTCACCAAAGTCTGCAGTTGTGGAATGATACGTTTCTGGCTTGTTGGCCACAGATTGGGACAACCCTGAGGCATAATTTGCATTGCAGAGTTGCCTGTGGGGTTAGCTGAAGCTGCTCTCCGTGTGACTTTAAGGGGGTCACCCCTTGCCTGGCCTCCGCCCCTTCCTTATCCTGTTTCTGTCTTCCATCTTCTTCCTGATCTCTCCCCTGAGGGGCACTTTCTCCATACGTCGCCTTCGTGCATAGATCTTCCACCTAAAACTCCCTATTGTTGCTCTCCTAACACGGTGTACTTCTTATCAGAACTTTAAATTACACACTTCATTATTTATTGCTGGTCCCCTCCAATGAAACATTGCCTCCATTAAGGCAAAGATTATTGTCTTATTTGTTGTTGAATCTCCAGGGCCTGGTTAAGACAGGTTACTCTTATTATTATTTTATTTGTAATGATTTATATACTAGTCCTAGCTCTCTTATTAGTAGATGGTAAGCTCTTGGAAGGTAGGATCCATGTCTGATGGACTTTACATTCTTCACTTCATCTACCACTGAGCTTTACTCATACGGGATCAGTTGATGTTACTGAACAAACACATGGTGTTGATTGCTACTCTATATTGAGCACTTACTTTGTAGTGGAGGAAAGTTATCTTTTCCCTCTATTCATCTTAGGTTCATTGGCTGGGGCCTCTAATAAAAGACAGATTAACAAGAGCAAGACATCCACATTTATTTAATATCAGTTTTACATGATGAAACTTTAAAAGGAGACCTGAAGAAACAGTTACACTTGAGTGTTTGTTATGCTGGGTTTGAGGAAGAGCGGACAGTGGTGGAGAAACATGATAGGACCAAGGGCAGATGAGCTAAATGTAAGGAGCATGGGGTAAACTCAGTAAGGCCTATTTGTTCAGATTCCTCTCTGTGTCCTTGTGTCTGTAGAGATGGAATGTTCTTCTCCAGGGATAGGGAGGGTGCCTCTCTCATGAGGGTCTCATGATCTGCTTTAGGGGTAGGTCAGAAAATCCTTCCTAGGTTCTATGAAGTCTTCAGGGGAAGGTCGAAAAGCCTTTCCCACACATGCCCTTCCTCAACTTCTTTTAGCTTATTCCGTATGCCAAGGTGCCACATTTTGGGGTAGTGTATTCTGAACCCCACCAATGGCATTGTGCTTAGCTCCCCATCTGCAGCATTTCTTCAGGTCTTTACAGCAATCCTGTGAGTCAGGAACATCTTTCATCCTCATTCTACAGCTCAGAGCTGAGGTGCAGAAGGCTTAGGTGGCTGGATCAGACACACGGCTGCTACATGGCAGAGTCTTGAATTTGGGTTCTGTTTGATTCCAAATACCCCCGATCTTGCTACCTTCCTTAGTTGGAAGGGATTCTGGATGCTATGTTGTTTTCAGTCATTCATTCTCTTAAACTGTTTGTGGAACCTCAAGTACTGAAGTAGGTGGGGCTCAGAACGAATTAGATAGGAATAAATAACATCACAGCCTGCGACGATGGTGACTTTATTGTCTACTCTGTGATTTATCTTCACCCCCAAGAACCGTCACTGTCAAAGGAGATTTGTTCTTTTCGACAGCACTTCTTTGTCAGAACAATCCCTTTAAAGTAGTGATTGATTTGTGGTGTTAACAAGGGTGTGAAACTAATGAGAGCAGGATTGTAGCAACAATTGATATAGTCTTTAGTTGTAAGAAGAATCTAGAAGAAGCTGGTAAGGTGATCAGGGTGAACCAACCTTAAAACTGAATACATGCCTCAATGCTGCTAATCATTGTCTACGAGCATATTAGTCAGGATTCTTTTGGTTCCAAGTGATATAAACTAACTTGACCCCAGCGATGTAGAGAATTTATGGGATTGGTGCTACTTCAGGTATAGCTGGATGCAGGAATTCAAACTGTCATTCGGACTCCACTTCTCTCCATTTTTTGGCTCTGCATTTCTCTTTATTGTGTTTATTCTTAATTGTCTCTACCCTCCCAATCCTGTGTGGCAACAGAGAAGGCGATTGGCAGTTCTAGGCTGTGTGTCTTTTTTTTTTTTTTTTTTTTTTGAGCCAGAGTCTTGCTCTGTTGCCCAGGCTGGAGTGCCGTGGCGCTATCTCGGCTCACTGCAAGCTACTAGGCTGTGTGTCTTTAATGCCCATTGTCTCCGTGGGAGTAAGGGGCTGCCTTTCCCTTTCCTGGAAGAAGGGCCCTGACTGGCTCTGCTTGGGTCATGTGTCCTATCCTGGGCCAATCACTGTGCATGAGGTCAGAGGATTCCTGTTGCATGCCAGCCTGAGTCACATGACCACCTTGTCATGTGATGGAGGTAAATCTGTGATGAAGCTGTGTCACCAGATGGTGGAGGGACAGTTTTTGAAAACAAAGGAAGGATATTGTAACAAGAGGAAGGGGGCAAAGATTCAAGGCAGACAAAACCAGTCATCAGCTGAAAACAGCACCACCCTCTCCTTCAAAAAATTCTTTGTTAAGAACATCAAATTCAACAAATTATAACTAAAAGGATTCACCTTCTTAGTTTTAATAAATTTTGGCATGATGAAAAGAATTTTAAGATGTTCTGTTACTACATCAATCCTCCAATGATGAGTAATGGCCAGTGATGTTGTTCTTTAGGAATTAGGGTGTTGAATAATTCCATCTCTATTTTCCCCATTGAATTTTTAATTTTAATTTTTGACAAGGTCATCCAGTCATGTATACCAAAAAAAAAAAAAAAAGATAAAAAGATAAGTAGCAGGAAATATTTTTCCTGTCCTAATTCCCAAAGCCTCCAAAACCAAAACTTGTAGCCATTGTTAGTGGTTCTTGTTTACCCTTCATGTGATATTTTTCTTCATCTAAGTTTAAAAATGGATCTTTTGCTTTTTTAAATAAAAAAGTCATCCAACTATACATATTATTTTGTACCTGCTTTTTCTTTTTTTTTAAATTTTGAAAATTACGTATGCATTTATTTGTAGAGAGAAGGTCTCCCTATGTTACCCAGGCTGGTCTTGAGCTCCTGGTCTCAAGCAATCCTCCCAACGTGCTAGGATAACAGGTGTAAGCCACCATGCTTGGCTGAAATGAATTTTTTTTTTGTATTTTTTTATATATGCTTTTATTTTTCCGTGATTACAAACACAACTGAATATCAAATGCACAAAGTAAGAATTATACGGGGAAAAAAAATCAGATACGTTCATATATATATCACCTTTTCAAGGCTATTTCCATCCAGAATAACCTTGGTTTGCCAGGGCCGATAGAAAGAAGTCACTAAATCGCCTTTAGTCAAATTTGTGTGTTTGCTTTCTTCTATAATTCCAATACCTCCACCATCAACGACTTGAGATAGCTGCCAAGGTGTTATATAATCAGTGCCAGTGTCTTCATTCATTCTACAACCAAGGCTGTCACTTCACACTTGGAAGGTTGCAGAGCCGCCAGGCAGAGGCGCTCCTCACGTCCCAGACGGGGCGGCCGGGCAGAGGCGCTCCTCATATCCCAGACGATGGGCGGCCGGGCAGAGTTGCTCCTCATATCCCAGACGATGGGCGGCCGGGCAGAGGCGCTCCTCCCTTCCCAGACGATGGGCGGCCGGTCAGAGGCGCTGCTCACATCCCAGACGATGGGCGGCCAGGCAGAGACGCTCCTCACTTCCTAGACGGGGTGGCGGCCGGGCAGAGGCTGTAATCTTAGCACTTTGGGAGGCCAAGGCAGGCGGCTGGGAGGTGGAGGTTGTAGCGAGCTGAGATCACGCCACTGCACTCCAGCCTGGGCAACTTTGAGCATTGAGTGAGCGAGACTCCGTCTGTAATCCCAGCACTTCGGGAGGCCAAGGCGGGCAGATCACTGGAGGTCAGGAGTTGGAGACCAGCCTGGCCAACACGGCAAAACGCCGTCTCCACCAAAAATACAAAAACCAGCCAGGCGTGGTGGTGTGCGCCTGCAATCCCCGGTATTCGGCAGGCCGAGGCAGGAAAATCACGGGAGCCCGAGGCAGGGAGGTTGCAGTGAGCCGAGATTATGGCGCTGCACTGCAGGCTGGGCAACAGAGGGAGACCGTCCCAGAAAAGAAAGAAAAGAAAAGGGAAGGGAAGGGGAAGGGAAGGGGAACTGTACCTGCTTTTTTTACTTGGAATATTTTATCTTATAGTTCCTTTTATATTTGAATATAAAGTGCTTATTTATTCTTTTTTTCAGCTTTCTAATACTCTGTTAGATAGCTATACCATGATTTACTGGACCATTCCTCTGATGATTGACCCCATAGATTGTTTATAATGTGCTATTAGAAACAGCACTGCATTGAGTTAGAAACAACACTGAATAAATGTGGGTATTCCTTTCTTTACACATGTGCCAGTGTATATGTAAACATTTACATATAGAAATACATTTCTAGGGCTGGGCGCGGTGGCTCACGCTTGTAATCCCAGCACTTTGGGAGGCCGAGGCGGGCGGATCACGAGGTCAGGAGATCGAGACCACGGTGAAACCCCGTCTGTACTAAAAATACAAAAAAAAATTAGCCGGGCGTGGTGGCAGGCGCCTGTAGTCCCAGCTACTCGGAGAGGCTGAGGCAGGAAAATGGCGTGAACCCAGGAGGCGGAGCTTGCAGTGAGCCGAGATCGCGCCACTGCACTCCAGGGCGACAGAGCGAGACTCCCTCTCAAAAAAAAAAAAAAGAAATACATTTCTAGGAGCGGTGTTTCCGACGGAGTTTACTCTGAGCCAAAAGATAAATGCATTGGTAATTTTGATAGCAGTTGCCAAATGTGTCACAGAAAAGTTGTATCAATTTGCACCTGATGAGCAAGAAATGGTACCTATGACCCCTCTCCACCACGCAGCCTCATTGGGACAGGGAGTTGCCAAGGTTTTGACTTGGGCTGCGGTGTTCAGTGAGGAATGGTACCTCATGCGCTGTCTACCCTTCCCTCCCAGCTCAGGGCTCACTTTTGTAGTGAAGACATGCTTTAAAATCATCAAGTGTGTGCCTGCCTTTGAGATTTGCGAGAGGAAGCAAAGAGCACGTTAATGAAACTTGGGAGGAAACTGAATTTAGAGCCACTGCAAACACAGAAGTAATGAAAGCAAACATAAAGATGTTAGAAGTGTAGTCAGGAAATTAAAAATTAAAGAGCTACAGCTTGGAAAATAGGTGATTAATGAGGAATATTGTTAAGATGGAATCAAAGTGTAAGATGGATGGGGAGATGGGGGCATTGTTAAGTTCGTGTTTTCCCGAGAAGGTGGGTTTTGTCACCTGGCACTGAACACACTTTCAGACATGATTGATAAACACCGTTGAGAACCATTGCAAATGGCTGCAGTTTCTCCATCTGTGAAATGGGGATGTTTTTAAATTAGTGGGGGTTTCTTACTGGGCGATCGTGAGGGTGAAATGAGATAATATGATTGAAGACAGGGTCTGGTTGGTGTATGACGTTTTATAATCATGAGACACAGAGGCAACGTGTTAGGAAGCAAATTATGTATCAGCCTCTGAGACCCTCACATGCCTGGACCCCTGTGACTTCTGGGTTTTTTTCTGGGAGGCATAGAATGTTCTAGGTGTATAGCAGAGGCCAGGTCACTTTCGGGAAGCATTCCTATTTGAGCATTTTTAGCAAATTGCCCAGAGACATCCAAGAAGAAAGGGATGTGAATTTCTGAAACACTTATTGTGTGTTGTGATTTCTTTTCTCGTTTTATATAAACATACGCTTCCATACCTGGTGTTATGTTGATAATTTTATATTCTTAAAGAGAGTCTTTGTTTTTTATTTTAAATTTTATTTATTTTTTTTGAGATGGTGTCTTGCTCTTGTTTCCCAGGCAGTAGTGCAAAGGTGCGATCTCGGCTCACTGCAACCTCTGCCTCCCGGGTTCAAGCAATTTTCCTGCCTCAGCCTCCCGAGTAGCTGGGATAAAAGTCATGCGCCACCACGCCCGGCTAATTTTTTTTTGTATTTTTAGTAGAGATGGGGTTTCTCCATGTTGGTCAGGCTGGTCTCGAACTCCCAACCTCAGGTGATCCACCTGCCTTGGCCTCCCAAAGTGCTAGGGTTACAGGCGTGAGCCACCGCGCCCAGCAGAGAATCTTTAAAATTGTGTATGTTCCCACAAAACTTAGACCTGCCCCTGGCGAATCACTATTATTATTATAATCAGAAGATTTAGGGAGAGGCAGACAATGCCCTAGTTTTTGAAAACGTAGATTACAGCAGTGAATACCAGTCAAATGGATGGCAGTGCTTCATAAAGCTCTTTCTTTCCCCTCTGCCTCTCTGCTTTCCTTTCTTTTTTTCTTATTATCTTCTTTCCTCCCTTTCTTTCACAAGCATGCTGTTCCAGACACTTAGTGCTAGAAATATCAAATCCCTTCTCTCATGGAACTTGCATTGTGGTTGAGGCAACAGACAAAGAAGCCAAGCATCAATAATGCAGTTTGCAAAGCAGTGAGTCCTGGAAAATAAAACAGAGCAGGGTGGATGTGAGACAGCAGGTTGGGGGTGGGGGATATTGACGCCAAGTGGCCCATAAAAGTCTTTTTAAAGGGGTGACATTTCAGCTAAGCCCTGCGTGGCACAGGGAGAGGAGCCAGTCCTAGAGATGGGAGGAGCAATCCAGGCAGAGCAAAGAGCAAGTACAAGGTCCTGAGGTGACAGGAGTGCAGCCTGTGTGAGGGGCGGGCAGGAGCTGGCAGCAGGGAGGAGGAGTGTGTCAGGAGGTGTCTGCGATGAAGTGGAGCTCTAGGCAGTGGTCATTTACTAGATGGCTTCGTTTGCCATGGTCAGAAGTTTAGATTTTATTCCAAATATTATGGGTCACCATTGCAGGGTGTAAATTTTGGGACAGATATTTATATGACGAGTTTATAGGCACATTGGGAAGAAAGCAATGGTTTAAAGGGCTGCCAAGTGTTCCCTAGGTACAAGGTATACCAAGTAACTCTATATCCTTTATTGTAATATTTTTGAAAGAAAGAGATTGAAGAAATTCTGTAGACATTGTGGATCATGTTTATAAATGTATTTAGTGCAATAGAACAGTAAAACAGGGAGCAGACAGTGATGCTTTGCAGCAAATTTGCACCTGTTTGGACAACAGATTGAGGTCAAGACCCCATTGAGTTCAGAGAATCTCAGCTTCTCAAAGTTCTAGCTCACCAGTGCTGGGGAGGGAAGCTAACACAAGTGATGATAGGAGCTGAATGATAAAATAAAAGTAAGGGCACTCAAGACATATTACCCTTTAAGACAGGTATTCATAAAGCATAGCTCTTTAATTTCGCTTTGTAGTTCTGTTCATAGTCAACTTCCACCCTACCTGGCACTTAAAAATGGCTATGGCTATCTAGATTTATTTTAAAAGGTAAAATTGGAAGCAAAATTGATTTAAAAGTATTCTTAGAAAGAGGACTCCAAATGAGACAGAAAGATACTGAATGAAGGCAATTTTTTTTTTTCCAAGAACGACCTTTCTGGCATTGTAAAAATTTGTGTTGGTTGGTTACAAGCAACAGAAACCAGTTTGTTAGTTTATGAAAGGCCATGATTTATTGGGAGGCTACCAGGCAATTCACGGACAGAGGGAGAGTTGGAAGCCAGGCTTAGCTGGTACCAAAACTCAGTCGCTACAGAGTCTTGCCACCAGGGTCTATGAAGAGTACTGAACGGAAAGACCCTCTTTTTGGAGTTTTCCAGGCCAGCTCTGAGAAGCCTGGCTGGAGGTGTGTTCTGCTCTTGCCCAAAAGAGAGAGGGCATATTTGAAATTCAGTCTTGAAGAACTGATTCCACATGGGCATGGCGATTACTGCAAAGGAAATCAGGGTACTCTCTCCCAAGACAGCAGAATGGATGCCGGGTAGCTCCCTGTACCCCAAAATAGTCCTTTACAAGCATCAATTAACAGTTTTGATACAGCAGTGTCATCTCCAGGGTCTTTGTGCTGTCTCAATATTCATTTATTCATTTAGGTATGTATGCATTTAGTGTGCCTTTCAAAGGGAGGTCTGGGAACCCTCAAAGCTATGAAAGAAAGTTCATGTAAGAGGAAGGAGAGAAGCGCGTGATCCTGCAGAGTCCACCTTGGATATCTCATCTGCCTTGAATGGAATGAGCATCACGATGGAGCCAGGAGGCAGAATTTTGAGATCCATAGTGTCCACTGGGCAGCTGCTTCTGAGGTGTGGGGAGCAGCGGAAATCTATCCCATTGCTCATAAAGTTTATTTATTTAGCAAATCACGGTTTTTTTTTTTTTTTTTTTGGTCACATTTTCAAAGGTACTCTATTCATCTTAGCTTGTTGGGCCCAGGAACGTTAGACATTTTGTTTTACTGATAGAAAGCTGAGCCCCAGAGAGACAAAGTATCTTAGTCACAGGAACCAGCAGCCAAGTATAGCAGCTGGCTCTGGAGCCAACTCCCCGGCACTGCCTCACATGAGCTGGGTGATCTTGAGGAAGTCGTTTTACTTTCCAAGTCTCAGTTTCCTGATCTGTGAGATGGGTTTGTCAGTATCATCTATCTCATGATGGGTCTATTTTAAGGGTTAAGAGGACAGTGCTTGGCAGAGTAGGTGTCTAAGTGTCAGTAGCAAAGGTGCTGTAGTTAAGAAGATCAGATTTAAAATCAGATAGATTTGGTTTTAAAATTGCCTGTCTCTTATCAACAGCAAATTATTGATATTCTAGCAAAGTCCACATTGAGGTGGCCTGAATATTAAAACAAGATAATGGAGACAAAGTACCAGTCCAGTACCTGGGTTCCAGGTCCTTCTAGCGGGCACACACTGGAAGTGTTACCCAGTACAATGTTATGACTCTTAGAAAATTAATATGGGCTGTTTTACCTCCAGAGAAGATGATTAGCAAGAAGTGTCTACAGTTCTTTTCCTTGCTTTTGTAAAGACTAGAAGAAACAGTGCAGTGGGGAGAATTTGGGAATTCCAAATGTCTCAGATTTATTTCCACTTCTTTTCCTGAAAGAAGAAACTGGAAGGCAGAATGTAAAGAAGCAATTCTTGAGCGCAGGGGCTGGCAAGCTTTTCTGTAAAGGGTCAGGGAATAAATTAGGCTTTTCAGGCCAAATGGTCTGCATTCCAACTACTGAACTTTGTCATCCTAGCATGGAAGCAGCCACAGATAATATGTTCAGTGAATATGGCTGTGTTCCAATAAACCTTTATTTACGAAAACATGCATTGGTCCAGATTTGGCCTGCAGGCTCTAGTTCGCTAAACTGCTTTAGCAATTAAAAAAGACCACGTTGGTACCTACTTGGGCCAGGCTTAGGTGGAGTTTTGCATTTTAAAGATCACCGTTCTTGATATATTATTCATGGAGACACTTCCTAGGGTTTCAAAGCATCAAACATTTCATCGAAAAATCTGGTCATTCCTACTAAAGGTCAACCGTGAACTTTTGGCTTTTCTAATCTTAGATGTGTTGTCTGCGTCAGCTGGACCATTCCAGGGTCAGTTTTGGGAACTACTGTCCTAGGTCCAGAGGATAGATCCCTGGCACTGCAGGGGTCTTTCAAACCCCTTTCCATTCTCTCAGCCCCTCCTGTCCTCTCTTCTCAGATGTCACCGGAGGTGACGCCTTTCCTGTGGAGAGGTGGGCTGTACTGTCATGTCCAAACTTGGGGGTTTTATCTTCTCATTCTTTTGCAGCTGCAGGAGGACCAGTTCTGCCAGTCTTGAGATGGTTACCTTTGAAAGGAGAGAGCTTTCCAAGCTCTCCTAGGCTGACCGTCCAATAATAGCTTACTCCAGTCCCAGGTTCTATTGTGTTTGCTTAACATTTGGGCTTCTGCCAGGTAATTTACCTATAAGCTATGCATAGAAGAGAAAAGAAACCATCCATCTAAAGTATTCAGATTTTGGCCTTAATTAAAATGCAGAATAAATATGTAAAGGCTAAAGAGCATGAATTATAGATACTGGAGTTTCTACATTAAAATCAGTTTTCATCTATGGAGGTGCTTGGAAGGAAGTGTGTATACAAGTCGGTGGAAAGCAATATAATTACGGCTGTGTGTGCTTGGCAAGATGGGGAACGGATCTGTTGTAAGAGAATGAATGCTAGTCTACCTTTCTCATTTCACTGCCTCTGCGGATTTTTTCCTCACCTGGATACTATAAAGGGCTAATCCTGACCCTTGTTATTTAAATTGCTCTGCCGTGGCTAGAAAAGCCTCTTAAAAACCCTCGCTCACCTGGTTCCAGGAGCAAAGCCCTTTCTGTTCATTGCTCCTCCTTGGAACATGGCCCTGCTAGCTGTGAGGACAGAGTGGGGAGCTTTCAGAGGCTGAATGACAAGTCTAGGGTCCTAAAGAAGGTCAGGCCACAGCTCATCCACCTAGAAAGTTAGAGGCTCTGGGCTTTTCCACCAAGGGTCACAGAAGGGAGATGAAGGAGCCCAAAAGAGCTGAAGTCAGGCGTCCAAGTAAGTGGCTATCCACTTAAGGGCCAGGATGGATAAAGGTCAGGAATGCCAAGGTCGGGGGCCACCTGTGAGACAACTTCATAATTGGGGTTTTTAGAGGTTACATTCACACACGTTGTTTTAAAGCAGTGTTGGGAAGAATCATGCTGAGAATTCGCTTTACTCTGGACCTTTGAAAAACAAATATTAAATGTGCAACAATTATGTTTTAATCAACATGGGTGGGGGAAAAGTGGCTTTTTGTGACAGACAGAAAGTGCCAGATTTTCCAGAAAGCATTTTTTTTTTTTTTTTTGAGACAAAGTGTAGCTCTGTCACCCAGGCTGGAGTGCAGTAGCATGATCTTGGCTCACTGCAACCTCCACCTCCTGGGTTCAAGTAATCTTCCTGCCTCAGCCTCCTGAGTCTCTGGGATTACAGGTGCGTGCCAACACACCTGGCTTCTTTTTTTTTTTTTTTTTTTTTTTTTTTAAGTAGGGATGGGGTTTTGCCATGTTGGCCAGGCGGGTCTTGAACTCATGATCTCAAGTGATGCATCTGCCTCTGCCTCCCAAAGCGCTGGGATTACAGGTGTGAACCACACCTTGCCATCATTGAATGTTTAGAGAGATTTAGTTTTAGAAAAAAGTGATGCTTTAAACAAATCCCAACACTTCAAGTGCATGAAGAATGCATTAACAGCCTAGACACTGGGGTCTTCATTCCTACTCCACTGATCTTTGCAGGAGGGGGGATGTTGAATCCAGGGCTGTGAGAGCTGATGCTGTTTTGGGGCACTCTGGCTGGAGGTAAAAGCAAGGGTATTCCTGGGATTGAAAAGTGAACAAGTGGGAGAGGAGCAGCCCCACCTTCACTCGGTCTGTTGTGAGACCTGCCTAAGTGGTGATAGATGGTGAGGGCTGCCGTCCTCTCATTTTGGGTCATTTCTGGCAACTTTGCCATATTGGCCTGAAAGTACCTGTTACAGTTTTCAGAGTGGATTTGAGGATGTGTGAGGAAGATATAATCTATAGGTTTTTTCTGAAAAAAGCTCTGCTGTTATTATAGAGTTTTTTTTCTGTGTTGTAATTTTTATTGTTATGGTTTCTGATTTGGTATTGAGTGGCCATAAACCAAGATAGATGCTTTCTAGGAGTGCCCTGACTGGGGGAAGTTAGGTTTGGGTGTGTTAGTCAGGTGAGACATAATGAAAAGGCGAAACCAAATGGCATAAAACGGAAGAGATGCATTACTTACAGATTGGGAGGTTAGAGATGCCTCTGGGAGACTGTCAGAAACTCTGGAGGTGGCAGGAAGCTCAGCCAGGGGATGGGGAGAGACACACACAGAGAGAGACAGTGAGAGAGAGAGAGACAGACAGAGACAGAGAGAGACACAGAGCGGAAGAGACAGAGACAGTGAGAGAGAGACAGCAAGAGACAGAGAGGCAGAGGGCAAGAGAGAGAGACAGAGAGTGAGAGAGACAGAGAGAGAGGCAGAGGGCAAGAGAGAGAGACAGAGAGTGAGAGAGACAGAGACAGTGAGAGAGAGAGACAGAAAGACAGTGAGGGAGACAGACAGAGACAGCGAGCAAGAGAGAGACAGCAAGAGAGGCAGAGAGACAGCAAGACAGAGACAGAGACAGCAAGAGACAGCGAGACAGAAGAGAGACAGAAAGAGAGACAAAAAGAACAAAGAGAGACAGCGAGAGAGAGAGACAGAGACAACAAGAGAGGGAGAGCAGGAGAGACAGGAAGAGAGAGACAGAGAGAAGGAGAGAGAGAGAAGGCGGGGTAGGGGGAGAGGAACTTGAGGGTTGGAGACCTTATTAAGGCCAGGGTGTTGCCCACAGAGGTTTCCTACGGAGCTCTAACTGGTGGGTTTAGAGCACACAGGTGCGAGTTCTGAGTGGGGTGACTAACAGGTGGTCACTGTGGTATGTCTTTGCAGTCCATGGGGGGTGTAGGGGGCCAGGGGAGTGAGTCAGATAAGTGGTACCCAGCTGTCCCATAGGGAAGTGGCCACCTCCCAACCAGGAGGCCAGGAGGCGGTTGTATATCTGGATCCACCATGTCAAGAAACTGGAGGAGGCAGAGGACTGGAAACTGTGTCAAAGGCGACTAAGCCCTGCTCTAGTATGAGAAGGTTAAACTTATCTTTAAAATGGATTTCAAGGCAATGTAAAATTACAGGAATTCACTATAGACTGGTTGAAGCAAAATTTCATAGTTGTCACATTGAGAGATTCCACCAAACCTCGGATAGTGGGTGGCATCTCTGAGGCTATGAAGGCCTGTGAAGCCCAGTCAACCACTAAAGTCAAGTCCTCAAACCAAGGCCCATGGGCCAAGGCCAGCTCAATGCCTGTTTCTGTAAAACCAAGTGTTCTTGGAACATAGCTATGCTTGTTCATTTATAGTAGGTTTCTACGCTATAGCAGCAGAGTTGAGTAGTGGTGACAGAGACCATAGAATTTACACAGCCTAAAATATTTACTGTCTAGTTCTCCACAGGTAACATTTGCTGCCCCCTGCATCAGACTATAGAAAAAAATTCACTTATTTTTGAAAAAAAATCTGAGAATTTCAGCATTTGTAACCATAGCTCCAGGAGGATTCCCCTGGGACCCTCATTTTCCCAGACTATTACTTCTGGTGGCCACACTGGAGTTCCATCAGTTGGACCACATAAATAGGGTTGACTTGGTGATATTTCAACAGGAAAATCGACAAATGAGCTTTTTCTCTCTTCTCTCTCTCTCTTTTGCTTCTTGAAGCCACATAACAGAAATTGCAGCATGACAGGCAAATTCTTTGCTCATTATGAAATGATAAAGGTCAAGTTGCTCCAATCTTGCTTGCAAGTAAAATACCTGGTTAAGTGAAATCTGTCAGAGACTTCACCCAGTTATCAGGATGACAAATATTTTGACGGGTCTCAGAAACAGAACTGTTTTTATTTACCTGTTCTATTTCCCACGTAACACCTTTTCCATTTGTCTCTCCCCTCTTTGGCTGGTCTGGTTGGCCCATACTTTAAACTGGAGGCATGAGGATGGAGACACTTGAAAACCTGTCATCAACTGTCCCCAGCACTGTTTCCCTTTCTTCCTGAAGAAAGCACGGAATGTCAGGCTTCTTGCAGGGAAATTACCATATATACAAACGCACAAGATGCTAGCCCATATGGGATACCCCATAATTTTGCTGCAGCAGAAACAAACAACTGCTTCTTGATTATGCCTCATGTGAACTGTGCTTACTGCATCTTAAACTTCAAAGCATTGAAAATTGCCTCATATCACAGGCAAACCTATTTCAACTGTCCGTGAGCAAACCTGCTTGTTCTTTACAAGCCTTCATGATTACAGACCTTTGTGCTTTTTGTTTGCAGTTTAGAATTATGTGATCTTCTAAAAACTCTTCCCCTTGGTTGAATGTTTTTTTATCTGTAAAATAAAATCCCTAAAAATAATAACCTGTAGAGGTATGTACAAAATATATTGCATTTTTAGCATCCAGAAGAACCTACGGTTTTGATAACTTTAATTGGGTCCCTGAAGCAAAATTATTCCTGGAATAACCAAGGCATATTTCTTAAAACATGGCACAATTTGGCCTTAGGAAATTTCTTTTAATTCTAATATATCAAAATTACTGGCTGTTTACATAAGAACTGTTCTACTGAGGATTGTCTATTTAAGATGTAATTGTGTACTAAGAATGAATTGCAAGTGGAAGGCAAACTTAACATTCAGACATAGCATTTAGAGGTCAATCAAGTTCTTTAGACATTTATTTATTTAGTTTTTTGTCTTTATATTCATTTTTCCACCTTCTTTCTTCCCTCATTGTTTGAATAATCTTAAGCCATTTGTTCTGGTGGGGCTGAGTTTGAAAGTTTTAAGAGCTTCAAAGATATGAGGTTTGTAGTTCATTCTTTTCACTGTGTCCCGACCCAAACCTCATCTGGAATTGTAATCCCCCTGTGTCGAGGGAGAGACCTGCTGGGAGGTGATTGGATCATGGGGGCGGTTTCCCCCATGCTGTTCTCGTGATAGTGAGTGAGTACTCACAAGATCTGATGGGTTCATAAGTGCTTGGGAGTTCCTCCTTCACTTGCACTCTCTTTCCTGCTGCCTTGTGCAGAAGGTACTTGCTTCTCCTTCACCTTCGACCATTACTGTAAGTTTCCTAAGGCCTCCCCAGCCATGTGGAACTGTGAGTCATTTAAACATCTTCTGTTTATAAGTTACTTGTCTCAGGGAGTTTGTTACAGCAGTGTGAAAAATGGACTAATACACACACAATGGCAGAGGCAGATTTGCTGCAGCAAATTCATGTAATCCCGAAACCATGACAGTCACACAGTGCAGGTTCGGCATGACTGAAGTTGGGGTGCAGGAGGAACAAATCTGCTCTCTTCAATGAAGAGCTAACCTGTGCCCCAGATTAAAAGTGTCTCTAAATCCCATCTGGTAACCCAGAGAAGTCCTGAGCGAGGAATTCAGGTGGGAAGTCTCCCAAATCAGCTGTTTCTCTTTCAACTTGACTTGGCGTGCTCAGCTGATGGGTGGCTTAGGAAGGGCCAATGGGGGACAGGTGATCACTGTTGTGTAGGCCTCCGGGAAAGCCCTGTCCTGCATCTGTGATGTCTGTTGGCTGGTTTGCAGGGGAGGAGAGAAAGCCCTCTCTGCTCACAGCCCAAAGTGGTGCTGCTTCTCATTTATGGATTTTTACCTTTTCATTGTTGTTATTTTGATGGCTCTTGATTTAATTCGGTGGATAATTGTCTTTATTGTATGGAGTGTGGAGGACAATTCTAGGCATCTGCCTTCCGATAGGAAAGCGGAGCTCACAGAGCCTGCCCTGGTGCTCCAAAATAGCCAGCGTGTGCCTGAAGCTGGGCTCGCGCAGTGGTTCTCAACTGGGGGCAGTCGTGTCCTCAGGAGATATTTGGCAATGTCTGGAGACAGCTTTTGGTTGTTAGAATTGGTGGGGGGTGCTGCTGGCATCTGGCAGGTAGAGGCCAGGGATGCTGCTAAACGTTCTGCGATGCACAGGAAGGGACCCACAAAAAAAGAAAGATCCAGCCCTAAGTGTCAGCAGTGTCACAGTGGAGAAGTCCTGAGTTAATGGAATGTGTTTCCCTAGGGCTTTGAATTCTGAGTGAATCACGTGAGGAGAGGGTCACCATGGGAAGCCATTCCTTCTAGCTGTGGCAACAGCAGTGGCTACAGGATGGCGTCCGAACTGTTTGGCTACAGGGTGGTTCCTTTACATCCTACTTGACTTCCTGCTGCCTGCTTCTCAGTGCCTGCCTGCCTGCCTGCTGTCAAGCCTGGCCACCTGGGCTCCCCACAGAGTCCGTGAGTACCTCTCTCCTCCAGACGTTATCCTTCCAGTAAACTCCATTAGCTGGAACTGGTTTCTTTTGCTTGCAACAAAACCATAACTGCTACACCATTGCTTTTCAAACTTACACTGTTTATTATTATTATTTGTTATCGCTTCTCGGCCTTTTGGCTAAGATCAAGTGTATTATTATTTGTTTAGGTAGTGGAACCATTCCGCCCCACCCCCACCTCCAAGTAGGCTCTTACACAGAACTTCATTATACGGGGCAGGGAAAACTGCAGCTGCTCTTCTGGTTATCTGGCTCCCCCTCCACCTCATTCCCCAGGCCTGACTTCCCACAGCAGCACCTGAGAGGAACTCGTTAGGAATTTGAGGCTTCAGGAAACCTATTTATAGCTATTAGGTTAAAGCACAAAGGGCTCCTGTTAAGTTGTACTCTGAGAGGTAGAGTGTATGAAGCCATCCTCAGCCCTTCATACCCTGTTTAGAATGAGTTTATGTGACTGCCTAATTAGTGAGCAGTGTCCAGAGAGGAGGATAGGTACTGGAGTCAGAGCTACTTAGGAAAACATTCAGGGCATTGGACCCAACCTTGGGGGCAGACCTAGTTAGTCCTGGTTTGGAAGATGGAATGAGAGGAAGGTCAACCAGAGCAAGGCTTGGCAGGGAGGTCCAAGTCCTAGGAAGGATATAAGCCTGGGGGCCCAACCTACAGTAGGTACACGGTGAATCAGGCCAGGTGTTGGTATATTGAAGACATGGGATAGCCTTCACTTGTACCCGAAAGATATTTGCCTCCATTTGCCTTGAAATATGTGTCCCTCTTGGTCTGTGTATGATTTTGCCTCTTATGATAGAGGTTTAGTTGTGAGAAGTAGACTTCTACTCAAGAAAAGAAATAGTGCAAGAGCAATGATAAGTGGTACCTTGACTTCAGTGTTTAGGAGTAATAAGGAGTAGTGGGGAGTGTGGCAAACTGGAGAGTGAATGTGCTATCCAGAGGAAATAGCTGCTATTCAGATTAGACAAATGTTTCCAAGGGGAATGTGGAGTCCAGGGTGACTAAATTTTCTGAATTTTTTTTGTTATTGTTGTTGAAACAGGGACCTCAGCCTCCCAGGTAGCTGGGACTACAGATGCATGACACCATACCTGCCTAATGTGTTAATTTTTTGTTTTGTGGAGACAGGTTCTTGCTATGCTGCCTAGGCTGGTCTCAAACGCTGGCCTCAAGTGATCCTCGCACCTTGGCCTCCTAAAGTGCTAGGATTATAGGCATGAGCCACCACACCCAGGCTAAATCTTCTGATTTTTAAAGAGAATCTAGAAATCTGAAGTTTCATGAGGATTCTCCTTATTAAACAATTATGAAGCACAGATACATATCTGTGGGTTATAGTTGATTTATTGGACACCTGCTTGAGATCTCTGTCTTTAACCAAAGGAAGAGAAGTTGAATAACTGCAATATCGGGCTCACTGGTTTCCCTGTTTGCTCCCCCAATGCCAACTCTCTCTCTTCCTCTGCTTCTGTGTCACTGTCTCCTCTGTCTCCATCCTTCTCTTTCTTTCACTCTCTTTTAATCTCTCTCTGTCCTGTCTCTCACCTGCCTCTTTCTTTCCCTTCTTCCTCTCTCTCACTCTCTTTCAATCTTTCTGTTTCTCCCTCCTTCCCTTCTCTCTTTTTCTCTCTCTCAACCTCTCTCTCTTTGCCTGTCTCTCTGTCTCTCTCTCTAAAGATCTCACAGATCCTAAGTAGGATCTGTGACCAGACTGATCTTTCCTAGAACACCTCTCCCATTGCATTCTTTGCCCTAGTTCACCACTTGTCATTGACCTTCTCAGTTTAAAGTTCACTCATAGACTCGAACTGTGGATCTTAAAGAGTTGTAAAGGTGTGCGAAGGCTCGAAAGGAGCAGAGAAGGCCTTTTGGGGGAAAGTGCCAGTGTGAGTGCACATGAGGTGGGCAGAGTGATGACAACTCGTGTGGAGGTCTGGATGGTGCAGAGTGGTGGGGGTACAGGGTTTACATAATGACAACAGGCAATGCAGGTTGGTCTGGTTGGAAAAGGACCCACCAGTGTTTGGGCTTCACCTTGCAAGAAAAGGGGAGCTATGGAAGGGGTTTGAGCAGGTTGGGCAGGCAGGAAAGCAGTGTTTCAGACTTGATTTTTTTAAATCATGTGTAGTGTGGACTAGATAGTAGAAGAGCAGAATTTTGTAAAGGGTGGCAGTGGAATGGAAAGGTTGAGTTGAGTGAAATGCATCAAAGGAAAGATAAATCAGCTGGATTTGGAGACTGCTTGAAATGAGGGATGAAATAGACTGATAAACATTTCTCGATTCCCAATTAAGTACAGTGGTGAGGTGCATGGATTCCGGAGCCAGGTGTGAATTTGAGTCATAGCTCTCCAAGCTGTGATCATAGAGATACCCTTTATTCCTCTATGCCTCAGTTTCCTTCTTTGGAAAAGAGAAAATAATAGTATGAAGATTAAATGGATTAATAATTGTCAAGAGCTTAGAAAAATATCTAGCTTAATATTGCGCTAAATTGGTGGGAGATAAAACGTGAGCTTCCTACTCTGCTTACTACTTTACACGTTTTTTCACATTCAATCCATGCAGACAATTTCAGAACTGGAGTGAATAGCAACTACCTTTTATTCCTATTTTTGCAGAATAAAACACTGGGTCTCAGAGAGGTTTGATAACTTGCCTGATATCACACAGCAACTGGCAGAGCTGAAAATGGAACCCAGTCGGAAATCGGAGATACAGCAACATGATTTAACCAGTTGGTGCATGGATGGCTGAAACTGTTTTTGATGAGGCTCTCTTAGAATCACGAAGTAGCTAATTACCTGCGGTTATTGGAAGCACAGCTACCTGCATGCAGAATGGGGCTGGGTTAATCATTTAGACTGGCGACCAGAACCGGATTTGGAATTTTCTTTTCAGTCTTTGACTCCAGCAGAGACTGGCATGGAGGGAGCTGGTGTCTAGCCACAGTGATGTGACAGCTAACTCTTGAAGCTGAGCAGATTTTCCACTGGTGTCTCCTCCAGTCTCTGGCCTTGGTGTGGAATAAAAAATTTGAGACTGTGGTTTTATTCCCACATCAGGGGGATTCTGGGCAGGTTTATCTACTCTGAGTTTTCTTTCCCTGGTGGTCTGCCTCTGAAACAGTAACAGTTTTGTTTTGAGCAATCCATAATGTCATTTCAAACCTATTAACAGCTCTCAGCTTTGTTTATGTACATCGGAGAGAAGTGCAATGCTCTGTCATTAACACACGGCAACAAACAGCAATGGCAACCCAGGAAGCGTTCAAGCTTCTTCCATTTTGAATTCAACAGTATGCGCTTGTGTGTGTGTGTGTGTGTGTGTGTGTGTGTGTAGAGCAGGTGTGTCCCCAGTTTACTGGTGTTTTTTTCTCTCCTTCTGCAGTGCCATACACACACACACATACACTATTGCTTGATATTCTCCCCTCATGCTAGGCTAGGTAACTAAAAAGGCTTTTTTTTGTTCCTGGAAATTTTACTTGCAACCAGAGCCACCCTTTATTTTGAAATTGCACAAAAGCCCTGTATATTTGATATTGTGCGAGCTCTTGGTGGGTTCCAAATGTGGATGAAATTTACAGGCTAGCTTGTCGATAGAACATAAAATATGAATGAAACTGTCATCTTGTGGTGGGTTCTGGAGATGCAGCTTATTGCAGGCAACACAGCTCATTAATCATGGTTGGGGTTTTTACATGTATTTGTGCCATTTGTGTGATCAACATTTGTCTTCTGAATAGATTTTTAGCTTCATGAAGGCGTGGGCCATCATCTTTTTTTTCTTTCCTTCACATCATCGCATCCCCAGAGCTCTATTTGGCAGATAGAACAAGCTCAATAAATATCTGTTGAATGAATGAAACATCATATAATGAGAGTCCCAAATCCTGTCAATTGTTCTCTCGCCTGTTCCTTGCAGGATCTATTCTGTAAGGTTGTAAAGCTCAAGGTGTTGGAGCCCCACCCCATCCCAGAACAGAGAAAATCTCATTCTCCTGTGGCTGATGCTTTGCACCCCTCAGTGGGGAGGGAAGGGGGATGGCTTGAGGATCAGGCAGGAAGTAAAGACCAGGAGAAGCCATGGATGAGCTTAATGACTTTTCTCAGGAGGCAGATGTTGGAAACGTAGCAATGCGGTCTCTTATTACTGAATCAGTTGGTGCTGAAGTATACTTATCGCCTTCAAACAGGAAGGTGTACTCCACATCGTATCACCACCTACTTTCCCAATCTGTCTTTGTCAGAAAACCTGGCAGGCAGACAATAATTGAAAGAGTGTTTTTCAGACTTTGGGGGGCAACCCATGTTCTTTTCTTTAACATTGGCAATGATAAATACGACATAAGTTGCATCAATGAGGTCATATAGGAAGTCCTGAACCATGAGGCTTGGAATACCTTTCCCTTGAAATAAACCGAGAAAACAGAATCGTTAACTGTTGGGAGCATTTTGCTATGGAGGGAGTCCAAGATGAAGAGACAGAAAAGAGGCAAACTGCATTCTGATCACATGCCCCAAGGCAACACCTATATTTTGAGAAGTGTTAGTAACATTTCAGAGCAATTACCATAAGTAGAACATCTACTGGGTTCTGATACATTTACCTGTGACATTACACTAAGTGAGTCTGTTGGAAGTGGGAGGATTATGCCTCATTCCAGATGCATTTTGGCACTCAGGACAAAAAGCAGTTGGGCTGCTAGTTTAAAAAATAGAATGAAAGCTGTGGAGAGTATAAGCCTAGATGTTTCCTTGCTGCCTTCCTAAGACTTTGTGGAGTGCCCTGCGCTCCTCCCTGATGAGCTTAACAGCACTGATTCTAGCTCTCGGGAGGCATCCCTAACCTAGGCATGGAATGATAAACTTGTGGGAACCATCCTAGAGGCTGGAAGAAAAGACCAGAAGAGATGCCAGAATCCCATTTAGCAAAGACATAAAAATATGGCTTTTGTTTGTTTTGTAAATTTTTTTTACCAGGGTAGTACATTTAGGGTCAAGGGAGAAATGAATAAGCAGAGAACAGGATTTTCAGAGCAGCGAAAATGTGCTACAATGGTGAATACCTGACATTGTACACTTGTCAAAACCCTTAGCATGTACAATACCAAGAGTGAACCTTAATGTGGACTTTAGATGATAATGTGTTATTGTAGCTTCATTAATGGTAATAAATGTATCACCCCAGTGTAAGATGTTGATAGTTGGAAAAGTTGTATGTATGTGGGAGGGGGGTGGAGGGGGAGGGGTGGGGGGGTGGAGGCAAGAGGTATATGGAAACTCTCTGTGCTTTCTGCTTAATTTTTCTGTGAACCTAAAACTATTCTGTATTAGTCCATTCTCATACTGCCATGAAGAACTACCTGAGACTGGGTAATTTATGAAGAAAAGAGGTTTAATTGACTCACAGTTCCAGAAGCTTAACAGGAAGCATGACTGAGAAGCCTCAGGAAATTTACAATCATGACACAAGGCAAAGGGGAAGCAGGCACCTTCTTCACATGGTGGCAGGAGGGAGAGAGACAGTTAAGTGGGGAACTGTCACACACTTTTAAGCCATCAGTTCCTGGGAAAACTCACTATCATGAGAAGAGCAAGGGGGAAATCTGTCCCCAAGATCCAATCACCTCCCATCAGGCCTCTCCTCCAATTCTACATCAGATTTGGGTGGGGACACAAATCCAAACCATATCATGCTCTAGAACATTAAAAACAATGAATTTATTTAGCACTCACTATGGACCAAAATATGGGAGCTCTCTTAGAGCTCCAAGGAGAGATTGCTGCTAAAAATATCAATTACATAACTTAATTGAAATTGTGATAAGTGCACTGAAAAAAAAAGTACTGGGCATTATGAAAGGATATAAGAGAAGACCTAGCCTGATATTGGATGGTCAGCTTCAGTTTCTCTGAAGAAGGAATATTTGAATTGAAGTTATTTCAACCAGTAAGAAACAATAAACAAAATAGAAGGAAATCAGTGGCTCCTGGAATTGAAAAGCCGAGATGTAGGTCTAGCTTCAGGCATGGCTTGATCCAGATGCTTCATCAATGCCACCAAGTCTCTCTTCCTCTCCACTTCTCAGTCCTGTTTTCTTCTGTGTGAATTTTACCCTCAGGCAGACTCTCTCCTATGGTAGCACCCACTGGACTGGAGCCTTCTTGAAGTCAAAGACAGAGACTTATTCATTGGGGTTACTCTTAGTGCTGAGAGCGTTCATGTGAAAGAAGAAATTCCATAAATAGGGCTGGGTGCAGTGGCTCATGCCTGTAATCCCAGCACTTTGGGAGGCTAAGGTGGGTGGATCACCTGAGGTCAGGAGTTCAAGACCAGCCTGGACAACATGGTGAAACCCCGTCTCTACTAAAAATACAAAAAATAGCCAGGCGTGGTGGTGGGTGCCTGTAATCCCAGCTACTCGGGAGGCTGAGGCAGGAGAATTGCTTGAACCTGGGAGGTGGAGGTTGCTGTGAGCTGAGATCACGCCATTGCACTCCAGCCTGGGTGACAAGAGTGAAACTCCATCTCAAAAAAAAAAAAAAAAAAATCCATAAATGTTTCTTGAGCAAATGAAGGCATTTTTATGCTTGTTCAGCCTTCTGTGAGTGACGGTGATTGAGCACCTGTATGCCACACGTGAAGCTCGAAGTGCTTCTGGACTCTCCAATTCCGTGAACCAATGGATAGTTTTTGTTTTGTTTGATTGTTTGATGATTTTCTTAAAAAAAAAAAAAAACTTTAACTCAAATATCACTTCTTCAAAGAAAGGTTCCTAACCCTCCCATATAAGGTGTGGCCTGTATATATACCTGCTTACAAACCTCTGTATTTTTTCTTTTCTTTTCTTCCTCTCTTCACCGGTTGAAATCTACTCCATCCTCAACAGATTCAGCTCAAATCTTCCCTCTTTTATAAAGGAATAGAACAGAGGTCAACGAACTATGACCCCTGGGCCAAATCCGGTTGGTTGCCTGCTTTTGTGAACAAAGTTATGTTGGCCTTAGATAGAAGAAGTAAGACCTGGTGTTCAACAGATCATGAGGGTGATTATAGATAACATTAATCGTTTGTGCATTTCACAATAACTAGAAGAGAATGATTTGAATGTTCCTACTGTCTTGAAGTAAATGTTTAAGGTGATGGCTATCCCAATTGCCCTCATTTGATTATATGAATGTATCAGATTATCACATGTACTGTGAAAATATGTACAGCTAGAATGTATTAATAAAAAAGAGTTTTATTGCCACACAGCCTTGCCCATTTGTTCACTTCTTGTCTATGGCTGCATTTGTGCTGCAACAACAGAGTTGAGGTCCATAGATACTTCATAGCCTGAAATGCTGAAAATATTAACTGGCCTTTTACAGCAAACATGCACTGACCTTGAGTACAGAGGAATAGTTAGTAGTCTGGGCTGTGGACTCAGGCTTGGGTTCGAATCCCAGCTATGTTATTGGTAAAGTGGTTAAATCCCTTAATCCTTCTGAGCCTCATTTTCTTTACCTGTAAAGTGGGAATAAAAAGAGCTCTTACTTTATAAGGTTATAAAAGTCAAATATGATTGTGCATATAAATCACTTAGCACAAAGCCTTGACTATGGTGAGCAATACAAGTGTTAGTTATTGTTATGATTTTTAACACTAGCACCAGTTTGCTAGTGGAGATTTTAATGTTGAATCCCTAGATTTTGGAAGAGTTGTTGAACTGGCTTCCTGTCTAACTGACAATTTTTTCTTGTGGTAGAAAATAATTGCTTGATGATTTAGGAAACTACGTCAAATGTGACTCTGAATTGTTTCAATGAGTGCTAAATAGATAAGCAGCCTCTTCCTGTTTTTTTTTTTTTTTTTCATTCTCTCTTCAATTTTCCTGAAACACAGGATAAAAATGTAAAAAAAAAAAAAATTCTCAGCTCTCAGGGTGGGCCATGTCAAACTCCCACAGTGTGTTAGCATAAAAATCTGAAAAGCTTCCAAATAAAGGAAGGCAGTGGTGGTGGAGTGGGGTGTGGAGTGGAGGTGGATATTTTCCTGCTGCAAGACTACGTGAGGTTTTGTCTAAATAGCTTCACTGTCGTCTTCTTAATCCTGATCAAATGTGGCTTTATGAGGAGCTCTGTTTTGGTAAATCTTACTTGGAAGCAAAAAGAAAACACAAAACCTCAAATAGCATGTTGAGATTAAGATGACAACTGCTACCAGTGTTCTGTCTGCTTCTCTTCGATGTGGAATCCACAGTGAGTGACTTAGAGCCTAGGCTAGGGCATTCGGGCAAGAGTTTAAATCCTGATTTCATTGCTTTGTTACCTTGGACAGTTTACTTAACCTCTCTGAGCTGTAATTCCCTGACCGTAAAAGAGAGGCGTTAATATCAGCTATAGGCTGGGATGAAGATAAGATGAGATGATGATATATGTAAGGTACCTGGCTTATTATCAGCCTAGGGAATGTTTAATAATTTATTAACTGCTTTTATTATGGTGGGTTGGCAACGTTATTTACATCTCATCTTTGTATATCAATACAAGAAAATTACGTACGTAAATGTGTTGGGGTGTTAATTAGGTAAGTTGAGTAATAGGGTTTAATAGATCTCTGTTATTATTCCCTGATAATCTTTTCAGGCAGGGATTTGTGATCCCAAAGTCTTCATTCAAAAAGCCTCAAAACCTTCTAAGATCCTGACAGTGGGAGATGAGGAAGTATCCTCCTGAGAATGCTGGCAGGGTTTTTGTGAAATTATTTTCTTGAATCAGACTTGCAAATGTGTTTTTGAAAATCATGACTCCCACAAAGTCAAGCCTGAAAACCGTGGTCTTATCCCACCTCCACTTACCAATATATCACACCGTCTCCTTCATCTCTTCCTATTGCTTTGATACTCAGCCACATAAATACCTGCAGGAAAAGGAGGGGGTGCCCAGAGGGTGAGAGGCAAAGGAATTTCTGTGATGGTTAGAGCTATGGAAGCTGGGAGTGTTATTTTTCAAAATCACAGAAATCTAAACAGAGTTTTATGAAAATTGCTCGTTCATATTTATTTTCTAAAGTACCCTATAGAATATAGGATATTGGGGGAAATGGTTACTGTCCAGGTTACTTTTGGTTTTCAGAAACTACTTATTGATGGAATCAATAATGGTATTTTCACTGATATTTGGCTAAAATTTTGGGGCTGGATTCCCAAAGTCCAGCTACTTCTTGGGTAATCCAAGTCCCCCACATAGCTCACAGTTATGCTTGAAAAGGCACTTGCCTATGACTCATGCCTTTTCTTGTCTTTCAAAAGGAAAGTCTAGTGATTAGTGGGTGGTAGACCCCTGAACCACAGGCTTTGGGAGGATCTCTACCCAGTGTTACTTTCTTTTACAGATTTTGAACATTCGCAAAGACTGATTTGCTCCACGACTGTCTAGAACCACATTTCCTGAAGTGTATTCTGGGAGCATTAGTCCTACCAGATGCTCTACCAAATAAAGGACTCTTGGCCAAGCAAGTTTTAGGAGTGTTGCTTACTCTGCCCTTTCCTAGTGAAATTGCCTTTGCAAAGATTATGACAGTGAGAGAAATCTCACATAACTGACTCCATCTTACTTCTAATCTCACACACAAACTGTTCTTGCTCATTCCTGGGTATAGGCCAAACTAACTGTGGAAGGAATTTGGTTTATAGTTTAAAAGAAGGGTGATAACAGTCTCTTCCCAAAACCAACCCCCTCCTCACTTGGGGACTGAAACTGCCTTTATAAAACCAACAAATTGGCCACAAGGTTAGAATTATGGTAAGGGCCTGCATTCTGTTAGGATGGAGGCACAGTTAAAATCTAACATAGGCATTTTATAACTTGCCTTTTCATAACTGCTTTCTGCTCAGGAGTCCTGTAGCTGGAGGTCACAATATTTTTAATTTTCCCAACTGCTCCCATCGATAACATCACTATTGTAAAACCTAAGATTGGTCTTTGAGATATTTTTCAGACTTTTGCATTCTGGCAACAGACTGACTCCACCTAGACCTGTGACTCATACCAAGGAGCTGACTCAAATGGTCCTGTGACCCTACCCAGGAACTTATTTAGTGCGTGAAGATAGTTTCGACACCCCTATGACTTCATTTCCAACCAATCAGCAGTGCCCACTCCTTAGTCCCCTTGCCTGCCAAATTATTCTTAAAACCCTAGTCTCTGAGTTCTCTGGGAGGTGGATTTGAGAAATGTCTCCTGTCCTTCCACTTGGCTGCCTTGTGATAAACTCTCTGCTGCAATACTGCTGTCTCAGTATATTGGCATTTATATGCAGTGGGCAAGAATAACTAATTGGGCTGCAACACTAGAAATTAATAATAAACAGTTTGCTAAAGGCCTCAAGAGTCTTGCCTTAGTGACTCAATACAATGTGATCATCAAGATCACAGGTCAATTTTATGACTTCCTGCCTGTCAACTAGAGCTGAAGACAGTTATTGAAGATTGTGTTTAGAGCAAAAATTGGCCAACTTTTTCTGTAAATGGCCAAATAGTAAATATTTTAGGCTTTGTGGACCACATGGTCTCTGTTGCAGCTATTCAACTCTGCCATTGTAATGTGAAAGTAGCCACAGATCATATGTAAATAAATGGATGTAGCTGTTTTCAATAAAAGTTTGTTTACAAAACCAGGTGACAGGCTGTATTTAGTCCATGGGCCATAATTCTCTGACCCCTGATTTAGGGAAAAAAAGAACATGGGCTCAAAAGTCACATACTCTGGTTCTGACTCTTGGCTCTACCACTCTGTAGGTTTCTTCATATGAAAAGTGGGGATGATAGAAGCACATACCTCATAGGGTTGTTGTATTGAGTGACGTATGCAGGTAAAGCACTTAATAAAATGCCTAGCACACAAGAAGTGCTTCATAAATGCTAAAAGGTATACTTTTATCATAATGGCCATATTATGATGTGCAGTCGTCATGATAAATCTATGAGGAAATTGAAGATTAGGAACTTGGTGAGTGTTACTGGAGGTATTTGCGTACACTGGACTGCCTCCTGTGCCAGAACCTTGGAGTCCTTTGGCTTATGGCCCCAAAGGACAGGATATTGCTATTTATGCTAGAAATACCCTATCCTCAGGCTAGGTTCCTGCCTATATTTAGGGAAGGAGTTGCTCTCTTAATCAGCCATCTACAAAACACTTCATTTATGGGATGATTTCTTTTTTCTTTCTTTTTTTTTTTTTTTTTGAGATGGAGTCTCGCTCTTTTTGCCCAGGCTGGAGTGCAATGGCTGGATCTTGGCTCACCACAACCTCCGCCTCCCAGGTTCAAGTGATTCTCCTGCCTCAGCCTCCCGAGTAGCTGGGATTACAGGCATGGGCCACCACTCCCGGCTAAGTTTCTGTTTTTAGTAGAGACCAGGTTTCTTCATGTTGGTCAGGCTAGTCTCAAACTCCCGACCTCAGGTGATCTGCCCGCCTCGGCCTCCCAAAGTGCTGGGGTTACAGGCATGAGCCACTGCGCCCGGCGGGATGATTTCACGGATAAAAAACACACAGTAGAGAAAGATGGTTAAGAGCTTTAGAGTCAAACAGACTCTGAAATCTCACATCTGTTGCTGTCTCACTTTGTAATTTACTGAAGCCACTGGAACCTCACTTTTCTCGTCTGTTAAATGAGGACACTAATATTGCCTGGTAATAATGAGAATTACGTAGAATATATAATATGTGTAAAGTGCTTACTGAAATGACTGGCACAGAATATGTGCTCAAAAACTATCTTAAAAAGTAGTCTTAAAACAAAAATTCAAAAGTTAACACGAGTCTAAAGTAGTGGACTGAAGATTCCAAAAAGAATGGCTTCCCAAAGCTGGGAGGGACCTGAAAGAATGCATGGCTCAGTGCCTGTTTTCAGCAGGAAGATGTCTAATAATTCTGGGACAAGTGATATTATCAAGCTCGACAATGCAAGGAGACTTTTAATCAGTTTCAATGGCCTTTTCCTGGCATTTTATAACCTTGACATCCAGCTCCATCCAGTTTTAAGCCCCTTAGAATCTGAGACCCTGACTGGTAATCACTGAAAAACTTCAGCTCCTTGGAATAGCCCAGACTAAAATGGAGGCTCCAAAAATGTTTGGTGATATGAACAGAAGAATGTTGTTTAAAAAAATATACCCTTTGGCCAAAGTGAAATCTTTCTAATTTTAATTTTAGTTCCCTTCTGTTTTTTGTCCAACTGGCTAATAACTTCACTATCAAAAATTTGAAAGCAGTAATTTAGAAGTCCCTCAGGCATCTCTTCTCTACGCTAATCCATCCCCAATTCCTTTATCTTGTTCTTTTCTTTGAATTGGTTTTAAGCTCTGCTCTTGATAGGTGCTGGGTTACATGATCCCATTCAGCTGAAGAGCTCCTGGGGTAAATGGGGATAGTAATTCTGGAGCCACTGCAGATAATTTGCAAGGTAGACCATCCAATTATAGGTAATTAGGAAACACCCCAAGATTCTTTAGAAAGTAGCTTGATATTGCCTTATGGCCATAAACAACTGAATATGAATTAAAATAGATTTGAGATAACTTGACTGCTGATTTCTGCCATTATTTATGTTTCCCAGAACTTTCGTCCTGTCATGCATTCAACTTCAGCATCCTTGGATACAGGAGTTGCAGATGTCAGAATGTATTTTACAGTTAATGGTACCTTGTTTGGAACTATATTGGCATTTTTCTCCATGCTATTCATGTGGCATTAAGACTCTATAGTAGTAAATGGAATGAATTCGCCCTATAAAACTTCAACAATAGCTCACCCTTATTTCTGTTTTTTTCCACCCACAACAATGTTTTAAAAACAGAAATAGCTTTTCTTAGCATAAATATATCTCCCATACATATTGAAAAACTTTAAACATTTACAAAAAATAGAAACCACTCTTAATTCAACACCGAGAGATGATCATGATTAGCTTTTCAGAGTAGGTCTTTTAGTCAGTCTGTCTGTTTCTGTGTATCTTATTTTGTCTCATACTCTATTTAGAAACATTAAATCACCCCATGTGTTCTGTTTTGGGGTATTGTATTCATAACTTAATCTTTATAGCATCAATAAATATAGAACTTTGTCATCATTTTAAATGGCTGGAGGGTGATATTTCATAATATGTGTATTGACACTTGCATTATTATTTCAAAATCATCTTATCCTCACCTTTCACTCCAGATACTGCCGTTATGGCTAGCTACACAGAAGCATTGACCAGCTTTGTGCAGAAACAATTCAATCATCTTCTCAGAAATGGTGCTGAAACAACTGGATATTCACATGCAAAAATGAACCTCAATCCCTGCCTCATTTCATACTTAAAAATTAAAGTGAAATAGATCATAGCCCTAACTGTAAGATCTAATAGTATAAAATTTCTACATAAAGTAGGAGAAAATCTTGGGTTAGACAAACATTTTTAGATAGGACACAAAAACAATTATGAAATAAATAATTGATAAATTGAACTTTGTCCAGATTAAAAGCTTTTCCTCTCCAAAAGACACTGTCAAAATATTAAGAAAATACTTGCAAAATAAGTATCTGATCAAGAACCTGTGTCCTGAGTACATAAAGAGCCCTTACAACTCAATAAAAAGATAACCCACTAAAAATATTGTCAAGAGATTTGAATAGTCATTTTACCAAAAATAGATATGAATGACAAATAAGTACTTGAAAATATGCTTAACGTTATTGCTCATTAGAGAAATGCAAATTAAAACCACAATGAGATTCCATTCCACATCTACTAGAATGGTTAAAATTAATGACTGATATTAATAGTATCAAGTGTTAACAAGGATGGGAATGCAAGATGTCGTAGCCTCTGTAGAAAACATTGTGACAGTTCTTGTTAACAGAAATAACAGTCACTATATGATCAGGCAATCTCATTCCTAGGTATTTTCTCAGAAAAAAATAAAAATATTGATTCACACAAAGACTTGTACTTGAATGTTCATAGCAGCTTTTTTTCATAATAGCACCAAGCTGGAAGCAACCCACATGTCCTTGGATAAGCCAACTGTGGTTTATCCATACAATAGAGAACTATTAGCAACAAAAAGGGCTGAACGATGAATGCGTACTAAAACATGGATGAACTTCAAAGGCATTATTGCAAGGAAATAAGCCAGACTCAAGAGACCTCATACTGTATCATTCCATTCATGTGAAATTCTAGAAGAGGTAAAACTTTATTGATAGAAAGTTGATCAGTGGTTGCGAGGGCCTGGAGTGAGGGTGAAGATTGACTGCAAAAGGACATGCCAGACCTTTTTGGGATAATGACAATCTTCTATATCAGGTTTCTAGTAGTGGTTATGTGACTGTACACATTGATCAAAACTCATTGATGTGCACATTTAAAATGAGTGAATTGTATGTAACTTAAGCCTCAGTAAAGGTGATCAAAAATAATAAGGTCTTTTTAGGAAATCAAATCAAGGGGATGGTCTGTGGTTCCTGCTGTTGTAAAATGACTCACACAAGCCTGTCGTGTGGGTTCTGGAATCATCTAACAGGTGTTCTGGATGAATCTGGGGTTCTGAAATCATCCAGAACCAGTGTGGGTTCTGGATCATCCAGCAGGGTTCTGGATGAGCCTAAGTTCTGGAATCATCCAGCAGGTATTTCTTAAGCAGCAACACTTCAGTCATTGCATCCATAAGTATCCACAGTTACACATTGCTGTCAGGATTGGTGATTTTTTTTTATGTTAACTCATCAAAGAGGGATTATCTTACCAGAAGCATCCTGGGCCTGCTTTCTGCATGATTAGAAATTAGTGATAAACATTCTCAGCAAACTGTCACAAGAACAGAAAACCAAACACTGCATGTTCTCACTCATAAGTGGGAGTTGAACAATGAGAACACATGGACACAGGGAGGGGAACACCACACACCGGGGCTTGTCGAGGGGATGGAGGGCTGGGGGAGGGATAGCATTAGGAGAAATACCCAATGTAGGTGATGGGTTGATAGGTACAGCAAACAACCATAGCACGTGTATACCTATGTAACAAACCTGCACATTCTGCACATGTACCCCAGAACTTAAAGTATGATACAAAAAGTAGTATGTGTAATAGGGAATAAAAGTTAATATAAAAAAAAAGAAATTAGTGGTAAACTATGCAGTGAGGAGGTCTACACTACTGCGTCTGATTTGGAATCTTATCTAATGTGATCCACAAAGGTTTCTGAGAAGCCAGGAGTTGGGAGAGGGACTTTTCCCTGGCCATGTCATAGCATGGCCAGTATCTTAAATAGTGTTTACATTGTTCTCTCTTTTGGTCCTCTCTTCTCATCCCCTCAACCTTGTCCCTACTCCATCTCCACTGTGGATTTTACTACGGGTTCTTATCATCATCAGTCACCGATTTCTGTGTGAAATATTCAGTTAGCCCTCTTGAACTGATGCCTTATTTTTGCCCTTCAATTCCCCCTTCAATTTACCTTTTGCATAGCTTGATACACATCGGTGGCATTAAATAAATAAACCATAATTAATACATATTTGGCTCTTGTACTGTTTATTTTCCTCTTCTGAAATTCAGATTAGAAAACACGCCCCACAGCTTGAATATTTAAATACTAAACCAAAGGGACTCTCCTGCCCTCTTCTGTCTTTTTTTTTTTTTAATAGCAAACTAATTATTTTAACTAGGGAATGGCATTGTTCTAGGCCCTTCAGTTTTGCACCTTAGTAATTAGATGACTAAAAAGAATATACTTGTGGAAGTAGCAGTCACATATGTATGCTTACGGAAAAGGAAGAAGTCCTTAGGAATATTAATTTGCCTCTTGAAAATTGTTCCCAACCAGCAGCTATATGTTGTACATGTTGACCAAGAGTCTTGAGGAGCCAGATTCAGGAGAAACACTTCAACATCCGCTCTGAAGCCACTAACATGCATCACTAAACATTCATAAAGTGGAGGAAATATGTCTGTTGGAAATGTTTCTGAAGTAATGTCTAGGGAAGCACCATGAAATAACTGTCATTATTGTCTGGTGAATAGAAGGAAATTGTGCAGTTGTTGCGGATGATCAAAACAGAAGTATTTATTCAATGCTTACTATGTGTCAAGAGCTCAGTATACATCATGCTATTTAATCTTTATAACAATCTTAGAAGTTTGGAACACATTTTATCTCCATTTTACTGATGGAGAAGCTGAGGCTCATAGAAATTGAATAACTTGCCTAAAGTTATACCAGGAAGTACGGAGTTTGCATCCAGACCTGCCCCATTCCAACTCTGGGTTTTCAGCCATGAATCTCCTACCTGTTCCTGAACTGCTTCTATAGGAATTTGACATCGTTGTCAACGAGCAGTGTTGGTGCTTCACCATCAGGGCTGGTAAAGACTTTATTTCCAGCAGCCAACAATCAGAGTGGCAGTCAGATAATTAACTTGTCTCCCCTGAAGGAGCTTTGTTCGTGGGACAGTCTTCACATAAGGCATGAAAAGGCACTTGGCAAATTGCAAAAGGAAATAACGCTTCAAAATGAAAAATTGATGCACATTTATCAATGAGGGTAATAAAAGAGCAGTTCCATCCATTTGGGGCCGTCTCTGAAATCAGTTACAAAGAGTTATACTGATGATGAAAATGGTTGCATTCCTTGATTCTAATCTTCTACCCAAACAGATATGATTTCCCAATCATTGCATTACCCAGGCCCCGGATGGGCTTTCTTTTTGTTTTACTTTATTTATTTATTTTCTGTTGCTGTTTTAATAATGATGAAACACACCAGAGTGTCCTAGCAGGCATTTGCAATGGGTAATGACAAGCTTTTAAAATGTTTTCTATCAGATCGATTTGAACATAAAAGCCATTTTTTAACATTGAGAGAGAGATGGTCAAAAAGCAGTTTGCATTTTCCCCAAATTAAATCTTGTAATAGCGGAGATGGGGCATAATGAAATATTGGGCTTTGTAATTACTAGGATTGTGAAACAGAAGTAACATCCCCAGTTGACAAAAGAAAAGTACATTTGAGAGGCTTATGGTGACTATTGATTTCCTATTTGATTTATTAAGGTATCAAATGAACACACTGAATAATAATAATTTGTTGTCCTTTTCTTTCTCCACCTGCTCCAAACAGGCGTTCCCATCCCATGTTCTCAGGACCAAAATATGAGACAAATAGAGGCAATCCCTAAAATTCCATCCATAGAAATTAGCACAGAAGAATAGATTGTTGGGTGTGCTTAGATGAAGTCATGTGTCTCTGTTTAGTCTCATTAACAGAGCTGGAGAAAGGACATTTTATGCACATTTCAATTAAAGGAATAAAAACTGGGTTTAATAATGAAAAATGAGAGCAAAACTTTTTGCCATTAATTAAAAGAAACACCAAACAACCCAACAATTGTTTTTAAAAAATAAGAACACTCTTGGGGGCTTGGAAGAATCCAGCTTTATCCCTTCCTCAGCATGATTGAATTCAGGGAGGGCTTTCAGAGTGTCTACTAATAATGCTACAGATTTTAAAAATTCCTATCTGAACTCTAAGAGGCTGATCTGGGCTCTCCCACCTGATTGCCATTACTTCCTCCTCAATGATCAAGTTCTTAGATGCTGTGATGTCTGTGCAGGCTCTTGGCATTATGTTGGGTATAAACAGACAGCTTTTACCATAAGCTGCTATGATCAAAAGACAATAACAAGATTTTCAGTCTACATACAGAAATAAATCTTGCAAATCCACGTACATTTGTATTTAAATGGGATGAACAAGATTAATTTATATTTTTTTCAGTCTTTCTCTTTCCCTTGCCTTCTAAAAATGAATTTTGCATGGCGTATCAGCCCTCAACTTTGCTTTATTGAGCAGAATCTGAGTAATGGGCAAAGGCAAACAAAAGTGGAGCTGTCAAAGAGGCCCAAGGGATTTTTCTAATGAAACAAATGAGAAAATAAACAAATAAGCAAAAAATGGGGCCAAGTGTAGAGGGGAGAAGGTCAGAAGAAAGCCATATAGGCTGGGTTTCCAGGAAAGATTTCGGAAGTAGTGAGAATCTGGGAACAGCTAATTTCCATTTGGAGAACAATGAGTGTGAGAACTGGGTGCAGTGTATTTCTTAAAGGTGTTTTGATATATGTGAATAATATACTATGTTTTATCAAGACCCATGAGAATGGATAGAGACTTGAATTCTTATTGGTTATATGTTTTGTTGTACTATAATTACTATGATTGTTAATATCTAGAAACGCAGAATGTCCAATAAGACCACATAAGCTTATATAAGGAATAAGGTTATATCCATATATTCATCTCTCTTTTTGGTTTACTTAGCTGTTTTCTGCCTCTTTTATATAGAGTACTAATACGTCCTGGATTCTTACTTATGTCATTTTTATAGGATCATTGATTATGTGACCTCAGGTGATACCCGAACCTTATAGCACTCCCAACCCAGCACTGTCCTGTCCTACAGCTAATTTATCTTCTGAATGAGAGGGAGAAGGAGTAACCTGGCTAAATCCCTTCTGTTCCATCTCCCAGTCATGGAATAACATGTGAAGACTTGCTGGAACTGGACTAAGATGCTGTTCAGAGAGCCAGGCATGACTGCTATTTTCCCCTGTAAGCCTCCTGCCCAGCACCTTTTAAAAAAATTGATTTTTTCTTGTAGACAGAGTCTTGCTCTGTCGTCCAAGCTGGAGTGCAGTGGTGTGATCATAGTTCACTGCAGCCTTGAACTCCTGGGTTCAAGTGATCCTCCCACTTCATCCTCCTGAGTAGCTGGGACTACAGGTATTTGCCATCACACCTGGCTAATTTTTAAAAAAATTATTATGTTTTTAGAGACAGGGGTCTTGCTATGTTGCCCAGGCTGGTCTCAAACTCCTGACCTCAAGTGGCCTGTATTAGTCCATTTTCATGCTGCTGATAAAGACATACCTGAGACTGAGTAATTTGTAAAGAAAAACAGCTTTAATGGACTCAACAGTTCCACCTGGCTGGGGAGGCCTCACAATCATGGTGGAAGGTGAAAGGCATGTCTTACATGGCAGCAGACAAGACAGCATGAGAGCCAAGCGAAAGGGGACACCCCTTTATAAAATCATCAGATCTTGTGAGACTTATTCAGTACCAGGAGAACAGTGTGGGGGAAACCGCCCCCATGATTCGATTATCTCCCACCGGGTTCCTCCCACAACACATGAGAATTATGGGAGCTTCCATTCAAGGTGAGATTTGGGTAGGGACATAGCCAAACTATATCATGGTCCTTCCACCTCAGCCAGTGTGCTGGGATTACAGGTGTGAGCCACTGTGTGCAGACATTAGCACTCCTTTTAGAATCTAGTTGCTGCTGCTGTCTATGGAGTTCATTCAATGATGGGAAAGCCATTGACATCTCTGGGTCTGGATTAGACTGGATGACCTCCAATGTCTTTTTCAACTTAAAATGTCATGGCTTTATAAGATATACAAATTCTTTATTTACAGATGAAATGATTCCCTGAGATTAATTGAGGAAGAGGGGAAACAGTAGGTTGTTTAGCATATTAGTTCTATGTGCCAGCTCAGATTTTGACATTGAACGTATTTGATACATTTGACACTATTGTAGAACCTGCTTTTGTATTTATAGATCTCATAATGATTTGTGTTTCCACTGGCATTTTATTCATATAATCAGGATGGCAGATGTTAAGGGAAGTTTTAGATTTCTTCCCTCACCATTGTGAAAGGTAAGGACATTTCTCTGCTGTACAAATGTTCTAACCTTCTCTTGACTCAATCTGAAATATAATAATAATAGAAGAGAGAACTGGATCACTATGGCAGTTTAAACTACAGAGCAGAAAATAGTAAATTGCTAAGGTACGCTGGAGTAATCTTGAGACTAAAGAAAAATCAAATGGTAAATTAGCTTTGTACTGATAACACTAAGTTTGTACATTTAGTGTGGGTGTTGATTATTTTGTAGTGTGTGGATAATCTTTGATATGCCATCGACTTGACTTCTCTTTTTGTTTCTATTCTTTTAAACTTTTTAATATTTTTATTATATTTTTTTCCTTTTTCAACTTTTATTTTAGATTTGGGGGGACATGTACATGTTTGTTACCTGGATATACTGTGTGATGCTGAGGTTTGATATACAAATAATCCCATCACCCAGGTACTGAGCATAGTACCCAACAGTTAGTTTTTCAATGCTTATCCCCCACCTCCCTGCCCCCTCCAGTCGTCCCCATTGTCTATTGTTGAGGACCTGATGTTTAGCTCCCACTTATAAGTAAGGACACGTGGCATTTTGTTTTCTTCCTGTGTTAAAATTTCCTCAGGATAATGGCCTCCAGCTGCACTCATGTTGCTGTAAAGGACATGATTTTGTTCATTTTCATGGTTGTATAGTATTCCATGGTATATATATATATACTGCATTTTCTTTATGCAGTCCACCATTGATGGGCACCTAGGTTGATTCTATGTTTTTGCTCTCATGAATAGTGCTGTGATAAACATGGGAGTGCATGTGTCTTTTTGGTAGAACAATTTGTTTTCCTTTGGATGTACACCTAGTAATGGGACTGCTGGGTCAAATGGTATTTCTGTTTTAAGTTCTTGAGAAATATCCAAACTACTTTCCACAGTGGCTGAACTAATTTACATTCCCACCAACAGTGTATAAGCATTCCCTTTTCTGTGCAGCCTTGCCAATATCTGTTGTTTTTTTGATTTTTTAATAGTAGCCATTCTGACTGGTGTGAGATGGTATCTCATTGTGGTTTTGATTTGCATTTAGATGATGATTAGTGATGATGAGCATTTAAAAATGTTTTTTGGCCACTTGCACATCTTCTTTGGAGAAGTGTCTGTTTATGTCTTTTGCCCATTTTTAAATGGGGTTATTTGTTTTTTGCTTGTTCAATTGTTTAAGTTCCTTATAGATTCTGGATATTAGACCTTTGTTGAATGCATAGTTTGCGAACAGTTTTCTCCGATTCTGTAGGTTGTCTGTTTACTCTGTTGATAGTTTCTTTTCCTGTGCAGAAGTTCTTTAGTTTAATTAGGTCTCACTTGTGAAATTCGTTTTTGTTGCAGTTGTGTCTGAGGACTTAGTCATAAAGTCTTTCCCAAGGCCCAGGTCCAGAATGGTATTTCCTAGGTTTTCTTCTAGAATTATTATAGTTGGAGGTCTTACATTTAAATCTTTAATTCATCTTGAGTTAATTTTTGAGTATGGTGAAAGGTAAGAGTCCAGTTTTATTGTTCTACATATGGCTATCCAGCTATCCCAGCATCATTTATTAAATAGGGAGTCCTTTCCCCATTGCTAACTTTTATTGATTTTGTTAAGGATTAGATGGCTGTAGATGTGTGGCTTTATGACTTGATCTCTCTTAATTCCAATTTCTTTATTAGTAAGTAATGTAACATTGCCTGTCTTGCAGAAGGATGGAGTTGAGCAAATTATTGACTGAATGGTCTTATGTAATGCATTTAGCACATACCTGGCAGCCAGTGCATGTTTACCCAAGGATGAGGATGAGCCTGGTGATGAGGATGATGATGATGATAATGATGATATATAGCAGCACCCATTCTTCCAGATATATTCTTATAAATATCTAGGGTTGGTAGCTAGATGGGTAGGCATAGGCTTGGGCTTGAATCCTGGATATGCCATCTAGTAGTGTGATGTTACACACATTGCTTAATCTCTGTGAGCCTCAGTTCCCTTCTCAGAATAGAAGAGGATAACAGAAGCTTCTTCACAGTTTTGTATGTGTGTGTGATAACTAAATGGTTTAATACGTAAAAGTCTTAGCTGAGTGTCCCAGAGAGAGTGCTCAATAAATGGTGGCAGTAGTTGCTACCGTTGTGATTATTATTGACAAAATGTAACGTGTGAGCATGTCCATCTTCTATCCACGTTAGAAGACTGAAAACTTGATGGCAGTTCAGCTCCGGTGTCTGCAGTGAGAGAAGAAGCATTCCTTGCTTGTGATGGAGAAAGGGTGGGATGCTTAGCTGCACAGGGTAAATGGTTAGGGGCAGACATGCTCGCCCGAAAGGGGAGGTACTTTAAAGAAACTCCAAAGCAGGGTAGACTTCCCTTTCAGACTTATTATCTGCAAATACACAGTAACATAAGATTTTAGTAAAGTTTTCAACAATGTAGAACTGAAAAGCACACATTGTCTCATGCTGCCACTCGAACTGTTAGTAGTTTGTTGAATTTCCTCATAGACCCTTCCCCATGCACACAGAATCATTTAAATTACATATATGTAAGTAAAACTTACATTATTAATTATGATTTTGTTATTCTTAAGTGGGATTGTGTTACATGTGTTTCTGCAACCTGCTTTCTTCCCCTAACCCTGTATCATGGACATCTTCCTAGGCGTTAGAATACATGATACGTTTCACAAATGAAAAAGCTAGAATAAGGGAGTTGGATGATTCTGTTTCCTTCTGGCTTTGTGGTATGTTTGTCCGTGTTTGTATTAGGTATCGGTGAGACAACAGGAAACAGAACCAAGTTTCTCTCCTGTTAGCACCCATGAAGGTAAGGGGAAGCAGGTCTGTGCATGGGGACAATAGCTGTCCAGTGAAAGCTGCTAAACAAATTGTACCCACAGCAGTTTGTCCAAAAAAAGATGACAGGCATTTCTAAGTAGAGCTTTTAATGATCTCTCAAGATCTGGTATCTTTAACACCAAAAAACTTCTGATGTTATTCCTCTGGATGTACTTTAGTGGAGTATAATGGTTAACATTTTGCTCTTTGGAGTACGTATGACTTGAGATCAGTTCCTAGCTTTACTACTGACTTGCTGTGTGACTTTCAGAAAGTTACTTAATCTCTCCAAACTTTACCTCTTTAGTTGTTAAATAGGCAGTAGAACAGTTCAGACCTCATAGAGTGGTGGGAGGATAGATTGAGATGATGCACGTGAAGTGGTCGTCATTGGGCCTGCTGATGGCAGGTGCTCAGTAAATGGAAAGTATTCTCAGAGTGAGCTTTGAACCATCTGGGTGCACTAAAGAGGCTGGAAAATAATATGCAATGATATGGGACATCTGGCTGATAAATTCTACCAAAGAACTGCTTGCTGAACACCCAGCGAGTGCCCAATGCTATATCCAGCAATAGAGTGAATGGGAAAGTGATGGTAGCCATCCCTGCTCTGGAATAGTTTACAGTGTCTTCAGGGAGGGAGATGAATTCAAGCCTAATGCAAACAACCAAACAATAAAAATAGGCTCAGAAGAGGACTAGATGCATGTTCCAGGGATGCTGAGGAAGGAGCCATATGTAATTCTCACCATGGAGATGGTTCATTCTCGTTTTACCCCTTCTTCCTTGGTACCCACCTCTTCAGTAGCTCAAGTTGCAAGCTCAATTTAGCCAATTGATATGCTTTGCTGTTCTTTTTAATGTTCTAATTTTTAAATTGGTTGTCAATAATTTGAAAAAAATCAGGCATATTTTGCATAAAAATATGGAATTCTGGCTTTTCTTGAAAGGGGATCAGCTGCGGCTGAGTAGTTATTGCCCTTTTTTTTTTCTGGGATGTACTCCCTTGTTTCCTAGTCCCCACCTGCCCAGCTCCTTTCATGCATGTCACCTGTCTGGTCCCTGCTTTGATACCTTGCGCTCTCCATGGGCACAGAACCATTGCTCACACATGCTCTCTCTTTGGGACACCCTGCCCTCCCTCGTTTGCCTGGTTAACTACTGCTCTCCTTCCATTCGGGTTCCAGCTGAACATCTTCCTGGAAGCCTTGCTGAGTGACCTGATTGCTTTTGCAATCTTGATTTCCCTCTTACACTCTCTCATCCCATGGTGAATCTAAGAGGAGGGCTGGTGAAAGTGCTCTACCGCAGGAGGAAGAATTTCATTACCAATAATGTTTCAGTTTCTGACAATAAGAAGACTGACTGACTTCTAAATCCCCTGCAGACAAAGCACCACTTACTGCCTGCACCTCAGAGAAGACCACTACCACTGCCCTGCTCCACCCACCATGCCTCTTATTCAATATAAATACAGTACATTTACTTTGTGTGTCTAATCATTTGATTCAGATTTCTCTCTCCCACTGTAAAATTTGGCTCACCATTGTGTCCGCTGAGCCTACCACATTGCCTGCCCCACTGGCAGTGCTTAATGAATATTAAATAAATGAAAAACTAAGTAGTTTGGTTGAATTCTTCACTTGAGAAATTGCGCTGCATAATTGGCTCTGTTGTTTTGGTCACGGAAACTTTCTGAATATTTATGTTCCTCTCAGAGAAGATGGGAGATATCAAGGCAAATTCCTACTTTCTCCTCAAGAGGAAATTAAAAATTAGGAGGGAAATTTGCACCTGTGGATCAATATATGGCAAAATTTCAGCTCTGTAACCTTAAAACCCTAGCAATTAACTTTGAAAAGGTCAGTGGTAGTTGCGCTCTTCTCCTCTGACAAGCTGAGCTGTCCAACAGAACTCAGTTTAAATTAGAAATATCTTTGGCAAAGTTAATCAGACCTTGCGTAGACTGTCATCCTGCAGGGGAGGTATATCTGTCGGGATTCCAAGCTGCTCTGGGAAGCAGTTTTCTTTTGCTATTCTGAATACAGCATGGAAAGCTTGCCACTACCCATCAAAGAACCTAACAATAAAAGTAGCTGCGTTTTTGAGTGTCAGCTCTGGGCCAGGCCCTGTAAATTCCATTATATATATTCATGAAATTTTCATCACTTCTGAGGTTAACATTATTAATATTCTTATTTCAGGCAGGGGAAACTGAGGCTCAGAGAGGGTAAACCAATTGTCCAAAGTCACACACTAAGAGATGGAACCTCTTACTGCTCAAACCTGGATTGTCTGATTCCTCCATCCACAATCTCTCAAATTCTGGGTTGAGGGAAAAATACCTTGGGTTCCAGAGGGAAAGCTGGCTCATTGTATTATGTCCTGAGTATTTGTCCCTTAAATTTCCTGCATGTTTATGGATTTGGGGTAATGCAGTCCAGTTTGGACCAAAGAAACATTCCAAAGGAGTCTGGGAGAGTAAAGGGGGTAGAAATAAAAACTCTTTCATGGGTGTCTTAGTCTGTTCAGGCTGCTATAACAAGTATACGATAAACTGGGTGGCTTATAGACAACAGAAATTTATTGCTCACAGTTCTGGAGGCTTGGAAACCCAAGAGCAAGGTGCCTGCACATTCAGTGTCTGGTGAGGGTTCAGTCTTGGGGTTCATAGATGGTACCTGCTCTCTGTGTCTTCATATGGTGGAAGGAAGAGCAAGGCAGCTCTCTAGGTCCTCTAAGGGCACCAATCCCATTTATGATGGCTCCACCTTCATGACCTAATCATCTCCCAAAGGCTCCATCTCTTCATACCATCATCTTGGGGATTCAAATTTCAACACATAAATTTTGGGTGCACACAATCAGACCATAGTAGTGGGTGTCACTGTAAGGAAATTCTATATTAACATGTAAACTCTGTCTCCATGTAGTAGACAGGAAAGACAGTAGGTCATAGGGGTAGGGAAGGATATGGACTTTGGATCATCTGGGACCCAAGTTCAAGTCTCAGCCTTTTCACCTACAAGCTGGGTGATCTTGGGCAAGTTACTTAACCTCTCTGAGCCTCAGTTTTCTCTTTCACAGAAAGATCTTTATCTATCTCACAAGGTTATCGTGAAGACAGAGATGTTGTTGAGAAGCCACTAAAATTCTGATTTGGCTTATGTTGTGTACTGGCTATACAAAAGTTTATTGTTGTCGTAGAACTTACAATGTTGGGGAAAGATGAACCGAAAAAGACAACTATAATAAGATGTTCTAAACGCTATTATGGGGGAAATATTGCAGGCTGTGTAAACAGAGAGGAGTCCCTAACCCAACTTCAAGGTGAGGGTGTGATGGGTGGGAGAGACCTGAAGACAGACTAGCAATGCACCCCAAGATTCGGGGGGGGGCTTTCAAGAATATATTATTGTTGCTACTAATATCCAGCTGCTCAGTGGATATCTCCTCTGTGTGTCTTTTAGGCATCTCTATTTAACATGCCCGTTACTCAATTTTTGGTTCCCCTCACTCAAGTTACTCCATCTCCCTACATGAAACTCCATTTTTGCATTGGTTATACCAGCAACTCTGAAGTCACCTGTGATTCCATGCCTCTTTTAAATTCCATTTCTAATCCCTCCACAAATCCTGCCAATGATATCTTCAGAATGAGACCACTTCTCATCACCTCCACTGCTACCTCCCTGCATCAAGACACCATCCTGTCCTGTCTGAACCATCTTGTGGTGGAATCCTAACTGGTCTTCCAGCCTCTGTCCTGGCTCTCTACCTTCCATTCTCTGCCTGTCAGCCAGGGTGGTGTTTCTACTGTGTAGACAAGGTCGGCTCCTCTTCTGGTCTCCTGGCTGCCTGCTGATCACACCTCCTATCACCTGGCCTTTCACTCACCTCTGGCCAAACTGGCTTCCCTGCTGCTCCTCAAATGTGCTGGTCAGGCTCTATGGACTTTGGATCATCTGGGACCCAAGTTCAAGTTTCAGTCTTTTCACCTACCAGCTGGGTGACCTTGGGCAAGTTAGATGGATGATAAAGATGGCCTTTGCCATCCATCATTGATTCTGCTGTTTGGCATATTTTTCTCCCCCGATAGACAAATTGGGTTGCTCCTTCATTTTATGCAGGCCCTTCCCAATATCCATTCTATTTACAGACCCTCCTGGGCTTCCTGTGTATGTGCATTTCATACCATCATTCTCTGTCCTCTTTCTCATGGCATCCGTGACCACCTGCTATGGCATGTCTTTGCTTACTGCTTATCTATCTCCTTCAACCACAGTATAAACTGTGAGAGTAGAGAATTTGCCCATTTTATTCTCTGTGTCTTCATCACATAGAACTGTACCTGGAACACTGTAGAGATTTAATGAACCTCCAGCATCCTTGGAGGGCAGATGTGTCTCCAACATTGTTCTGGTTATGAAGAGTTTCCTTGGCACCCCCAGCCAGCAACAGAAAGTATGGAATTCTTTCACTGGGACATGCATGTTCTACCCAACAAGATAAGAAATTCCATGTGCTCTTTACAGTGGGGCTTGACATCTAGTCTCTCTTGCCATTTCCCAAAAGACGGCATCTGGGGAGCAAATGAGATGGTGGGAGGTGTTACTTGGAAAAGATCAATTGCAATAGTTATTCCTTTTAATGTGCATCAGCTCCGCAAACCATGACTTATGGCTATTACTTCTTAGATCCTGACTTCAGCAGTGAAGAGGACCATACTGTATTCCAAATGGGTAGGCCTGGCTTATGTGACAAGAGGCCTAAAGATGCATTACAAGGTGATTTTACCATAAAATGAGACTGAATAACACAGTCAGAAAGTTACTCTGTTATCCATTCTCTTTTAATGTTTCTGATTACAGGAAAAAGCATCTAGCTTGGTGCTTAAACCCTTGCCAACCATTTTTATCAAGACAGTAAGTTCAGGCTTAGACCATTCCACAGGCAGTAATGTCTAGCCATGATCTAGCAACAGTACTTGTTTTCATTGTATTTATTTTAATTGCTGCTTTCTGTTCATGGCAAATGATGCTGGTTTTCCATTGATGGTTGTTATATAAAATTGCAATCAAAATACATTAAGATATTGAGTGGACATAAATAAAGAAAATTAAGTAAATAATAGAAGAGCAGGATGTGAGTGATAAAAAAAAATCATGAAGTTAGGGCACAAAGAACCACTGCTGGGGAAGTCTTGCTCCAGCCTGCCTCATTGAAGCAGAGGTGGCGACTGCCAGGCCGAGCTGGACTCTGGGTTGAGTTGTGCCATCCATCTGGGTAGGCTCTGGCTACTGGTCCTGTTTCGAGCCCATTATCACCTCCCAGTGACTTTGAATTGGGTCCATCAGCTGCTTTTCTGCCAGCGATTCAGACCTTGCAGCCTGTCCCCTGTCCTCTGGAAACTATGGTGACCCAATTACTCCTGTTTAAGTGGCCCTCCTGTCAGCGTGCAGGGACTCATTAAAACATAGTTGGAGCAGTCATAAATGTGGCATACACCGTTGCCCTTTCTGAGAACCACAACCTGAAGTCAAAGCACGTTTCTGGTAATGTCACCATGTGCAGATTCCCATTTTCTTCTTGCCCTCTCTCATGCTTTTGCACATTCAAAGACTTGTCTGGGCAAAGTGTGACCTCAGGAGGAGAAAATGTGATGTGACAAGACTCCATGACCAGTTCCATTCTCTGAATGCCACTGAGGGGCTGGACAATTGCAGCAGTTGAATGAGCCAAGTGATTCTTTTGAACCGAAAAGTCGAACACAGTATTGGTGAGCAATGCTCACTACAGCAGCTCCACAGGGCTTTGTTGCATGAAAAATGGGTTAGGTGGTATCTCTGTGGATGCTTCTGGCATCCTCTGTGTGTCTGCCTGTTGAACTAGTGATTACCGTAACACCCAGGGCTGCTGACAATACAAATGGCATTATGATTCTAGTTGGTTTAGCAAAATGAGATATTTTGCTGATGGAGTTCTAGCAGTGATGATTTAGTGGGCCCTTACTATGTACCGTGTGTCTTATATAAGTAAGCTTTCATAAGTTTATTATCATTGCATTAAAAAAAAATGTTTTTGAGATGGAGTCTCACTGCGTTGTCCAGGCTGGAGTGCAGTGGCACGATCTCGACTCACTACAACTTCTGCCTCCTGGGTTCAAGTGATTCTCATGTCTCAGATTCTCGAGTAGCTGGAATTATAAGCAGGTGCCACCACACCAGGCTAATTTTTGTATTTTCAGTAGAGACAATGTTTTGCCTTGTTGGCCAGGCTGGTCTCAAACATCTGACCTCAAATGACTTGCCCGCTTCGGCTTCCCAAAGTGTTAGGATTACAGGCGTGAGCTACTGTACCCAGCCCTACCATTGCAATTTTATGTTGTGTGTGGTATTTTCCCCACTTTGCAGATGAAGAAATTGAGACTTAAAGAGATTCAGTCACTTTCTACAGGGTTTATAAGCAGCAGAGCTGACCTCTGGCTCCATTTTGACCTGAGCTGTTCACTCTGACCATGTGAGGGCACATCTCTAATCTCTGTGCTTACGCTATCTGAGAGGAAGAGTAATTACTCCATTAAAATAAGTAATTTCAAGGTCCTGAAATTTCATGTCCCAGAATTGCGTCTGTCAGCACACTGGCTGGAATGAGATGGAACACTCAAAGGGGATGAATAAAAAGAGTCAAAGGAAAGAATTGTTTATAAAGGTGTGGGCAGAATTAAGGAATATTAAGTCGGTGCAAAAGTAATTGTGGGTTTTGTCATTACTTTTAATACAAGCTGGGACTGGGGAAGTGCCCCAGGGCCAGCAACAGCAGGAGGCAATTTATGCCTCTAGGCCTGACAGGTGGGGGATGGGGGTGGGGGGGACAGAGAGACAGAGAGAGAGAGAGGAGAAAGAGAGAGAGAGAGAGACAGAGACAGAGAGAGAGAGAAAGAGAAAATGAATGAGAATGAGAGAGAATCCTGGAACCCAGAGAGACCTGAAGCGATAAGAAAGGGATCAATCGCTAGGAGCTGTGGCCTTGGGTAGAGAAATGCAGTCAGTGTCAAACTGCATCCTAGCAGGGAGAGCTGAGATATGCTGACCCCTGTTTCTTTCTGTGCTCTGACTTTCTCCTGGTGCCACCCATTGGCCAAACCAGAAGCCGGAGCACAAGGAGTCTGACTGAGTAGCTCATAGAATTCACTTCCAGGGCAAATAGAGATAGTGGAGATAGAATCTGGAGGGGTCAAGGGAGAATATACAGGGCAGAAGCCTTAACCTTTCTGAGCCTTAATGACTTGCATTTGTCGTCTATATGCAGTGCAGCACAACACTCAACGAGGCTTGAAACAATAGTATTTATAATCTCACAGTTTCTTTGGGTTGTGAATCCAGGCATGGCACAGCCAAGTCCTTTGCTGCAGAGTCTCTTAGAGGCTGCAATTAAGGTGTTCGCTAGGACGCAGTCATCTCTAGACTCAACTAGGGAAGGAAGTGTCTCCAAGCTCACATGCTTGTTCACAGGACTCAGTGTCTTGTACACTGTTGTTCAGAGGCAGCCCTCAGTTCTTTGCCGCGTGGGCCTATCTGACACACATCTTGCCTCATCAAAGCATGTAAACCAAGAAGGCAATAGATAGGATCTGCTAGCAAGACTGAAGTCATGACCTTTTGTACCCTAGTCATGAAAGTGACAGCCTTTGCCATATTCTGTTAGTTAGAAGTGAAGGGATGGGCTTATACAAAGGCATGCATACCTTTGTTGGGGTGATGGGGACACCTTAGATGCAGCCTACGATGGTAACCTCATCTGAAAATGAAGACAATCATATAGTGTAACAAAACCCAAGAGATTTTCCTTAGAGGTATGTATGAGCCATTGAAAACAGAACCATACACATAGGATACCTTCTGAAAATTCAATTCCCAGAAGTATTATGGTGAGGGTCATGTAAAATTGTTTATATGAAAGTGCTTTGCAAACAAACAATTCTCAGTAGTTACCAGTGACCTCTGTGTTACAAAATCAAGGGGCATATTTTGAACCTAAACTTATTTGGTTTCTCTGCATAGCTTGGGACTCTTGAACACTTCTTATCTCCTTTACTGTGTCATTATATGTAGAGAAACCAAACTCTTGGCCCTATACCCTTTTCTCTAGGCAGCTGTATGTGTGTGGATGGCTTCAATATGCACAATTTGCAATTTTTCACCCACAGATCCCTAGTCCCCAAGCATCACACTCATATGTCCAACTGCCTACTTGATATTTCCTCTTAGATCTTTCAAAGACACTTCAATTTCAGCTTGTCCCCAATTCACCCCTGATATTCTTCCCCAAAATGGTCCCTCTCAGTGCTTTTATTCTCAGGGAATAATTTTACTTTCGTTTTGTTATGTAAGGGAGAAATCTGGAGAGAAATCTTCCATGACGTCTCTGTCCCTCACCGATGCTCATCTATTACCGGGTCCTGTTGATTTCCCTTCTAAAATAACTTTCAAAGCTGTACTCTTTTTTCTCGTTCTTAATTTTTTATTTTTGAAATAATCTTAGATTTATAAAAGAGTTGCAAAAGCAGTGCCCTCACCCAGCTTTTCCATAGTACATAACCAGAATGTCATTAGGGAAACTGGGAAATTAACATTGATACCATACTATTATCTAATCTACAGATCATTTTCAACAATTGCCCATTTGCCCTTTGTCTCACTAATGCTTTTTTTTTTTTTTTTTTTTTTTAGATGAAGTGTCACTCTTGTCGCCCAGGCTGGAATGCAATGGTGCAATCTTGGCTCACTGCAACCTCCGCCTCCCGAATTTAAGCAATTCTCCTGCCTCAGCCTCCCGAATAGCTGGGATTATGGACACACACTACCATGCCTGGCTAATTTTTGTATTTTTAGTAGAGATGGGGTTTCACCATGTTGGCCGGGCTGGTCTCGAACTCCTGACCTCAGGTGATCCACCCTCCTCGGCCTCCCAAAGTGCTGGGATTACAGGCATGAGCCGCCGCATCCAGCCTACCAATGCTCTTTATTGTGTTCTAGGATTCGATTCAGAAGCCTGCTTTGTGTTTTGTTATCACATCTCCTCAGTCTACGCTAATCTGGAACAGTTTCTCAGTCTTTGTTGTTCATGACATTGAATATTTTCAAAAGTGTCAAGAGTACTGGTCAGTTACCTTATAGAAGGTCCCTCTATTTGGGTTTCTTTGATTTTTTTTCTTTATGGTTAGATTTAGGCTATGCATTTTTAATAAGAATGCCACGGAAGTGCTGTTGGGCCCCATTGCCAGTGCTTGACATCAAGAGTTACATGAAGCAAATATGGCTCATTACGGGTGATGTTAGCTTTGGTCACTTGGTGAAGGTGGTGTCTGCCAAATGTCTGTACTATAAAGTTACTATTTTTTCTCTTTGTAGTTAATAGGTATCTTGTGGGGAGATATTTTCAGACTTTTATTTTCTTTGAGACAGGGTTTCTCTCTGTCACCCAGGCTGGAGTGCAGTGGTGCTATCTTGGCTCACTGCAACCTCTGTCTCCCAGGCTCAAGCGACCCTCCCACCTCAGCCTCCTGAGTAGCTGGGACTACAGGCGTGTGCCACCATGCCTGGCTAATTTTTTATATTTCTTGTAGAGATGGGGTTTCGTCATGTTGCCCAGGCTGGTCTTGAATTTTGAGTTCAAGTGATCCACCTGTCTTGGCCTCCCAAAGTGCTGGGATTACAGGTACACACTACTGTGTCTGGCTGAGATTTTTCTAGTATCCTTTCTCATCATACTAATTTTCCCACTAATTTTAGCATCTTTTGAGGATTCATGCCTGTAACAATCATTACTTTGGTATTTGCCAATCATTAATTTGGTATTTGGTATATGCCAGAGGATCTAAGAGGAGATGCCAAGTGATTTTCTATTTCCATCATTCCTTCTACAATTGTTAACTAGAATTCTTCTATAAGAAAAAGCTGCATTTTTCGGTCATTTATTTGTTTCTTCAATTCTTTATATTAGTATGGATTTATGGATATTTATTCTGGGTTTTAATCCATTACTATCATTACAACCCAATTATAAAGGGTTATAATCCATTACTATAATTATTTATTTTTTGGCTCAAGTTGTTCTGGAATTGATCATTGGCCAAATGGCTCCTTCAGATGGCTCCTTTGTCCTTCTGACATACTTGCATTGCTTTTTGAACATGTTGTTACTCTCTACCACCAAAAGATGTTCCAGGTTCATCTTTCCCTGCCCGAGCCATGGAATCTGTTGTGGGGTGAATTGTGTTCCCCAAAACAATATATCCAAGTTCTAATCCCTGGCCCCTGTGCATGTGATCTTATTTGGAAATAAAATCATGCAGACGTAATCAAGTTACAATGAAGTTGTCCTGGATTGGAGTGGTCCTTAGTGAAAGACTAGTGTCCTTATAAGACGAGGATGGTTGGGACACATAGAGAGGAGAATAGCACGTGAAAGGACAGAAGAGACATCAGGGGAGGGGCAATGTGATGACAGGGGCAAAGATTGGGGTCTTGTGGCCACAAGCCCAAGAAGGCCCAGGATTGTCAGCAACCACCAGAAACTCAAAGAAAAAGGAAGGATTCTTCCCTAACACCTTCAGGGAGAACATGGCCCTGCTCACACCTGGGCTTCAGACTTCTAATCTCCAGGACTATGAGAAAATAAACTTCTGTTCTAAGCCACCCAGTTTGTGGTACTCTGTTTGCAGTAGCCCTAGGAAACTCATATAGAATCTGTCATTTCTCCCTTTCATATAAGCAACATTACATGACCCTCACCATAATACTTCTGGGAATCAAATTTTTGGAGGGTATGCTATGTATGTGGCTCTGTTTTCAATGCCTTATACATACCTCTGAGTAAAATCTCTGAGAAATGTATCTTTGTGTTGGAAAATGGTTTTTGGATGCCAAAATCTGGGTACCAGGGTCTTTTTCTCTGTCTTCTTTGTAGAATCATCTCATTTATTGCATCCTTATCATGTTTGGGTTACTCAACTCTTGATCCTAGGCATTCCTCTCTTCTAGCTTCATACCCTTCTAGATAATGGCGTAGTGTTCTTTTTCCCAAGTTTATTTCCACTACCACAGCCCAAGCCACCATCTTTTTCTGCCTAGGCAACTGCAACAGCTTCTTAACTGGTCCCCGCCCCACTAGCCACACCCACTCTACCCTTTCTATGTGGATCTTGATTGATAATATTGTCAAAACAATCTTGTTTAAAAGTGGCTTTTTTTTTTTTTTTTTAGACGGAGTCTCGCTCTTGTTGCCCAGGCTGACGGCATGATCTCGGCTTACCACAACCTCTGCCTCCCAGGTTCAAGTGATTCTCTTGCTTCAGCCTCCTGAGTAGCTGGGATTACAGGCACCCACCACTATGCCCGGCTAATTTTTGTACTTTTAGTAGAGACAGGGTTTCACCATACTGGCCAAGCTGGTCTCGAACTCCTGACTTCAGGTGATCCGCCTGCCTCGGCCTCCCAAAGAAAAGTAGCTTTTTATGCTAGAACAGTTTTAGATTTATAGGAAAATTGCAAAGGTGTACAAAGTATTCCCATATACCTCACACCCAGTTTTCTCTATTATTAACATATGGTACATTTTTCACAATTAATGAACCATTATTCATACATTATTATTAACTGAAGTCCACACTTTATTCAAGTTTCCTTAGTTGACACCTGGTTTCCCTTTTCTGTTCCTGAATCCCATCCAGAACATCGCATTACATTTAAGTTGTCACATCACTTTCGGTTCTTCTCAGCTGTGTTAGTTTCTCGGACTTTTCTTGTTTCGATGACCTTGACATTTTCCAGAAGTACTGGTCATATATTTTGTAGAATGTCCCTCGGTTGGGATTTGTCTGATGTTTTCTCATGAACAGACTGGCTATGAGTTTTTGAGGGGAAGAGCACAGAGGTAAAGAGCGCTGTTCTCATCACACAATAGCGAAGGTACATCCAGCTGACTTGATTTATGACTGTTGATGTGAATCTTGATCACCCGGCTGAGGTAGTGTTTGTCAGGTTTCTCCTCTGTGAAGTTACTCGTTTTTTCTTCCTTCCCATCCTGTACTCTTTGGAAGAAAGTCACTACGATCTCACACGAAAATAGTGGGGAGTTATGCTATGCTCCTAGAAGACAAAGTATCTCTGTAAATTATTTGGAATTCTACATAGCACGTTTCTCTATTCTCCTGTTTGTTTATTTATTTATTCAATCATTTGTTTATATCAGTATGGACTCATGGACGTTTATTTTCTACTTTGGTTTATAATTTAATACCACTTTATTTATTTTGTTGCTGAAATTGTTCTCACTTTGGTCATTGGGAGGTGTTTCAGTTGGCTCCTGCATCCCTCGGACAGACCCTGCCTCTGTGTGTGTGTGTGTGTGTGTGTGTGTGTGTGTGTGTGTGTGTGTGTGTGTTGAACACTTCCTTACTTTCTGTACTACAAGATGCTCTGGACTAAACTTGTATCTTCTCTATCTCAATTCTATTAGGTTCGTGCAAAAGTAATTGCGGTTTGGGCCATGACTTTTAATGGCAAAACCACAATCACTACTTTTGCACCAATCTAATAGAATCAGCAATTTCTCCCCAAACTGATTTTCTCAAAGTGCAAATCTGATAATTACCCAGCTGCTTCAAAGTCCTTACCTTGGCATTCAATGCTCGGTATACCTTGGCTCCCGTTTACCTTCTCAGGCTCAACTTGCCTCCCCTGTGGAACCCCTCTTCCCAGCCACGTTAGCCTCATTTCAGTGTGTTGTGTGTGTCATGATCTCTCCTGCTATAGGATTTTTAACTATTCCCTTTGCTGGGCCACTTTTCCAGCAGTTTCCCCATCTGTTTTGCCATATTAATTCCTCCTCATGCTTTAGTTCTCAACTGCTTGGTTAGCTTCCCTTGACCTCCTTGACCAGGCTGTTTCCCTTATTACATCTCCAAATACTACTTCATTGCAACTTCTTTTTTCAATTTTCTTTTATTTTAAGTTCTGGGATACATGTGTAGGACACGCAGATTTGTTACATAGGTAAACGTGTGCCTTGGTGGTTTGCTGCACCTATCAACCCCTCACCTAGGTATTAAGCCCTGCATTCATTAACTATTTATCCTGATGCTCTCCCTCCCTCCCCTGCCTCCCTTCATTGTAATTTTACACTTTTTTGTGAAACTATTGGAATAATGTCTGTCTTCTACCACGCTATACCTTCCATGAAGGCAGAGTCTCTGTTCATTTTTGCTGCCATTGTACCTTGGCTCAGTGTCCGTAATATGGTGGGTGCTGAATGCATACCTGTGGAATGAATGAATATGAGTGTATTACTCTATGATGGTTTTATTCATGTCATTATCTTACTGAGTGCCTAATAACAGCTGTGCTAAATTCTAGGAAGAGAAAAGTGCGTGGTCTTCATTCTCTCACAGTCAAGAAATCTGTTTAATTTCCTTAAGTGAGCATTTCTCTAAAAGTTTTTTTGAGCATAGAACTTTTAACACCATGGCACAGCTATTGACATCATATGTATTAGATTCTGCAAAAAAATTAGAGATTGTTGTGTTAGAATTCCCATGAGAACATGGGTCACATATCATCAATTCATTTGTTCACCCATCCAAGTGTCTATCTGCCCAACCATCCAGCATTCCACTCAACACATATTTCATGAAGCTTGTGATGTGTCTGGCGCTAGAGACTTAGAGCTGAGTGAGATGAGCTCCCTGCCACATGGTGCTTATATTCAGGTGGAAATGATAGGCAATACAGATTTAATGTTTGCGGGTAGACCACAAGGTCAGGAGTTCAAGACCAGCTTGGCCAAGATTATGAAACCCCGCCTCTAATAAAAATACAAAAAATTAGCCAGGCGTGATGGCAGGTGCCTGTAATCCCAGCTACTTGGGAGGCTGAGGCAGAGAATTGCTTGAACCTAGGAGGCAAAGTTTGCAGTGAGCCGAGATTGCACCACTGCACTCCAGCCTGAGCAGCAGAGCAAGACTCTGTCAAAAAACAAAAAACAGAAAAAGAATTATATATATATATATATATACATATTTTAACTAATCTAGATCCATATTCAAATAACAGTATATGCTTCATGTGCTTTATAACAGAGTTTGCCCATTTCTTCCCTTCTGTCTCTGTGATGTTACTATAATTCATTTTACTTACCCATATGCTATAATCACATTGTTACTATTATTACTTTAGATGGATGCTTATCTGTTAGATGAATTAAACATAAGGAAACTGATATAGTTTGGATGTTTGTCCCCACCCAAATCTCATATTGAAATGTAATCCCAATGTTGGTGGTGGGGCCTGGTGGGAGGTGATTGGATCATGGGGGTAAATTTTTCATGAATGGTTTAGCATCATCACCCTTGGAACTGTCCTCACAATAGTGAGTGAGCTCTTGTGAGATCTGGTCATTTAAAACTGCAGCACCTCCCCACTCCATCTCTTGCTCCTGCTCTGGCCATGTGACATGTCTGCTTCCCCTTCTGCTTCCACCACGAATGGAAGCTTCCTGAGTCCTCCTGAGAACCTGAGCAGATGTCAGCATCATGCTTCCTGTACAGCCTGCCTAACCATGAGCCAATTAAACCTCTTTTCTTTATAAATTACCCAGTCTCAGGTATTTCTTTATAGCAATGGGAGCACTGACTAACAAAAAAACCCAGAAATTTTCTCTTCATTTATTTCTTTTATGTTGCTCTTCCTTTCTTTATGTGGATTCAGGTTTCCGATCTGTATAATTTTCCTTCTGCCTGAAGAACTTTTAACATTTCTTCCAGGGCAGGTCTGTTGAAGATAAAGTCTTTCAATTTTTATTTGATGATAAAGCTTATTTCTCTTTGCTTTTGAAAAAGAATTTCACTGAGTATAGAATTTTAGAATTTCACCCCCCAACACTTTAAATATTTTATTCCATTCTTTTCTGGCTTGCATGGTTTCTGAAGTGAAGTCTACTGTAATTCATATATTTGTTCCTTCATAGGTGAGATACTTTCTCCCTCTATGGCTTTTTTGAGATTTCCTTCTGTTTCTCATTTTCTGCCATTTGAATATGATATGTCTGTGTGTGTGTGTGTATTTGTGTGTGCGTGTGTGTGTGTATTTTGGTATTTATTCCAATTGTTGTTTTCAGAGCTTTCTGTATGTGTGGTTTGGTGTCTATCATTAATTTTGTGAAGTTCTTGGCCATAATTCAATTATTTCTTCTGCTTCTTTTTCTCTTTCTTTTCCTTTTGGTATCCAATTACAAATATGTTATACCTTTCGTAATTGTCCCACAGTATTTACTCTGTTTTCTACTTTTTTTTTCTTCAATTTGCTTTTGTCTTTGCATTTCAGTTTGGGAAGTTTCTTTGACCTATCTTCAAGCTTGCTGATTTTTTTCTTTGTCTGTGTCCAGTTTACTGATGAGCTTGTCAAAGGCTTTCTTCATTTCTGGTGCTGTGTTTTTAATTTCCATTTGATTCTTGCATGTTGTCTTCTTTTTTTTTTTGAGAATAAGGGGTTAACACATTCATTACAATTATTCAACATTTTTTATCTGATAATTCCAACATCTGTGTCATATCTGAGTCTGGTTCTGATACTCGCTTCGACTCTTCAGACCATGCTTTTCTTGGTATTAGGAGCTGACGTGAATAGGCCTTTACTGTGTGGATTTGTCATAATATGGATAAGAATCTGAGTGTTTTGTGTTTAATATTTGCTGTAGCTGTAGATACCAGAGGCTTCAAACTTGTCCTTGTTTTCTTCTCTCTTCTTAAGCTTATACTCCTCAAAGAGAGTCCTTGTTTTGGAGCTCTTTTAGCTGTAACCCACTATCATTACACGGGAGTCCTGTTGGCATGGTAGTAAGTAACAGGGGAGGGGGAAACTTCTAAAATCTTCCAGTTAAATCCCAGTCCTTTAGTGGACCTGTCTCCCTGGGCTGTGGCCTTCACAAGTGTTTCTGCATAGTTTTATTCACCCAGCCCCTACTCTCTTCCCTGATTGCAGCATTCGCAGTCCATATTCTTGCAGCCATGACCCTTCATAACTATGTTTTTCCCCTCTTAGGTGAGGCAGGAGGATTGGAGGGGCTGGAGTGGGAGAACGCCCTTCTACCAGCCAGGATAAAGCTCTGGGAATGTCTTTATCCTGGAGAGGAGTCCCTGCTCCCCCACTTTTTATCCCTATGTGCTCAGTTAGGATTTTATTTATTTATCTTCTCATCTTTACTGAGGTATAATTAACAAATAAGAATTGTATATATTTAGGGTGCACAATGTATGTTAATTAGCTTGACTGGGGCAATAATTTCAAAATGTGGGCCTTTGTTTTGAGGAAGGCTCTGGATTTATTGCACAAGGATTACCGTTCTTCTCCTGCCAGAGTCACCTGGGGATCTTACTTGGATCTTCATGAGAACCTGGTGGGGTTTCTGGAGGTAAAGTACATGGAATCGTGGGGTTCCCCTAGGATAGCAGCTCCCAATCTAGACCCTACTTAGCCTTCAGCAATTCATCAAAATTACCATCTAAGTATTCCTGCCAGTTATAGTCCCAGTGGCTTTTTTTTCCTCTCTGGATTTTGGGGCTACAGTTTGCCCTGCAACTTCACTTCTTTGATGGGTCCAAGAAAAGTCATTGATTTTCAGTTCATCTACCTTTTTCTTGTTGTGAGGATGGGAGTGACAGCTTCCCAACTCTTTACTTGTGGTAGCTGAAACTAGAAGTTAACACACTGACAATGCACATTTAAACAAAGACACAGTCCGATTTTGTTCCTCTCCACCCTGAATAGACCTCATTGTTACTAGGACTTCCTGGATGCCCCTAAAAACTTGATAAATGCTGACTAGATCGAAAGAAGCTTGTCTCACAAATTTAATCTCATACTCTGAGCCCTAGGCTCAACCAGGCTCAAACCTTGCCAATGTTTAGGAGGTGAGAGGGAGTCAGCATTGAACCAACTTTCCCTTGGTAACAGGGGCCCAGAGAAAAAACTCAGCGAGAAATACAGCAGAATAAGTTGATTTGCATCAAAATTAGACCTTCTTAAATCTGCCCAGCCCTTCAGCTGCAGAGTGAGTATGAATTTCTACCCTCTAAACTAAGAGCTAGTTTATTGTTAAATGGGTCGACTTGGACGCACACAGCAGAACACCATGAGTGCAGAGAATGAAGAGAACTCTTTGTGTTAACATCTGTGCGGTGGCGAATGATTCATCAGTCAGCTACATGCTGGCCTCCTCCACACTCCCGGAAATCATTCATGAAGTTCTCTGAACTAGTCTTAAAGGCCCCACACTACCACGTCCCAGGGTCATGATATACCCTAGATGTACCCCCTCCCCTCAGCCAGCCACAAAATGGGCCTGACCTTATCCCACTTCCCATTGTTATGTGCACATCTGGATTTTAGGCTGTTGTTAAGAGTGAACACCCAGGCCTGACTCTTTTCAAAGAGCAAATTGGCAGCGGTCTCATCCTGAGGACTCTCTTGAGTGAGGAACTACTTGCCAGTCACATGAAAGCACAAATCAGGGCTTGAGCCGAGCTGAACTTCCCGGCTAAATAAAATGGATCGATGGTGCCATGTTGACCTGGTATGTTAGATGATGAGAAACCCTTTCAATTATTCTGCGAGTGGCTGTTAAGAGGATGAGAAATCATCTGTGTTCAAAGTTGGCTTTAATTTCTCTAAACGAGATAATTTGCCAAAGAACCTTTGCCTATATGAAGACTGTTACTTGAGCAAGACATTTGGGTAATTGGGCATTTGATGTTGGTTTGGTGTCATTTTTATGCATATTGATGGTCATGTGACTCTAAAGACCTTGTTTTACTTTAATTGGAATTCCCACACAGGAGGGGCTATGGTGAGCTCTGGCTGGTAGCAGAGTTCTCTTAGAAGGGCCAATGTGGATAAAGAAATATCTTTGGCATTTTTCCTTTTGTGTTTTAGTGAAGACACTTTGGTTGTAAGGAAGAAAAACAAATTTGTGATGTATTTAGCAAAAAAAAAAAAAAAAAAGCTTGAGGATTTTTACTCTTTTTTTAAATGAGGCTATAGTAATAGTAATGTCTTCGGCGAGTTAAATGTTGGAATGCAGTCACAGCTCAGAACCAGAGCTAGGAGGTAGACTGTCATCAGGAACCCTGGTAGTTACTCTGTCCCCATCCCCTGATTTCTCTGCATACTCATCTCATTCCTTTATCTATCCCAACTAGCTTTCATGCCTTCTTTACAAACATGTCGCAGGATGGCTGTCCCTGAAGTCTGCAAGTTTACATCACCTTATTTTGAGTCACACTCAGCAATATGACTGGTTATGTCCGAATGCCAGTTCCAAACTCTTGAGACAATCTGATTTGAAAAGGTGCCCAGTCTGATAGAGGAAGGTGCCCTGTGGGTGGCTACTTTTCGGAGAAAAGAGACATCTTCTCGAAAGACTGCCTATAATACACTTCACATCTAGTATTGTCCCCATTTTATAGATGAGAAAACTGAGAAAAATGAGAAAACTTGCTCAAGGCCACATAGCTGCACCTACCTTTTCTTCCTGAATGACGATTATCATGAGAAAATAATTTTATTTTGGATGAAAATTGGTGATATTCATGTTGCAGCTATTTTTGAAGGAAGGGAGTTATCTTTTGTTAAACGAGATGCATTGTTTAGCAAAAATCATTTTACTTTGTAATTTTGTTGAAAGGAAACGCTCTTTCTGAAAATAAAATGAGAGTAAATGAGAGTAAAATTTTAGTAGCAAAGAGAAGGATTCCTAAAATAATCCAGGACAGTTATGCAATTGCAAAATTCTCTGATATTTCCGCATTCAAGAAAAATTAAATGCAGGAAATGAATAAGAAGGGGATAAAAATTCTTTGCAAAAGTCAAAGCCACCCCATTGGCCAAAAGTTTGAGGCATCCTAAGACTTTTTAGAAGCAACAAGCTACTTTGCAAACCAAAACATGAGGTAAACATGGGAATTGAGCCATTAGAGAGAAAGTGAAAGAGAAAAATCAACTTCTGATCTGACTTTTCTTATTCTCCAGTTTTCTCATTAGATTTTTTTTCCTCCCAGAAGAGCAGTGTTGGGAGTTTCAAAAATAAAATCAAGTCAAATTCAGAAAAATAATTATATCAGATCAAATTTTAAAAAATTAAAAGTATATTATGTTTATAAAGGAACAGTTGGCTGATCTTGAACCAGGAAACTTCGAATGAAGATAGTAAGAAGCTCACCTTATAGCAGTTACAGCATAGCTTATAAAGCATCAAGGAAGAAGTATTTTGACCTTTTTTATGGTTGGCTGTTATGCATTAATGTTCTTGTTAAGGCAAGCAGAGTTGTTTAAGCTGATTTATCTATAGCTGTTTGGCTTAATTCCACTGAATCATATTGAGAAGAATGTAAAGCTTACATGTTGTGTTTCATTGTGATTTGAGATAGCATCTCAGGGAAATCAGGATGACTAAGTTTTGGTTACGTGGCTATGGGTGGTTGGCCTTGGGGTATCTCTCAACTTTGGCTTCTATTTTAATTTTTTTGTAACAAGGACTTTCAAACTTGAGCATGCTTCCCTGTTATAGGCTAAATCATACAGTGATTTGTTGAAATCCAAAGGAAACTACTAATGGGATGGTAATTTCAAGACAGCATGAGACCGGGAGGGTTTAAATGGCTTCATTTGTCTTTTCATTCCTACCAAAAGAATGCCCGAACAACATTCACACGTTGCCATCCACCTGGAATTCTCTCTGTGGTCCCGCACCCCCTTCCCCCTCAGGTCTCCATGGTCCCGTGCTTCCTGGTCCATCTTGTCTCCATGGTCAGGTGCTACCTGGTGCACCTTGTCTCCGTGTTCCCTGGTCCATCTTGTCTCCGTGGTCTTGTGCTCCCTGCTCTGTTTCATCTCAATGGCCCTGTGCTCCCTGCTCCGTCTCATCTCAATGGCCCTGTGCTCCCTGGTCCATCTCGTCTCCGTGGTCCCGTGCTCCTTGGTCTATCTTATCTTCATGATCCCGTGCTCCCTGACCCGTCTCATCTCAATGGTCCTGTGCTCCCTGGTCCACCTCATCCCAATAGTCCTGTGCTCTTCTGGTTGATTGGGTTCTACAATGGAGAGGTCACTTGTGATCTTCTGGCCCATTCTTTGTAGGTTCTACCAGGTTACCCTTCCAGCAAACGGTAAAGGGTGACTTATATGCCTTTTCCTGGGGCAGATGGGACTATGGAAAAATCCAACAAAACAATTGCTTATTTGCTGAAAGCTCATGAGCTGTCAATAACGAAGGGTGTGCAGGAGCTTGGCCAGTGCTGGGTTTGTGCTTCAGGACTCCTCTATTTCCAAGCCACTGCTGCCCCTCAGGCTGTCCTCCTGGCCTGGACACCACCATCCTGGCTCTGTGCCTGGCTAAGGGGAAGAGTTACAAAATAGACTAGAATGTACATATCCCTTGAATATACAGGCTCCCTTGATGCGACTGGGAGTACCTACTTTCCCACAGCGTGTTGCTGTCCATAAAGTCCTGCCATGGACCTGGTTTCAGAGCTAATGAGATGAAACACTGGTCACGATGGAATTGGATCAGACTGACCTATATGGGGGTCAACAATACAAAGCAGAGACTAAAGAAAGGCATTTTTAAAAAATTGTTGTTCCTAGCAAAATAGTATTGGTAATCCTTATTCAGTTGGTGGTAATATTAATTCATTCATCAAATATTTATTGAGCATTTACTGTGTACTAGAATCTCATTGGGAACGTTTGTAGAAATGCCAGATCCTAGTCATTGTGTGAACTCTGAAAGTTTATTTTAACAAAAATGAAAGTTTTAGTGAATCTTTCCAATTCAGATGAAAATATTGCTTTCAAAGTTTAAATAATTTGGTTCTTTCTCCCTTTCCCTTCCATGGTTCACTATGCTCGGAATCTACAAGCTCTAGGAAATATGAGAAAAGAATTTGACTTTAGTTAGGATTTGCATCTTTAAGTCGTTAGGAGCTACCCGGCTTATTTCTTTTTTAGTATTGATTAAAATAAAGACAGGAAAGACATCTCCATCACAGCACATTGTAGTTTGCTTTTGTCTCACTTTAATCCTTTGCTCTTGAACACATTTTTATTACCTAAGTTATTGTTCTGTGCTTGTTTTTCATAAATTAGAACTACCCTAAGGATTTTGTTTCTAATGAATACATACTGACAGCACATTTTGCTTAGCAGCCTGTTTCAATCTGCCATACAATGCAAAGTCTACTTAAAATAACCTTTTTTGGGGGGCATGATGATTAGAGCTTTGAAGTCAATTAAAAATATGCAATGTGTAAATACAGAAGAGCAATCTACTAACTTAACAAGGACCCCAGAACATTTTCATGTAAACACTGTAGATTTCAGTTCTCCATGCACTGAAAATGGACAAAAAAAAAAAAAATCTTAAAAAAAGGTTTAAAATTACTAGCACTTTGTGCCATTTGTGGTGGCTCACACCTGTAATCCCAGCACTTTGGGAGGCCGAGGTGGACAGAACACCTGAGGTCAGGAGTTCGAGACAAGCCTGGACAACACGGTAAAAACCCCATCTCCACTAAATATACAAAAATTAGCCAGGAATCGTGGTGCATGCCTGTGATCCCAGCTACTCAGGAGGGTGAGGCAGGAGAATCACTTGAACCCAGGAGGCAGAGGTGCAGTGAGCTGAGATCACGCCACTGTACTCCAGCCTGGGCAAAAGAGTGAGACTCCATCTCAAAAAAAATTATTAGCACTTTGTATGTATTTATTAAGTGATTAAGAAAGCTTACCTTCATCGATATCTAAAAATGCCAATGAGATTTCCATTTTACAAAAATAGACAAGTTTCTCTTTGGTCAATTTGTGGAGACATATGTATATAAAAGAGTTGAGAGAAAATGATCTCACAACAGCTGATATATCCAGATAGAATGACTGCAGTTTATATTGCTTACGGTTAATGATGTTTGTCTAGTAGTCTCTTTTTTCTTATGAGAAGAGAAAACCTTTACATGTTGGTGCCAGGGATTTCTGGTCTTATTTTGATGTTTTCCCTTATGTATTCCTCAAACAAATAACTACTTTACTTTTGTTGTTTGAGATTCCTCATATGAGTAATTATTTAGATCAACCTCCTGTCTTGATTGGCCTAGGCAAGACCTTTAGAAATGCTCTTCCCACTATTTAATGCTTCTGGTATAACTTAAAACTTGAAGGAAAATATTTTCTGAGTTATTGGGGAAAGCATAATTAGAAACCTATCGGCAACAGAGTGAGACTCCGTCTCAAAAAAAAAAAAAAAAAAAAGAAACCTACAAATCTCCATTAATTGTAGAAATTGGCCAGTTATGCTTCTTTAAACATCAGCCTCCAAATCTCAGTGGCTTAACTCAATAGAAGTGGTTCTTTTTTTCTCATGCAGACCTCACATCCCATTGTAGGTTGCCAGAGGACTCTGCTCCATAGAGTCTCTCAGGGTCTTAGGCTGATGGCTTTGCTGTCATTTTTAGCTGTAGCTGCACCATCTGGAATACATGGCATCCCCTGTTGCTACAGAGAGGAGGAGAATTGAACCTGGGCTTTTTGCTATCGCAGCCAGAAGTGACACACATCACTTCTGCCCACATGTCACAGGCTATGACTGGTTAATGGCTCGTTGCTAGTAGGCTGGGAAATGTGGAGGAGGAAACGGGAAGAAAATAAAACATAAGAGAGTTTGTCTTTGGATCCGAATCCTAGATAGAATTATAAATTCTGGTATGCAGACAGCTTACGTACAGTTCGTCATAGTATTCTTAGGCCATTGGTGTGTCATTTTCAAGCATTCAAGGCTGATGATAAAGATCCAAACATAGACCCTGGAGCTTGAAATGTCCAATCTCCAGCCTTTATTTAATGCCAAAGAATTACAATAAAAAAGGCTGTCTGTCTTGCTGACCTTCCTAGCGAAGTGTGCTCTACTAGTTGGACTTATACATAGGAACAGGAAAAGTCCAAAGGTAAAACTGGCTCATCGGTTCAAGCTATTTCAGCAGTAACTAGTGTCCTTCTGCATTCTGGCTTTCCTCGGTGTGTTGGCTTCATTCCAATGGTCCCTATAGTGGCATGAGAGCTCCAGTGACTCCAGCTTTCTATTCAAGCTCAGCAGGAAAGAGCAAGTGTCTTTTCCAGTAATTTTTGAAGAAGTCCTAAGATTCATTCTTGCTGGGCTGACTTAGCTTATGTGCCCACTCCTGAACCACTGGCCAGGGATATTCTGATTGGTTCTGGCCAGGGTCACATGCTCCATGCTTGGGTCCACTAACTGTGAGGACAGGGTCCTAGAGCCTCACTGTTGTCAGAAGAGGGGAATTTGCAAGTTAGGGAGGAACACAAGAAATGTCACTGCACACACACTTCCCAGACCTTCTTTCCCGAAGAAAGTTCCGGGCCCACATGCTCTAGGAATAACCCTACACACTCTGAGACCTGCCCCATAGCCAATCTTCCCTGTCATTCAATTCAAGCAATTGGCATGTATTTAGGACACCCATTGATGTCTTTTATGAGCCAGACACTGCTCCAGTGTCTTAGAATGCAGACATGAGTTAGTCTCAGGCTCTGCCCTCACACGGTTTATAATCCAGTTGTGAGTAAGTAGAAGATGATTTCATGGTGTTCTGAAAGAGAGGAAAGGGTGAGAATCGGTTGTCATGGGGACTCTTTGATACATACTCACGTCTGTTTAGTGTTTTTTCAAGGTTAGAGATTAAATAAGAGAGATAAGTGCTCCCTTCTGTTGCCTCCTGTTTTCACCTAGGAAGTCAGACCAAAATGATCCTTATATTACTGGATCAAAGAGACCTGAAAGCAAGTAACCCTATTTCCTCCTGAAACTGGCTTTTCTTACATTTGGTTTGTGATAATTAAAAGCCACAAAAACCACCTGATTGATAATATGAGCCATTTGGCTGGATCTAGGCAGACTCCAGGTAGATACATTATATATTTAGGTGGGTACAGTATGTTCTGTTAGTCAAATATATGTTACACAAATAGCTTTTAAACAAAGCCAAGGTGCGTAATGGTATTGACTTCAGTTTTTGTTCATTCTAAGCAAAGATTAATTATCACAAAATATATGAAAATTCTGTGATTCTCACTCATATTAGCTGTGGTAGAGAATTCTTGGCTCAGGTGTATCCTGCTTTCATTTTCTTCCTGGGCATATGGGAAAATTGAACTTCCCAGCCTGCCTTGCAGTTTAGCAGGATCATGTGATGAATCCTAGCCAAAGAAATGAGAGTGGAAGTGATACATATTTCACTTCCATTCTGAGACATTTAAGAGTAATTGTGACACATCCATAAGAAACGAGCCCAAATTTCCAACAAGCTGGATGCCCATAGAACAGAAGCTTGAGAAACTTACATTTGTACATTGAGATGCACGTGCTGCCTGTCAACCACATCCTCTTTCTCACCCCTCCCTAATTCCTTCTTCCTTCGCGTGGTTACAAAGAGATGCGAGACCCCTCATTTGACAACCTGCTGCCTGTTGACCAACTCCTCTTCCTTCCCCCTCCTGTTTTCCTTCCCTGCTATATAAACCCCTAGCTTTAGTCAGGGGAGAGAGAAGAGTTTGAAGTTTTCCCACCATCTCTTCAGCTGATGTCACCGGTAATAAAGCCTTTTTCCCTAGCATTACTCATTGTCTCAGTGATTGGCTTTCTGTGTGGGAAGCAATGGGACGTAGGCCGAATGCCTGGCCTTTGTTAACACATAATCACTCTATCCCAGAAGTCATATGTTGAGATGGTAAAGTCACAAGGTGGAGGGATCCTAGGTCCCTGAGTCACTACGTGGAGAAGAGTTTCACAATAGAGTTCCAGACCTGTGTTGGAATACATTTGAGAGAGAAATCAACTTATGTTATGTTAAGCTGCTGGGATTTTGAGTGTTTATTTGTTATTGTGGCATTGCCTAATTTAGCGTGGCAGTATACTTTCACTTCTTGAAGGTTGTGAGAATCTCCTCTTTGTCTTCTTTTTGGATATCCTCCTCAAATATTTCCAGAAAGAATCTGGACAGCTCAGATATAAGTTTTGGTTATACAGAAGCAGTTTAGAACAGCAGTTGGCAAACCATGGTGCAAGGCCCAAATTTGGCTCACTACCTGTACTTGTAAATAAAGCTCCATTCATTCATGTATTACCTATGGCTGTTTTCGCTTCACCATGGCAGAGTTGAGTCATTGAAATAGAGACTTCATGGCCCCCAAAGTCAAAAGTTTAACATCTCCTGGTTTTGAACAAAATTTTTAGAGTGAGACAGACCTGGGTTTGAATCTCTGGACAAGTTACTCAATGTCTTTGAGTTCTAGTTTCTTCCCACGGTTATTAGAAGGATTACATGAGCTAGTATCTGTAGTAACTTTCACCCCATGCCTAACTCACAATAAGCACTTAATACATGGCTACTAAGATTTTTGTTAGAATTACCCCTGATGTTGGACGTTTAGGCCATTTCTAGTTTTTCACAGGATGCTATGATTAAGTCACTCATTTCTTATGCTGCATTCATAAAGGTGGAATTCCTAGGTTGAAAGGCATATACATGTAAAGGATTTTGTTATAAATTGGCAAATTAACCTCTGGAAAGTTAGTAACAATAGGATCTCTCTTCCCCCAATCAACACTAGGTATCACCATGGTCACAGGTAATGGACTTGCAATTGCAACTTTACTGACTCCTACTCATTCATTAGGTAGAATGAGGCTCGCCAGGGTTTTATGGCATCCTGCTGACCCAGGTCTTCTTCCAGAATACTCTCTGCAACCCCTACTCTCATCTTCCTAGGAGACCACCAGGACTAGGTCTGCCACCTACCACATCCCTGGTTTTGTCAGTCACCACAAGAAGCCAAAAGCTCCCAAGATCTACCGTCTGGCTCTCATCCTCATATAAACCCATATACCTGCTTTTCTGACGCCATCCTGACTCCCATCTGCACTGTGCCTTCTGGAGCTTAGGTCCATCAACATCTTCTTCTTGATGTATTGCAGGAGCTGCTTAACTAGTGATTCTGCTTCTATTTGTTCCCCAACTGTCAATTTCTCAACTCAGCAGCTAGAGAGATTTTGTAAAAATGTGAATCAGGTCAGGCCATTCTTCTTCAAATCCTTCGTCTTTCCGTTTCATGTGGAAGAACATCCAAACTGTTGCCAAGGAGGGCTAAAGTTCTAAGCTCACTTTCTGATCTCTCCTACCATACTAGCCCAGCCTCCTTGCTTCTTCTTGAACAAGACAAATACATGCCCACCCCAGGGCCTTGGTGCTTGCTGTGGGCTCTGCCTGGCGTCCTCTCTCTCTAGCCATCTGCACATCTGACCTTTTTACTTCCTCAGGTCTTTGATAAAATGTCATTTAATCAGAGATACCTTCTCTGACCATCCTATAAAAGTGACAACCTCATCAAACCAGCACTTTCTATCATTCTCACCTTACTTAATTATTCCTATAGTATTCATCACCATCTGGCAGAATGCATATTAATGTGATTATTCATTTATTGTTAGCCTCTTCCCACTAGAATAGAAGGCCCAGGAAAGCAGAGACTCTTTGATTCACACTGAGTCTCTACCATCCAGTGCTTGCATGTAGTGAATGTTTACTAGATGACCAAATGAATCTCCAAAATAATACATAGCTCCTTTATTTAGTGTAATCAAGCTAATCTTCCTAATGAGTGCCAGTTACTGATATTGTTGTCTTTCTGATCTGCAGAGCCTCTATTTTTTTTTTTTTTTTTTTGAGACAGAGTCTTACTCTGTTACCCAGGCTGGAGTGCAGTGGCGTGATCTCGACTCACTGCAACCTCCGCCTCCCGGGTTCCAGTGATTCTCCTGCCTCAGCCTCCTGAGTAGCTGGGATTACAGGTGCCCACCACCGTGCCTGTAGTGTAAATAATTTTTGTATTTTTAGTAGAGATGAGGTTTCACCATGTTGGCCAGGCTGGTCTCAAACTCCTGACCTCAAGTGATCTGCCCACCTCAGCCTCCCTAAGTGCAGGGATTACAGGCGTCAGCCACTGCATCCAGCCCACAGCCTCTTTTGGATCAATGCCCAGTGTTCTGATTTCCAACTCCTCCCTTCAGCACAAGTGGCTTTTTTGGCACTTGGTCAGTGAGTGGGAGGGATGGGTAGGGTTACATAACCTAGCTGGGACTGCAGATCATGAAGCCTCAAGTCCACAGCTGCTGGGACATTTACTGGCCTCTTCTACTGAAGTCTGCAGCTGATGGACTCGTGGTCAGCTTCCTTTACCTAGTTAAGTTTAGACTTGGTGGTTTTCTCTTGCTGAGTCAGCCATGCTCTGGTTTTCTCTGACACTGACCTTGGTTATGTTTTTAATTCAGCTCCTTGCCTGAGTCATCTATGCCTTGATCTCCATGTTGAGGTAGCTTGGTGGCCACCCATGGTGGTTCCAAGTAGGGTCAACTGGCTCCCACCTTCATGAAACTCACCAGGTGTGCAGAACTTTTGGGTTCTTTCCATGCTACATCGGAACTGAAGGGTGTTGGGTGGGTTCTTGTGGTCTCCTCTTTACTTAATTGCTTTTCCATTTTCACTGGCTCCAGCTCTCTAATGTTAGTCATAGACAATTTTCCATGGCATTCTTCTCTAAGAATTAAAATTGGGGATGTAGGGGCACAAGGATTATCCATTTTCAGCATTCCTCTCAGTCCCCCCTCCAACTTTAGGATTTCAGTCCCTAGGAGCCCCCCTTTAAGTTCAGGATATATGTATCTCATGTCTCCTCCTCTGAGTACTCCTAAAGGGGAAGGCTTTGTCTCCTGTTAGAGCCCAAGTTCTGTCTTCAATACCACTTTAGAGCCTGGATGCAGAGCTCATGTTTAATGGATATGTTTATGGCAACTTTAGAAATTTCAAAAACAATTTCTTCTTGAGTCAATAAACTTTGAGACCATTTTCTTGAGGCCAGAGTCTCAAAAAAAAAAAACAAAAGAAAACAATTCTGATAGTCAGAGGCTAAACATGGATAGCTGTCTTTTTTTTTTTTTTTTTTTTTTTTTTTTGCTAATTCATTTGTAGAATTCCTAAACTTCCATGAAGCAAATGGGTGATGTTAGCAGAACGGGTGTGGAAGGTGGGGGTGAGGTGGGCAAAAGCAACAGAACATGTCATTGATATGTTTCAAATAAAATTAATCTCTGTACATCATTGAAAGAGAATAAACATCTCATTGCCACTGGTGAAAAATGAATGGCTTCCTGCTCTACATTTCTTGGATTACTAGCATGAGTGTGTACAGTTTTGCACTTCCCTTACTCTTTATTGTGAAATGCTTTTTCATGTCCTTTGTCATTTTTTTTTCAATGGAGTGTTTGCTTTTCTCTTTCTGATTCATGTGTGATTTATACACAGTAAGGGGCTAGTGCTTCCTCATAATTTCTTTCTTAGATGAGGAATGCCTTTCAATCTTGATCGTGTTTTTTGACAAACAAATGTTTACAGTTTTTACATAGTCAAATCTATCAGATTTCCCTTACACTATCACACTTGGATGCCAACTTAGAGAGTCCTTCTCCACTTCAAGTTAGGTAAATATTTACTGTCATGGTGAACCATGGATACAGGCATGAGGTGCTTTCTCGCTTGACCCTCTCCCAGCCATGTGACCTTGGTTAAGTCACTTCAGCCTTCCTGAACCTCCACTTCCTTAGAAGTAAATGGGATACAAATGGCACTTACTTCAAAGAGTGGTGGCGAAGAATAAATGAGAAAATGCATAGAAAGCATTTAACTTGGCAGCTGGCTCAAAGCAAGGATTTGTTGGAGACAACAAAGGTTCTAAGTGGCTGACTTGTGTTCAACTGTGTTTTAGGAAAAAATAGGAACATATAAGCACTAGAATCACGTTTAGCAAAGTGAGGGACCCTGAGGGAACACAGATGAAGGTTCACGGCTGAGTTCTGCATTATGCATAGAAAGCACAGTGCCTAAGGCAGGTGATACCTTTAGGAGACTGAAAATGTTTGCGTGTATTTTTTTTTAATCAGAAGAAAAATGTGTATATAGTAACAATGCCTATTTATTTATTTATTTTGAGACAGAGTCTCTCTCTGTTGCCTAGGTTGGTGTGCAATGGCACAATCTCAGCTCACTGCAACCTCTGCTTCCCAGGTTTAAGTGATTCTCATGCCTCGGCCACCTGGGTAGCTGGGATCACAGGTGCACGCCACCACGCCTGGCTAATTTTTATACTTTTAGTAGAGACACAGTTTCACCATGTCGACCAGGCTGGTCTTGAACTCCTGGCTTCAGGTGATCTGCCTGCCTTGTCCTTTCAAAGTCACGGGATTGCAGGCATGAGCCACCATGCTTGGCCTAGTAACAATGCATATTTGATAATGAACCCAGCCTAGATAATATTTGTCTTTATATCAGTGAATGATAAAACACAACTATTAATATTTTTTTATGAAAGAAGGGGCCTGTGAAGGCTAAAGTGGCCAGGGCCCACGGCAGTCACAGTGCAGGCCTGGGTGGCACAGCTACCCTACTCTCACTTAGGATCACATGCTCATTGACGAAATTGGCAGGTGGAATCACCTGGAAGGTTTGCAATGATATTTCCTCCGCCCACGCCTTAGCTGGGTATGTTTGAGCCTATGTAGGTTAAATGATGCAATTATTGGGATATGACATACTCTTCTCTGGTATTTTGTTTTATTATTAATTAATTAATTTATAGGCACAGAATCTTCCCTTGTCCCCCAGGGTAGAGTGCAGCCACATGATCATAGCTCACTGCAGCCTCCAACTCCTGGGCTGAAGCAATCCTCCTGCCTCAGCCTCCTGAGTAGCTGGGACTATAGGTAGATGCCATCACATCTAACTATTTAAAAATTTTTTTTCGTAGTGACAGGGTCTTGCTATGTTGCCCAGGCTAGTCTCAAACTTCTGACCTCAAGGGATCCACCTGCCTCAGCTTCCCAAAGTGCTGGGATTACAGGCACGAGCTTTCACTCCAAGCCTGGCATTTTGTATACTAGGAAGATTGATGCAAAATCTCTTCCTGTATGAAACAGGGACTGGCTAAAGATATGATGGAAATGATGAAGAATGATTGACACAGTTTTGGGCAGGCATAATTGTTTTCTTACAAAGATACATGCAAACAATGACTAAGGTTATAATAAGATGCTAATTTTATAATAAGATGTTTTGGCATCTTATTATAAAATCAGCACCCTTTGTGGTTTTGTTGTATTTCATAACTTACATTTTTCCTATTTCAGACTGGTTATCTCCTGCAATCTAATTAATATAAATTGTTTCATTAACATTGAAACATGTTATTTATTAGAAAAGCAAAAGTTGGGGAGGGGTGGAATTAGCCTGGAAAAATTAAAACTATGTACACACAAAAACCTGTACATAGTTGTTTATAGTAGCTTCATTCATAATCACCAAACATGGGAAGTGAACCCAAAATCCTTCAGAGAATAAATGGATAAACAAACTGTGGTGCATTCATGCAATGGAATATTACTCAGCAATAAGAAGAACAAACTATTGAGACATGTAAGAACATGAGTAATTTCAAAGGCATTGTGCTGAATGAAAGAAACAAGTCTCAAAGGTTAGATATATGATATGACTTCATTTATATGATATTCTGGAAAAAGTAATAACTAGAACAGCTATAGATCAGTGGTTGTCAACAGCTAGGTATAACTGAAAAAAGGCAGCATAAGGAAGTTCTTAGGGGTTTACAGACTTTCTGCATCCTGATCGAGCATGTGGTTATACAAATCTATATGTGTATTAAAACTCATGGAACTGTGTACCAATATAGGTCCATCTTACTGTATGTAACTAAAAACAATATCCTATGTATTTTAGAAAGTGTGTGTGTGTGTGTGTGTGTGTGTGTGTGTGTGTGTGGTGTGATATGGTTTGGCTGTGTCCCCACCCAAATCTCACCTTGAATTATAATAGTCCCCATGTGTTGGGGGCTGAACCAAATGGAGATAACTGAATCATGGGGGTGGTTCCTCCATATTATTCTCGTGGTAGTGAATAGCTCTCATGAGATCTGATGGTTTTATAAATGGGAGTTCCCCTGCACAAGGTCTCTTGCCTGCCACCATGTAAGATGTGCCTTTACTTCTCCTTTGCCTTCTGCCATGATTGTGAGGCCTCCCCAGCCATGTGGAACCATGAGTCCATTAAACATTGTTTTCTTTATAGATTACCCAGTCTCAGGTATGTCTTTATTAGCAGCCTGAGAACACACTAATACAGTAAATTGGTACCAATAGAGTGGGGTGCTGCAGTAAAGATACCTGAAAATGTGGAAGCAACTTTGGAACTGGGTAACAGACAGAGGTTGGAACAGTTTGAAGGGCTCAGAAGAAGACAGGAGGATGTGGGCAAGTTTGGAACTTCCCAGAGACTTGTTGAATGGCTTTGATAAAAATGCTGATAGTGATATGAACAATAAAGTCTGAGCTGAGGTGGTCTCGGTTGGAGATGAGGAACTTCTTGGGAACTGGAGCAAAGGTGACTCTTGTTATGTTTTAGCAAAGGGACTGGTGGCATTTTGCCCTAGAGATTTGTGGAACTTTGAACCTGAGATAGATGATTTAGGATATCTGGCAGAAGAAATTTCTGAGCAGCAAAGCATTCAAGAGGTGACTTGGGTACTGTTGAAAGCATTCAGTTTTATGTAGGTTTGGACTTGGAATGTTTAAAAGGGAAGCAGAGCATAAAAGTTCAGAAAATTTGCAGCCTGATGATGCAGTAGAAAAGAAAACCCATTTTCTGGGGAGAAATTCAAGCTGGCTGCAGAAATTAGCCTTGGTAATGGGGAGCCAAATGTTAATTGCCAAGACAATGAGGAAAATGTCTCCAGGACATGTCAGAGGTCTTCATGGCAGCCCCTCCCATCACAAGCCAGGAGGCCTAGGAGGGAAACATGGTTTCTTGGGCCAGGCCCAGGGACTTGTTGCTTTGTGCAGTCTTGGGACTTGGTGCCCTGCATCCCAGCTGTGGCTAAAAGGGGCCAATGCACAGCTTAGGCCATTGCTCCATGGGGTACAAGCTCCAAGCCTTGGCAGCTTCTACGTGGTTTTGAACCTGTGGGTGCACAGAAGTAAGGAATTGACGTTTGGGAACCTCCACCTTGATTTGAGAGGATGTATGGAAATGCCTGGATATCCAGGCAGAAATTTGCTGCAGGGGTGGAGCCCTCATGGCAAACCTTTGCTAGGGCAGTGCAGAAGGGAAATGTGGGGTCGGACCCCCCACACAGAGTCCCCACTGGGGCACTGCCTAGTGGAGCTGTGAGAAGAGGGTCACTGTCCTCCAGACCCCAGAATGGTAGATCCACTGACAGCTTGCCCTGTGCACCTGGAAAAGCTGCAGACACTCAATGCCAGCCCATGACAGCAGCCAGGAGAGGGGCTGTACCCTGCAAAGCCACGGGGGCGGAGCTGCCAAAGGCCATGGGAGCCTACCTTTTGCATCAGCATGCCCTGGATGTGAGACATGGAGTCAAAGGAGATCATTTGGACCTTTATGGTTTGACTGCCTCACTGAATTTTGGATTTGCTTGGGGCCTGTAGCCCCTTCATTTTGACCAATTTCTCCCATTTGGAGTGAGTGTATTTTCCCAATGCCTGTACCCCATTCTATCTAGGATGTAACTAACTTGCTTTTGATTTTACAGGCAGAAGGGACTTGCCTTGTCTCAGATGAGACTTTGGACTGTGGAATTTTGAGTTAATGCTGAAATGAGTTAAGACTTTGGGGGACTGTTGGGAAGGCATGATTGGTTTTGAAATGTGAGGACCTGAGATTTGGGAGGGGCCAGGAGTGGAGTGATGTGTCCCCACCCAAATCTCACCCTGTATTGTAATAATCCCCACACGTCAAGGGTAGGGACAGGTGGAGATAATTGAATCATGGGAGTGGTTTCCCCCATACTGTCCTTGTGGTAGTGTGTAAGTCTCACAAGATCTGATGGTTTTATAAATGGGAGTTCCCTTCCACAAGCTCTCTTGCCTGCCACCATGTAAGACAAGACTTTGCTTCTCCTTTGCCTTCTGTCATGATTGTGAGGCCTCCCCAGCCATGTGGATCTGTGAGTTCATTAAACCTCCTTTTCTTTATAAATTACCCAGTCTCAGGTATGTCTTTATTAGCAGTGTGGTAACAGACTAATACAGTGTGTGTGTCTGTGTGTGTGTTTGCGGGGGGGCATTATAAAAATTTTCCTGACACTTAAATGTATATAATATGGTAGTAGTTAGATTTGGTTTTCTCTTTGGGTATCGTCTAGCCTTCTGGGAAGCTTTTTAACACTACAAATGTTGGGATATGTGGCCAAATCCTCTGTTTTAGGAGGTTTAGAGTGGGGTCCTAATTCTATGTGTGTTGATTTCTAGGGAACATCCAGGGCTAAGGATGACAGACTGGGGACCCATACAGTTGAGGAGACCTCAGATCAAAGGCTTGTATTAACCTCAGATCAAAGGATGGTTCATTGCTGCACGATGTATGATAATAAAATACCAGAAACTACCTAAAAACCAATCAGTAGGTGACTGGTAAAATTAATTATGGCCCATCTGTACAGTGCATTATTATACAACCAACTAAAAATGATGAAGTAGAACCAGGTACTGTGCAAGCTTTTTACATTCATGATTTTATTTAATCCTTCCAACAAATCTGTAAGGTAGGCACTATTATTATCATCTCCAGTTTTTGTATGAAGAAACTGAGAATCAGAGAAGTTACTTGTTCAAAGTCACAGTACGTGATAATGTCAGAATTTGAATGCAGGACCTTGGACCCTGAGTGGGTGGGGATTTTGATAACCATGCCCTTCTTCCCTCTGAACCAAACATGTCATCTAGTTTTCTCTTCCTGGAATGCCTTTCCCTTCTCTGCCCTTTGCTTTTTCATCTCCTTAAGATCTTTTATCCTTAAGATCTCATGTCAAATGCCACATCCTCAGGCATGAGTTCCTGACTTTTCTGAGTAGCTTACATACCTTTATTATTTTCTCCTAGTATGTGTACTTCTAATCACAGCCTGGATATTTCTGATGACTTATATGATCACTGGATTATTGTCTTTCTCCCACTATGCAGGAAGCTCCCTGAGGCTAGGGTTCTTATACATTCTTGTACTCTCATCTCTCAGCACAGTGTCTGATGCATAGCTGTCCCTCGATAAATATTTGTTGAATAAATTAAAGAAGAACAGAGAAGTACTCAAGCCAGCTCAAGAAATGAGTAGCTTGTTGTAAGGCCATGACTCATGAGCATCCCGGACAGGGACTGCAGAGTTTCAGGAGATGTGGTTATTCTTCCTGCCTCTCCACAGCTGAATAGCCACAAGGTTCCTGCCTTTTCCCTTTGCATTTGCTCCAATTGTTCTTGTTCCTTATGGACAGCTTCCTTTGCTTCAGCTTGTTCCTGTCCAGTAATGATTGCCCCATCTTTTCTAAACCAGGCTTTCTGCTTCTGAAGCTGCTAATGATCAACCCTTATTCCCAACGCACTAAACCCAGCTCACCATCTCAAGCTGGGCCACATCAGTCATAGGCACAGCCAGCCTATGGATGAGTCATACTGGTCCTGATAGAGGTAGGTGAGGGAATGAGTCATGCAGAGAGAAATGTAGACATCCAGCAAAGCAGAGTCTGTGACCAGGATAGCCCTCTGCCTGAAGGAGGTATGGGTTTTTCAGATACCCTGAAATATAGCTATATCATCTGCTAAAAATCTCAGTCTCTTAAAATTTCTCATCCCTGTTTTGAATATGCCTATACCTTTTACTGTTCAGAGAGGAAAATAAAAGGGACTCTGAACTCAAAAGATGACATGAGAAAGATATACATTTTCTATTGAATATCTTTTGGTTATTTTTGTTGTGGCTATTATTCTTTTACAAAGGTTGCTTCATATTGTGCCATCTCACTTTGTACCTTGGCTTAGAAGAAATTCATCGTGGTCGTCAGTGTTATCTTGGGGTTTCTTGAGCTCAAAAGATGATGCTAACCAGGTTACCTTTTGAGTAGAATCATGGTCTCAAGCCTCATCCTGGTAAGCTTTCCTTCTGGATGAGGCTTAGACAGGGAGATCCATAGGGAGCTCTCTGGGCAACTACCTGGGTCAAGAGTGAAATAGTCAGGAGAACTTCACAGTGAAGTTGTAATATCAAAATGACTAGTTTGTGTAATTGACTATGCAAATTGGTCAATTCAATTAAAAATAGTCAGTGATTCTAAGTTGCATAATTGAAATCTTATTCTGCAAGACGTGGGCTTCTTTAAGAACATTGAGTAACAGTTTTTCTGAGTGTCACTAGTTCCTTCAACACCTCATGAAATGGGGTGTGTGCATGCATGTGTGTGTGATGGGGCTTGAGGATAGGAAGGGTGAAGAGGAAATATCTTGTCAGTGCCATCCTGCTCCCTTGCAACTATCAGGCTATTCCTGTAATTTTTTGACACTTTAAAAGAAGTTTTATCTCATTAAAAAAATTAAAATGTTTAAGTATATTTTATAATTGCAAAAATAATACATGCCTGTTGTAATTTCAGGCCCAAGTCCACTTCCTATGTGCCACTTGTAACAGTTTGACGTGTCCTTAAAGAACTTTTCAATGCACATATAAACATATACTAATGACATTTATTTTTAAAATAACTATACTACAACTTTTTTGCCATATCAATATAGCATCTTCCCATCTAAGTATATATTATGCTACCTCATTCTTTTCAATGCTACATAAAATTCCATATATTCTCCAATTTATTTACTCATTTTTCTATGGTTGTACACTTAAGATGATGACTCTTTGCAAAAAGAGAAAATACCAGACTGCAATAAATGACTGGTGTGTATGTGTGTGTGTGTGTGTGTGTGTGTGTGTGTGTGTTTACGTAGACTTTTAAATTCATCCTCACGCTTCTGTATAAATGAAAAATTTCACTTTCTTATGAAAACCCCCAAAATAGGGCCGATAGTTCCTTATAGAAGTTGACACTTTCTGAATGGTTTCTTTTTCCTTTTTTGCCAGTTAATCCAACAACGTGTAGAGTTTATTCCTTAAGTGAAGAGGGCATTGTGTGAAACATTCCATTGCTTAATTACCTCTGGATCACTTGTCATAGCCCTAATAAAAATGTACACCCATGGCCATGAATGCTTAATCACATTTGCTGCAAGGAGAGTAAGCTATTGAGAGAGAGGAACGGGAGGATGTTAAATGTTGGGTCTTGTTTAGAATATAAAACACTTTCTCCACATTGGCAAAGAAGTGCCTTGCCTGAGACCTGTGGGTTGGGAGTTACAGAGCTGGTACTGGTGGTCTCTGGAAAATCCCAGGCCCTTGTCTGAACATGTATGCCTTGGGGGTTGGAGACTGGAAGAGGGGAGTGTTTAATTTTACAAAAGTATTCTGCTTCTTATAAAAGATCAGCCTCTGGCCTTCTTTCAGATAACCTGTTTGTATTAAGTTCAACAAATAGTTACTGAAACCCTACAATATGCACATTCTTGGTACTGAGATCAAGTGGTGATCAAAGCAGATAAGAAACCTGCCTTCATGGAGTTTACATGCGAGTAGCAAGGCACAGATATGAACAAAGCCACTAATAAAGAGACAGCATCAGAGAGGCCAAGAAATACAGTGTGTAGAGGCAAGTGACAGAGAGGGGTGGGATGGTCAGTGGTCAGGGAGAGGCCCTCTTCAGAGGAGCCAGCGGGTAGGGTTTAAATGAGGTGAGTAAATGGGCCAAGCAGTATCTTGGGACAGATCATCTGTTTAGGACCAAGGATCATCCATTAATTCTCCTGGTGAAGATGCTGCCCCCACAGAGTTGATCTTGGGAGTTACTTCACTTCACAGGGAGCAAAATTTTTGAGAGATTTCCCAATAAGTAATCCTTGTTGTAGCTTTGCTATCCAGTGTAAGTACTCAATATCTACACGTAGCTAGTAGATACCATATTAGACAGCAAATATAAAGAACCTTTCTATCTTTGTCAAAAATTGACAGTGTTGTACTAGAGGATTTTTAATGGTTAGATGCATTATTGCCAATAACAACAATACTGATGATATGTAATGGTAATTCATGATACTGATATTATTTATCATTTACTAGGCATGTAATATATGCACTGTACATATATTATCTTATGCCAACCTCATCAAAACCCCACTTAAACAGGTAGATTTACTCTCATTCTACAAATGAGAATTCTCAGAGGGTAGAGTAAGTTACTCAAGGTAGTACTGCTAATAAATGGGGGAACTGGGGTTACAACACATTTTGGCTGAAATGAATGCCCATGTTCTCAGCCACTGTAGGATGTGGCTTATGCTGCTTTTAGATCCATGGGATAGTTCCTAGAGCTGAAAAAAATTCCCAGAAGGGACAGCCTGGATGGCTTTTAGTAGGGAGATGACTCTTTATTCTATTATGGAATAACTGGAATACTCAGTTGACGTATCAACCACTTTAAACTTCTCTGCAGCTGAAAGTCTAATGAAAATTTCAACTAGTGTCCCCCTTCTCAATATACTTTGCTGTTATCTGTTGAAAACTTGTAACTGTACAAATGTACAGTGTCTATAGAGTAATAGGAGTCCCTGGAGTTGTGCAAGAAGCAATCTGAACAATGCTAGGTGGTGGCTAAGTTCTATGTGGTCTTTTGTTAAGTGTAGGGAGACTTTAAGACTTCCTAAAAGTAAGTGACTGAAGCTTGTCTAAGAAAAAGTAAAATATTTAACAGGTGCTCGTCAGTGATTCCTGCAGAAACCACCCACACATGCTGATATTTCAGGGCTGGGACTCATTCCCACTCTACAGACTCTTGATGGCGTGACTCAGCTGTCATGAGGCCCGAGACATAACTTAAAGCGTAATTTGTCACTGCAGCCCACAGTCAAGAAATATTAGGGCTGAGCAGATCCGGAGTAAGGAAGATGGAGGCAGGGAAGGAGAGGAGGAAGAGAGAATAAGCTAGAACAAGAAGTCTAGTAATAGTAATGACAACCACCATTCATTGAGTCCCTGTTGTTTACCAGTCACTGGAGAAGTTACTTTACAACAATCTCATAAGGTAGGTTTTGTTACTTCAATTTACAAATGGGAAAGTAAACTAATAGAGTTAGTGCAACAGCGAGCAAGTGAACCTAGGTATTCCTGAACCCAAGATTATAGTATTTCTTTGAGTCAAATCAGAGAGACAGAGTGTGCTAGAAAGTGAGTGGTCAAAGCATAGAGCTCAGTTTTTGGGAAAACCAATCGGGGCCCTTATTAGAAATGAGTCGAATAGGTAAAGTTGAGACAAGGACTTCTACTTCCAACTAAGATGAAGGAGTTTTCTTCCTGCCCGAAATAAGCAAAAAGGAAACAAAATATATAAAACAATAGGTTTTCAAGACACTGGACATCAGACCATGAAGGACAGTGATCCCTGACAGATGGGAAACAAAAACCGTAAGCCCTGCGTTTGCTTCAGAAACCTGCAAACCTGAGAGAGTTTCCAGATTGTGGCACAAAAAAGGAACCCAGGGTGGAGCCCAGCGAACTCCTTGAATTGAGGAGATGGGAATGAAAGTTTAGAGAAATCAGAGTGGGAGAATTTGTAAGAAGTGGAAGAGCACTGCATAGAGAAGAACTGCAGAGATCTGCAGAGGGTCGCTTTTGAGTATTCAGCTGAATACTGATCAGCACATACATATGACTAAACTACCCAAGGTCATGAAAAGACCACCAAAAAAAAGAGAAAAGGTGAGAGATAACAGGACCTGACATTTATATAGGGCCAGAGATGGTGCTTGCTCCCACCAGTGAGATGGGAAAACCTCATGATTTAATGAACATGGGTAGAGTACACAGAAGGGTCTGTCTTCAATAGTGGGGAATAATCATCTCAAGACTGAGCGTTGCTTGCATCTCATTTAACAAATCTTAAAATCTAGACATGAAAGGATCAAACTGTTTCCAAGTAACTAACTGCATCTCAGGACAAAGCTTGAGAATATCAGAAAGAATACAAGAATATCCAGCATTCCACAATAGAAAATTCATAATATTTGCATCTAATAAAAATTGCCAAGCACGCAAAGAAGCAAAAAACCCCTATAACCCAGAATAAAATTTAATTAATCAAAATGGATCCAGAACTGACACAGAATTATCAGAATTAGAATTATCAGAGGAAGGTATATTAAAATAGTTATTATAACTGTAATGTATATATTCAAAAAGTTAAGTATAGGCATGCAAAATATTTTTTAAAACATCCAAAATATATTTTTTAGCTGTGTAATTATACTGTGTAAGTTGAAATTAGTACCTGGAAGACATAAAAGTAGAAATCATACAAAATGAAATACAAAGAGAAAAGAGAATTTGAAAAATAAACAAAGCATCAGTGAACCATGGAATAACTTCACACGGCCTCATGTATATGCAATTGGAGTCCTAGAAGAAGATAGAAATGGACAGAAAAAGTATTGGAAGTAATGATGGATGAAAATGGCTAAAAACTATAAATTCACAAATCTAATCATTTCAACAAACTCCAAACGCAAGCAACTTAAAGAAAACTACACCAAATTATATCATCATCAAGTTGCTGAAAACTGTTGTTAAAAAAACCTTAAAAACAGCAGAGAAAAAGAGCATAATGTAGAGAGGAACAAGTATAGGGATGACAGCAGATTTCCTGCTGAACAATACAAGTGACAAGGCAGTGCAGAAACATTATTAAAGTCCTGAAGAGGGAAACTGTCAATCCAGAACACTATACCTAGAGGAAATATATTTCAAAAAAAGGGCAAAATAAAGATGTTTTTAGACATGCAAAAGCTGAGAGAATTTGTTACCAGCAGATCACAGAAATTGTAAAAGGAAATTCTTTAGGCAAAAGGAATATAATAGCAGTTGAAAATAGGAATGCACACAGAAGAATGAAGAGCACCAGAAATGGTAACTATATGAGCAAATACCTAGAGTTTTAAAAAATTATTTAAATGTCTTAAATGACAATTGACTCTTTATAGAAAAATAGTAACAATGCAGTGTGGGTTTTATATCATATGCATGATTAAATGTGTAATGATAATGCAAAAGTTGAAAGGGGAGGAATAGAATTATACTATTGTAAAGTTTTTATACTGTATGTAACATGCTCTGATATCATTTGAAGGCAGACTGTGACAAGATATATACTATAAACCCTACAATAACCACTAAAATAACAAAACAAAGAATTATAGCTAATAAAACAATAAAAGAGATAAATGATATAAAAGATTCAATTAACCTAAAAAGGCATAAAAAGAGAAAAAAAACCCCAAGTAATATGTGGGACAACTAGAAAGCACATAGAAAGATAGATTTAAATTTAGCAATATAAATTATCACATTAAATACAAATGGTCTAAATTTCCCAATTAAAAGACAGAGGTTATCAGATTGGATAAAAAAGCAATGCCCAATTATATTCTGCCTACAGAATTGCACTTTTAATATAAAGATACAAACAGGTTAAATGTAAAAGGATGGAAAAAGATACACAATTCTCATGATTTGAGGATTCCATATTTATGAATTAGCTTACTTGGTAAGATTTACTTGTAACTTCAAAATCAATACTCTTGGTGCTTTTGCGGCTATTTGTGGAGATGCACAGAATAGCAAAAAATTTGAGTCACCTAACAAACGCCCCATTACTGGCTGAGAACAAATAAGGCAACACTTTGTGTTCTTGTTTTAGCTTTTAAAAAGAGATAACCAGAGGATAAAGAAAGCAGGGGATAGTACAGTGTAGTGCAAGAACACTCTAGGGTCGTTTGAATGAAATTTGAATCCTAACTCTGTCACTTGTTAGTGAGACAACCTCAGTTAAGTTACTTAACACTTTTGAACCTTATTTTCTCTTCGTAAATATCAAGCAAATAGAATACATCATGATGAACTGCTTTTAGGATTTAAGATTATAATTTATGTGAGATATGTATATACGTATTTCTTTTAGGTGCAATTGTTCAATATTTGCTACTTCAGTGTTCACAGTGACTTTATAAAACACAGCTGCCATGAATGATAAGAATAGACTGTACTATACTAACACCAGTCAAAAGAAAGCTGGAACAGTTATATTAACGCCAGAAAGGTAAATCTCAGGTCAAAGAATATTACTAGAAAGAAAGGTTGTAACTTCATAGTCATAATGGAGTCAACTTTTTAAGAGAATACAACAGTCCTGAGGGTTTATGCCCTTAATAACAGAACTTCAAAATACCTGGGCAATAACTGATAACATTATTAAAAATGTACACATCTGCAACTATAGTCAAATATATTAAATAACTATTTCTCAGTAATTTCTAGAATCAGTAGACAAAATCAATAAGAATATAAATATCTGAACAACACTACCAACCCACTTGACCTAATTAAGTTTTATCAAATGCTCCACTGAGTGAAGGTAGAATATACATTGAACATTTATCAAGATAGACTGTATTCTGGACTACAAAGCAAGATTTAATAAATTTACAAAAGATTTAAATCATGCAAAAATATGAAAGTAATTTATAAATCAATAACAGATTTCTGGAAAATCTCCAAACAAGGTAACACACTTTTAGACAACCCATGTGTCAAACAAGAAAATAAATGAAAACTAGAAAGCATTTTGAACTAAATAAAATCAAATGCAACACATTGAATTTGCAACATACTGCTAAATAATACTTACGGTGAATTTTATAGTACTAAATGCTGATATCAGAAGAGAAGGAAGGTCTAGAATGAATGATCACAGCCTCCAGGTTAAGAAACTAGGGAAAAAACCCAAATTAAACTCAAGATAAGTAGAAAAAACATTAGAGCAGAAATCAATAAAATAGAAAGCAGAAAATAAATAGAAAAAATAAAACTAAAAGGTGTTTTTTTGAGAAGATTAAAAAATTGATATGTGTCTAGTGAGGCTGACTAGAAAATAAAGACAGAAGACACAAATTACCAATATCAGATGTGAGAGGTGACATTAATGTAGATAATACAATTTTAAAAGGTTAATAAGGGAATATTATAAACAACTTTCTGTAAATAAGCTCAACAACTTAGATAAAATGGTCAGTATTCCATGAAAGACATGAACTACCAAAGATTACTCATGAAGAAATATATAACCTAAGTATCCCTGTATCTATTTAAGGAATTTAATTTGTTGTTTAAAAACCTTCCATCAAAGAAAACTTTAGGTCCAGATGGTTTTATTGAAGAATTCTACCAAACACTTAAGGGGGTAATGATAACAATTTTATACAAACTCTTGTAGAAAATTGAAAAGGGAGAACTATGTCCCAACTCGTTAGATGAGGTCAACATTAGCCTATATCAAAACCTAACTAAAATATTATAAGAATATAAAATTATAGATAAAAATATTTCATGAACATGAATAAAAATTATAAACGAGATTTTGACGAGTGAAATTTAACAACTAATATGCACATATATACACGTATGTGCATACACACATGTACACACACACATCATGATTAATTGGGATTTTTCCCAGAAATGCAACGTTGTTTCAATACTCAAACTTAATTGATGTAATTCTCCATATTATAAAATAAAAAATAAAATATGAGCATCTCAATAGATGCAGCAAAAAGCATTAAAAATATTCAACATTTATTCTTGATTTAACCTCTCAGCAAACTCATAGTATTAATGGCAGGAGACTTTCTCAGCCTAATAAAGGACAGTACAAAAAACCTACAGCTAACATCATACTTAATGTTGAAAGATTAAATGCTTTTCCCTAAGATCAGAAACAAAGCAAAGATGAGTACTCCCACCACTTTTATTCCACATTGTACTAGAGCTTCTAGCCAATAGAGTAAGACAAGAAAAAGAAAGAAAAAACATCCAGATTGGAAATGAAGAAGCAAAATTGTCTTTGTTTGCAGAAGACATGATTATTTATGTAGAATCCAGAAAAAAGCATCTTGAACTTATAAATAAATTTAGTGTACTTCAGACTTGAGATTAATATAAAAAGTCAATTTGCCACAGACAACTGGAAATCTCAATTAAAAAAATACAATTTACAACAGTATCACAGACATGAAGTACTTGGGAATAACTCTGACAAAAATGTAAAGGACCTATGAATTGAAACTACAAAAATAAAGGACTATGTATGAAAACTATAACACATTTCTGAGAGAAACTAAATAAGTTCTAAATAAATGGAGAGAGATGTTCATGGGTTGAAAGATTCACTTTTGTATAAGATGTGAATTCTCCCCAAATTGATCTATATATCCAATCTGATCTCAATTAAAATCCCAGTGAGAATTTTTTTCAACTTTTGTTTTAGATTCTGGGGCTACCTGTGCAGGTTTATTACCTGTGTATATTGTGTGATGCTGAGGTTGGGGTATGAATGATCTTGTCAACCAGTTACTAAGCATAGTATGCAACAGTAAGTTTTTCAGCCCCTACACCTTCTTTCTCCCCCCTGCCCCACCAGTAGTCCCCAGTGTCTACTGTTGCCATCTTTATATCCATGAGTATCCAATGTCTAGCTCTCCCCTATAAGTGAGAACATGTGGTATTTGCTTTTCTGTTCCTACATTAGTTTGCTTAGGATAATGGCCTCCAACTGCATTCGTGTTGCTACAAAGGATGTGATTTTTTTTTTTTTTTTTTGAGACGGAGTCTCGCTCTGTCGCCCAGGCTGGAGTGCAGTGGTGCCATCTTGGCTCACTGCAAGCTTCGCCTACCGGGTTTACGCCATTCTCCTGCCTCAGTCTCTCCGAGTAGCTGGGACTACAGGCGCCCGCCACCACGCCGGGCTAATTTTTTAGTAGAGATGGGGTTTCACCGTGGTCTCGATCTCCTGACCTTGTGATCCGCCCGCCTCGGCCTCCAAAATGCTGAGATTACAAGCGTGAGCCACCGCACCCGGCCCGATTTCTTTTTTTTTTTTAATGGTTGCATAGTATCCCGTGGGGTATATGTACCATATTTTATTTTTCCAGTCTACCATTGATGGGCACTTAGATTGATTCCATGACTTTGCTATTGTGGATAGTGCTGCAATGAACATGCAAGTGCATGCTTCTTTTTTGGTAGAAGGATTTGTTTTCTGTTGGATATATACCCAGTGATGGGATTGCTGGGTTTTGAATGGTAGTTCTGTTTTCAGTTTTTTGAGAAATCTCCAAACTGCTTTCCACAGTGGCTGAAAAAATTTACATTCCCACCAACAGTGCATAAGCATTTTCTTTTATCCTCATCTGTTGTTTTTTTGACTTTTTAATATAACCATTCTGATGGGTATGAGATGGTATCTCATTGTGGTTCTGATTTGCATTTCTGTGATGATTAGTGATGATAAAATTTCTTCATATGTTTGTTGGCTGTTTGTATGTCTTCTTTTGAGAAGTCTCTGTTCATGACTTTTGCCCATTTTTTAAACATAGGGTTGTTTTTTTCTTGTTCTGTTATTTCTTATAGATTCTGGATATTAGACCTTTGTCAGATATAGAGTTTGTGAATATCTTCTCCCATTCTGTAGATTGTCTGTTTACTCTGTTGACAGTTTCTTTTGCTGTGCAGAAGTCCTTTAGTTTGATTAGGTCCCACTTGTGAATTTTTGTTTTTGTTGCAATTGCTTTTGAGGACTTAGTCATAAATTCTTTCCTAAGGGCCATATCCAGAATGGCGTTTCCTAGGTTTTCTTCTAGGATTTTTACAGTTCCCAACAAGAATTTGGATAGGAATCAATAAGCTGATTCTAAAATTTACATGGAAGTACAAAGGATCTAGAATAGCCAAAACTACTTTGAAAAAGAAGAAAAAAGTTGGTAGATGAATTTTACTTGATTTTAACGCTTATTACAGACCTATAATAATCAAGACAGTGTGGTACTTGCTTAAAAGATAGATAAATATGTAAATGGAACAGAATAGAGAGTCCAGAAATTGACCCATACATATATAGACAACTGCTTTTGACAGAGGTGCAAAGCCAATTCAGCGTAGAAAGGATATTCTTTTCAACAAATGGTGCTGAAATCATTGGCTAATCCACACGTAGAGAAATGAACTTTGGATCATACCCCTAATCATATAAAAATTACCTCAAACAGAATCTTAGACCTAAATATAAAGCCTAAAACCATAAAAAGTCTAGGAAAAAAGCCATAGGAGAAATTCTTTGAGACCTGATTTGGGTAAAGATTTCTTAGACACTAAATCAAAACCATGATCCATAACAAAACAGATTGATAAACTTCATCAAAATTAAAAATATCTCCTTTTTAAAAGACAGTGTAGAAGAATAAACAGACAAGAAGCACACTCGAAGAAAATATTTGCATATCATACATCTGATAAAGAACTTATATCCAGATTATATCAAAAACCCTCAAAACTCACTAATGAGAAATCAAACAACCCAACTAAAAAATGGGCAAAAGATTTGAAAAGAGGCTTCATCAAAGAAAAAATATATATGATAAATAAGCATCTGAAAAGATGCTCAGCACCATTATTCATTAGAGAAATTCAAATTAAAAGTATATTGAGATACCATTACATAGCTAGTAGAATGGGCAAAATTAAAAAGACTGACCAAGCCAAGGACTGGTGAGGATGTGGAGAAACTGGGAAGAAACACACACTATTTAAGGCAGGGTAAAATGGTACAACCATGTGGAAAGCAGTTTGGGAGTTTCTCAAAAGTTAAACCTACAGGAAGCATATTTAGCCATTTGCCCAAGAAAAATGAGAGCATGTATTCATACAAAGATGCATATATGAATGTTCATGGCAGCTTATTTTTAATAGCCCCAAACTGAAACCACCCAAAAGTCAGTCATCAGGTGAATGGATAAACAGTCTATGTTTTATTCACATAATGAAATACTACTCCTCAATGACAAAGGACGAACCATTGATACTTGCTACAACATGGATGAATCTCAAAATGGTTATGCTTCATGAAAAAAGCCAGACCAAAAAAGGGTACTCACTGGATGGCTCCATTTATATAAAATTCTGTAAAATGCAAACTAATCTATAATGACAATGCAGATTAGTGGTTGCATAAGGATTAGATAGGGAAGGAGGTGACCTGTGGTAGGGATTACAAAGGAAATTTATCTTAATTTTGGTGATGGTATTTTTTTTTTACAGGTACACACTTTTCAAAAGTTATCAAAATTTATACACTAAGTGTCTGCAATGTATTTATGTCAAATATAACTCCTAAAGCTGCTGAAAAAAAAAAAAGACTTGAGTTGGTCAACAGGATTCTACAGACCAAGACTGCCACTCCTGATCCTGGGAAAACTGTTATTTTTAAAAAAGTGGCAATGATCATCATCTCCATTAATATAGTACTTATAATATGCAAGGCATTGTTCTAAATGCTTCATATGTATTAACTTATTTAATCCTCATAACCACCAAGAGGTAGGCACTATTATGGTACCCATTTTACCTGTGAGGAAATTGAATCATCATAAGATTAAGTAACTTGTCTAAGGTTTCAGAGCCAGGAGTGGCAAAACTGGAATTTGACCCCCAGCAATCTTGCATCTGTTTCCATGTTCTTAATTACTGGCAGTAGGTGACACCTACCCGAAGTGCAGAGGCCTGCAGAAAGAGACATGATACTCTTGGGTGAAGCTGGAACAGGAAGAATTTCCTTATGTAAATGTGATTCTAAGCTTTAGTTTTGGGAAAAGGAATGAGCTGTAGAGAAAAGCCTCCTTCTTAAGGCAGAAGTGGAAATTTGTACAGCTGGTACAGGCTACTGGTTAGGTTTTTGTTTTCTTTCAAAAAAATTTTAGTTAGGTTTCATCTCTTATTGAAAATCTTTCCTTAATTTCAGTCCAACTCCCCTCCTTCCCATTTAGGCCTTCCTCTGTACTCTCAAAGCTCTAGTGCTAATCAATATCATAGCATTTATCCCATAAGGTTGGAATTATTGTTTTTGTTTCTTTTCCTAGTCTGAAGCCTCCTACAAAGTAATAGTAAAGCTAACATGATATGGCACTGCCACGATTCTAAGTATTTTACAAATATTAACATAATATTTGTCCAACGTTGTGATGGGTAGTATTGTTATCCACATTTTGCAAATGAGGAAAGTTAAGCGATGTCACAGAGTAGTGAGTGGCCAAATGAGATCTTTGCTTTCTGGCTCCGGGGATGAATTTCTGGTAATAGTTTGGAGTTGTCTCTTCCTGTCTTCATGTTTCAGAGCCTAGCACACAATAGGCACTCAATGTGTACTTAGTGAACTCAACAGAGCAATGGGTCACCATTCATGTGAGGCTACCAGTTTTCACTGGTGTCTAGACACACAGCACCATTCAGCTGAACAGAACACAGGGTTGTGGGAATGGAAAGATAAGATAAATGAGGAAATTAAATATTGATGAATATTCAGAATAGAAGGGTTGGGGTTTTGAGAGAACATGGGATCTTCAGCAGTGTTTTTTATTTTTCTTTGCTGTGTCTGGCTTTCTCTTTCCTATGAATAAAGTCTCAACAGCTGAGAATAATTCATACTTTATTTAAAATCCATTCTGTGAGCACTGGCTGCAGCAGTAATTCTCTCATTACACTCTGGGTTTCTTTTTAATCATTTTCTAGGTAGATCAGTAAAATTCTTCACTGGGGCCAAAGGTTGGATTCCCCCTCTAATGATAAGATTTCCAGGATACATGACTGATCTCCAGCCTGTAAGCAGTGGCCACACTTACTTTTTGTTCCTGTATAATTGAAATCTATCAATTAGAAACTATTAAAGAGCCCAATGCAAATTGTAAAATTTTTTCTTACAGGAAATGAGCCTTTCCCCTGAAATAAAGAGTCTCCTACTTTAATACTGCTGCTTTGTTCTGTAATGATCCAGCCTTAGCTGCAAGAAGCCATTTGCTGCGTTACTTAGAGGCAGTTTACAAAAGGGTTTTGATCTCTGCCTTATAGCTTTTAGAGCCGAGGGGAACCTAAGTAGAATGGAACTAACTTAGAGATAGGGTGGGTTTGAAACACAGCCCCCCTTCTCCTCTTGGATTCAAAATCTGCCCTAGTGTAGGCTTGTTTATTTTTATCACACAGGACCTCAGTTAGAGTCCTCTGGTTGTGTTGCAGTATTCCCTCATCTTCTATTACCACCAAGCAGAAGTACCTAGATATCTTCAAACTTCCTTGAAACTCCATTACATGCAAATTCATTATAAATGGTCTCAGGAACAAGAAGGAGGCAGAAACCCAACAGACAGAGCAACCAATCAACCAAAAGCCAAACAAATAAAATCAACAGAAAGATTTGAGGGGCTGTATCTGACCTGAAAAGGCTTTACTATTTACTTCCCACAGTGCAGTTTGATCGCCTCAGACATCATGCTTTTAGACTGCAGTAGTGCTGAAATGATCAATTATGCAGGTGTTCTAATGCAATTAAGCCTCATTTACTTTGTACTTTACATTCATTCACTGGAGCTGAGGCTCTCTAAGCTCTCTAAGATACAGGATTATTTTAGATATTTATAATTTCCATACATGTCTCCTTTGAGAATATTACGAAACCCTAGATATATAGAATTGTTTAAAACCTGCTTGTTTATTTCAACTGGGGAATTTTCTTCATGATTAAATGATTTATTTTATTCAAGGCTTATGACCGAACTTAACTAAGATTTCTATGTTCCAGTTATTAAAGCAAAAAATTCAAGCGTGCAAACAGCTAAAACCCAGCCAGGCATTTGCAGTGGTATTAGAATATCTTGTAACCATCAGTAACTACTTAAATGAGAAGCTGGGAAAGAGAAAGCCAAAGGACTCTGATTATATTTTCCTTGCAGATTGAGGTAAAATTTCCTGCCTGGGTACCAGGAAGTTGTACCGGTTTCCCAGAATGCATCACTTAGTCAGAGACACTATCTTTGTTTCCATTTCTGACATAACAGCTATTAGAGGGAAAGGGCTGTTTTTGGAAGCCAGAAAAGGATATCCCATTACAATAGAAGAGGATACAGACCCTGAGACCCTCTCTGAGACCCTTGCAGCTCAGCAGCAGCAATTAATGATGCTTCTTATTATGGCGGCTGCCTTTTTTCTTCTTTCTTTCATCCTTTTCTCTCTTTTTTTTCACTCCCTTCTTCCTCTTTCTTCCCCATCTCCTTCATTCCTTTTCCTTCCTTCTCCTCCTCTTCTCTAATTTCCATTCATTGCATACATAATTATTAAGTTCCTACTACATCCCAAGAACTCTTTAAATGCTGGGATATAGTTAGTGAATGAAACAAAGTCCCTGCCTTGGTGGAGCTGATAGTCTGATTAGGGAGACAGATAATAAGCAAACAAGCAAATCAATACATAATAGAATGGCAGGTACCATGAAGAGTGAATTAAAAAAAAAGTATGATAAAGTGGGAGAGGGATGAGGTGCTCTTTTTGATTGGTGTTTGCAGAAGGCATCTCTGATGAGGTGAAATTTGGATAGAATGATGTATTAGTCCATTCTTGCATTGCTAAAAAGAAATACCTGAGACTGGGTAATTTATAAAGAAAAGGTTTAATTGATTCACAGTTTCCTAGGTTGTACAGGAAGCATGGTGGCTTCTGCTTCTGAGGAGGCCTCAGGAAACTTACAATCATGGTGGAAGATGAAGGGGAAGCAGCACACCTTACATGGCAGAAGCAGGAGGAAGAGAGATTGGGGAGAGGTGACACACACTTTTTAACAACCAGATTTCATGACAATTCACTCACTAGCATGAGAACAACACCAAAGGGATGGTGCTAAACCATTCATGAGAAACCTGTCTCCATGATCCAGTCACCTCCCACCAGGTCCCATCTCCAACACTGGGGATTACAATTTGACATGAGGTTTGGGTGGGGATACAGATCCAAACCATATCAAATGGAGTGAGACATTTGAATGTCTAAGGGAAGAACATGGGAAGCAGGGAGCAAGGACATAAATGGGAGGAGAATAGAATCAAGGCTCAGATTATATGGGTCGTTGGAGGCCTTAAGAAGAGCTTTGGCTTGTATCCTAAGCATGATAGAAAGTCGTCTAAGAGTTGAGGGAAGAGAAGTGAAATGACCAGATTCATATTTTAAAAGGAACAGTTTGGGTGTTGACTATCAAGGGTGCATTATAAGCATGGTCCCCCATGCCATTCAGTCATTCAATCATCCAGCCTTTACCGGGTGTGATGCTACTTCAAGTCAGGCACTTGGCTAACACAGGGGCTGTAAAGTAGACAGAACATGATCTCTTCCTTCACGAAGCTCAGAATAGGGAAGATCTCTCAACTATTTAAGTGTATCCTCAAGGTCTACTCTCCACTGTCCACATGGTGATTTCTCTGATTTTTTAATGTATCAGTCTAGACACTGACTCTAGAAACTCTTTGCATTCTCCCAAAACAAGCCATCTACAACAGAAACATTGGTAAACAATGTAAAACTTACTTAAGATTTCGTAGGCTAGATTTAAGAAAGTGTTTATATCACACACTTTCAAGATCTTTGGATCTCATTATACTTTTGTGTGGCCTGCCACAGTTTCGTGGATGCTAGCAGAAGACATGAAACTCCTGGGTCAGAGACAAAGGGCATTTTGTTATTCACAGCAATAATAATTGTCAGAGTATCAGCATCTGTTTTGGTTCCCTGAGCCAAATCCCACAGGGTGACACAAAGAGAGCCAGATAACATCTGCACATGCAGCATATTGGTTACAAGAGAAGAACACCAAATTTAGGAAACTTGAATTTTTTAGAATTTAATTTTTTAATTTTTTTTAGAGATGAAGTCTAACTCTGTCACCCAGGCAAGAGGCGGTGGTGTGATCATAGTTCACTATAGCCTTGAAGTAATCCTTCCACAGCAGCCTGCCTAGTAGCTGGGACTACAGGCTTCACTATGCCACCATGCCTGGCTATTTTTTTTTCTTTTAGTTTTTAAGATAGAGGTTTCCCTGTGTTGCCCAGGCTAGTGTCAAAGTCCTAGTCTCAAGTGATCCTCTTGCTTCAACCTCCTGAATAGCTGGGATTACAGGCCCAAGACACCATGCTCAGCTGAAACTTGAATATTTTCTAGTGGGCAATAAGCCTGCCAGATATTTGCTCTGGGGGAAACATTGTCTTTTTTATATTAGAAATGAACAAATCTGCCATTTGCTCTGGAAGGAGACACCACCTCTAACTTCCAAAGCTCTTTGCTATACAAGTGTCCTTGGAAAGACAGTCTGAGACAAAGGTCAGTGCAGAAACACAAGAGACCAATGGAGAGCTAGCCTTCCATCACATGCCTGATAATAAATTCCTCAAAACCTTCACTACATTTTATTGAGTTCCATAATTTCTCCCTCCTACATCCTCACTGGCATTTTTCTTTCTTTCTCCTTCCTGCTTCCTTTACAGAGCATTTGGCCTTTTTTTTTTTCTGTTATCTGAGCAATTCAGCTTTACTACCAAACTTGAATGCCTGTATTTTTACAAACCCAAAGTCCCCCATTTTCCTTAGAAGGTGGTTTCACAGTCTTTTCTTAATAACCTAGAATGCTTTTTGGGGTTCATTGTTTGTTCAAGTGGCTAATGAAAGTATCTCGTCCAAATCTATACTTCTCCCCATAAGAATGTAATTCTAGCATGCTGTGAATGCTCTTATAAAAAGTCTGTCCTGGGTATAGTGAGAATGTGAGTTGAGAGAAGTCATTTTTTCCAGAGTGAAGAGAATGGGAATTGGTGTGAATGATTTGCAAGAGGAGAAGGAACCATAGTGTTTCTAATGATTGCTTACATACTTCCTAATTTTCTGCTTCTTGATGTATCTTAATCTACTTTACCATTCTTCAGTGGTTGGGCATTTGGATGAGTTCCAGTGTCTTATAGTTGTAGAGAGAAAAGTAATCATATCTGCAATATTACTGTGTTGTGAACATTATTGAAAATGTACTGGGTGCCTGACCTTGTGTTATTCTGGAGTTAATGAGGTAAATAAGGCATACTTTATTTTCAAAGAGCTTATAGTCTAGTGGAGCAGACAAACTTATGTGTGCAAACAGATCACTGACTATCATAGAGAGACTTAGTAAGTACTTGTTGAATTAATAGTTGCTCAATGAATGGGCCAAACTTATGTTCAGTGTCTATTGGATTCACTGGGGTGAGCTCCCATGGAATGATGGGCTTCAGATACATGCTGAGTCTGGAGGATGGAGGAGGGAAAGGGGAGGTCCACTAGGCAGGATAAATGGAGAGAGTCAGATGAAGAGGTGATAATATGTGGGATGGCTTTGAGAAATAAGTTAGTAGTTTGGTTGGGTTGTGGAGAGAAGGGTTGGGGAGTGTGGTTTGAGATCGAATAGTGGTGGACTTCGAGTAATAGGCTTTGGTCCTTTGAACGATGTCAGGATCCCCTGAAAATTATTATTTTCAAAGAGGCATGACATCCTTTCTCAGATGTGGTGCATATTTGAGATAAAAAACTATTAATCTAATGGTTTAAAATACCAAATGGGAAATTCTCAGTGGCCTGATTGCAACGACATAGGGGAAGTTCAAATTGCATGTGTTTTAAATCTTTCTAGTAAGCAGAGTAGTAAGTCTTAAATAATCAGAGAACACTTTTTGGGGAGTGAAACCACAAAAAAATTTCCTTAACATAATGCAAATCAAACCTCTGTGTTCTAGGGAAACACTGGCAGAGAAGATACTTGGGAGGAGTTGGAGAGCAGCTCTTCTTTCATTGGCTTTGTGCTCCCATCATAGTGTTTGCCTGGTGTATTTGTGTGCTTCTATTCACGTGCAATCTAGAATTGATGAAGATTTGCTCATTAATCAACGAGGCTCTCTGGATTTCATAACCACGTTTGACTTTTACCAAATTTGTTATTTCAAAGCAGTAAGCCCAGTCTGTCACCACTTTCACACACTGGCTCCTGTGATCAAGAATGAGTTAAGCGTAGGAATGATTCTCTAATGTGGCATCCTATGGTGTGACAAAGCTAAAAAAAAAAAAAGGAATTTATATTCAGACAGACTGGGTCCAAATTCCAGCTCTTTTATTTACTAGGGATGGGACTTGGGCCAAGTTACCTAATAGCTTTGAACTTCATGTTTTCCTTGGTACAAATTATACAAAACACAACCCAATTACAGGATTTTGAGAATTAACTGGGACAAAGTTTTCATATGCAATGGCCGCCATCCCTCCCTTCTTTGTATTCTCTTTCCATTCTTTCCCCTTCAGTAATTGTGTTAGTAACAGAGTTATGGAGAATTTTCTGGGACATTTACAGACTGGTCTGAGCCATCGCACCATCCTGTGATAGTTTTTCTTCTCAGGAGTGGAAAGTGCATTCTTCAAACAGAGCATAACCGCTGTTGTGCTCCACCTTGTTCCCTTCAGGACATTCAAAGGTCTGCATTGAAGAAAATGAATGCCCCAATTCCTCTGGTGAAAGCCTCTTTTGTTTAGAAATATAACATTCTTGCATCTCTGTAAATAGTAGAACCGTGTCCCAATAATGAAAATGAAGTTGGAATCAGAATCCACCCTGGGATCACAGTTACTTTCCTTAAAAGACCAATCAAAAAAGATCAGATCATCACAACCCTCTTGACTGGAGGGTTTGCCTGGTTAACCCTAGACCAGTTTCTCAGCCTCAGCACTGTGACATTGTGGGCCAGATAATGCTTTGTTGTGGGGGCTATTCTGTGTGTTGTAGGATGTTTACCAGAATCCATGGCCCTTACTCGTCAGATGCTGGTGGAATCCTTTCTAATTCTGACAATGAAAAATGTCTCCAGACATTGGCAATGTCCCCTGGCAGGCAAAATAACCTCCCTGTTGAGGACCACTGGCTCAGAGGTTTAGCTGTAGATTATGGGGAAATCCCCTCAGTCCTTATCCCCACCCTACCTCCACCAATTAGCAATTGGGTTTCAGACCACTGTAGATCATAAGGAATCTCACTTATGTGAGGAGGGCTGAAAGCAGTGTACACTATACAGAAAAATGAGCAAGTGTACTTCTGTGATCAGTCTTTGCCTCTCTGTTTATTTCTCCCATACTGTGTTTAAATTATTCAAAATCTAATATGGTTTAGAGAGAGAGAGAGAGAGAGAGAGAGAGAGAGAGAGGGCATACTTAAATTTGGAATACTTCAAATTAGGACCTTCTTTGCTCAACTGATATCATAGTATAGAGTTACATATTTTGGTTGCCTACAAAGACAGAAAGACCAACATGTACGCATACTTCCATTGTATAAAATAAATTGCATTACTGGCACAAAACTGCTTCTAATGCATATAATTTATTAATTTTAATTAATTCTCTTCCTAGCTTATCTTGCAAATGGCAATCGACTTCTCTGTCCCCAATCTCTTGGAAGCATGGACTTACTTTACCTTCACACTTATGGCAGGAAATGTTAACTCACTGTGTGAATGGTTCCTTCCCAACTCAGCAGTAATGGAATGTGATCTCCTGATCCTCACGTAAGCACTGAATATCGATTCTCTAAGCTGCCTTGAACCTTTAAGAATAATGCCAAATTATACCTAGTCTGTAAATAGAAGATGAGTGTTTTTTTCTCCCTCTAGTTGCTTTCCACAGACTTTAATATACGAGTGAGTGATTTATAACACTAGTGACAAAGCTGCAACACAGCTTGAAATTTTATATAACGGCTGTAATACCACATCTATCATAATGAAAAATGTCTATGAAATCATTTTCTGCCAAAGAACATCTTCCTACATTCTATTAACAACTTGCTATCTGTATGAACACTGCATAGTGCTGAAATACATTGCTTTAAAATGGCCCTTGGGGGCGAGGCCAAATGTAGTCTTTGGAGTGACTAAAATTCCAATCAGTCGTAATCAATTAAGATGTTTTTGGTGGAACTCTCCATAGAAGGAAAACTAGGAGGGTAGAGAAGATGGTGGGGAAATGCATTCTTTCGTAAAAAAACCCTAATTTTGTCAGGATATTACTGTTTGGCAGTTGGATGGATTTAGATTCTCTTATGCTTTCAATTCTTGTCACATTTACCTAGGAGCTATCAACTTCTTGCTGTGCCCAATTTTTAAAAGAATATAATAGTCCCATCTGCCTATTATTACTGTGTTCTATTTGTAGTCATCTCTGCTTCAAGGAAAGGAGAAGAACTTCACCTTGATTTGTGCCCTTGTTCAACAAAGTCTTTTGCAATAGCCAGAGTGAGACACGTTTCCTCAGGAACTAAGAGAGCTTGAACTAAGAGGCTTTCCATGCATGGAAGCCTCTCACACTGTTGTGTAGAAACTTCTATGAAGTCTGTTTTCTTTGCCACCAACTGCCATCAAAGAGCTCTGTATGGAAGCTGGTGGTATGCAGATACATCTTCTAAAATCACAGCAAAAACGTTCATGGACTGGCTATTGTTTGACACAAGTTTCCATTCTCTTCTAGTTTATGATGCAAACTAGTTTTAAAATATTTTAGAATGTTTTCTTAGTAATTTTTAATCAGATACATTTAAAAAAAGAGTTTCTAAATTGTGAGTTTTAAAACTGTGTTCATTCAAGTTGTTTATTTTTAAAAAGAATATCTCTGCCAGGTATGGCGGCTCATGCCTTGTAATCTCAGCACTTTGGGAGGCTGAAGCGGGAGGATCGCTTGAGGCCAGGAGTTTGAGATGAGCCTTGGCAACAGAGTGAGATGTCATCTCTACAAAAATAAAAAAATTAGCCGGGCTTGGTGCATGCCTGTAGTCCTAACTACTATGGAGGCTGAGGTGGGAGGATCACTTGAGCCCAGGAGTTTGAGGCTGCAGAAAGCAATGATTACACCATTGTACTCAAGCTTGGGCAACAGAGTGAGACCCTGCCTCTAATATGAAATAAATATCTGAAGTATATGGAAAATTGCATAGGCATGCCAGTTTGACGCATTTCAGCTCAAAGTATCACCCTTGTAATTCTAAAAATATAAAGGTCTGGGCTTGGGTTTAGTGTGCAGTACAACCATTTTGGTAGCTCTCTCTCTCTACAACTCAGTTTTCTTATCTGTAAAATGAGGTATCTGCATTGCTTGCCTCATAATCCTCAACTATGATAAAGTATTTGAAAATGGTTTGAAAAATATGAAGTGCTGTTTTGATGCAAAGTATCATCATGAGGATGATGCGTGAAGAATTGTTCTCAGTGTTCCAGCATCCTGTTGGTACAGACCTCAGTATATTTGACCAAAGGGTTGCCCTGTCCTTGGTTCTGAATAGCATCTGCCAGCAAACACTGTCAACGAAACACATCTTTACAAGAATGCTTTTAACTGAAGACACCAGTAAGCCCCATGTTTTTTGTTTTGTATTTTCTCCCTGGAGAAAGTTACTATAGTTTTTTTTTCTCCATCTTGATTTTTGCATTTCCATTTATTAAATACTGGCTTGAAGTAAATAGAATTATAAGCTGTTTCACTATTGTATATGTCATATTTACTTTTTGGAAGTTATTCTTTGTTTTTAACAGTTACAGATTTTTGCCTGAATATTTGGGGACAGGTACTTCCCTCTCCAGCCATACCCAATCCTTTGCTGGTTTCTGAATGTGAAAAGGGCTATCATTGAGTGTCACTAATTAGAGATATTTCTGGAACTCTAAGTCAAGAAGGAGAGTGAGCATGCATTTGGTACCTAATCTGTGCCATAGGATCTGTTGAGAATCAACACATTCTATTTCATATATACCTCATAACAACCCTGGGGGGAGGTTTTAGCATTCTGATTCAATAATAGATACAACAGGGCCTCAGTGAAATGAAATAATACATCATTTGTCATGTAGCTGATAATTAAACTTAGGTCTCTATTGCTTAACATGCAGTAGTCTCTCTAGTACACCAGCTTGGGGAAGGGTAACATTTTGGGATGGGGTCCTGAAATTAGTCCATCTACTTCTGTGGCTGTGGTTACAGGTATCTTGGTTACTGTCTGGGGATAGCAACTAGTAGTAGATAGTTTGCCCTGTGAGCTCCAGTTATTTCTTATTTCCACAGCAGATGAGAAACACAGTCAAGTTGCTGCTAATTATTAATGGCCCCAAAGTCACGTAATAACACTGCCTCACCTTATACTTGTGATTTGTAAAATCAAAATTGATTTTTCGTATGTTACCTCCTTTGATTTTTTCCACACCTGTGAGGCAGGGATCATGGAAAGCATTGTTCTCCATTTTCCAGAAATGGAGGCAGATCTCAAGCTAAGTGACTTGCTCAGGTGGCTATGAATCCTCCATACTCCTTTATGAAACCAAACTGCTTCATAGTATGAAGATCGTTAGTGTTCTCAAGTCCCCAAGTCCCTAAAATATGCTTTCAAGTTCATTTTCATACTCACTCTGGAATATTTGTACTTTAGTCTCAATGTATTGTCGAATTTGTTGTATTGCATGAGAGTCCCCTGTAAATGGGTACTGTGGACACAGCCCCTGCTGTAAGTCTGACAACCAGATTATTGAGCAAATAGCACTCCTCATCCCTCAGAAGAGAAGGACGATCAAGTTAACTTTGCATGACCTTGTTTCATATGTTAATTTTCTTTCAAATGCCAGTTTGGCATTTTTACATTGATTAGGTAACATTGCCCTGTTTTAGAACAAAGAAATCACACAATTCTATGCATATATTTATTTATACATTGGATATACAAAGACACATGAATATAAAGTATTCTTTAACTTGTTGTGTACTTTACATTGTGTCATAACTATTTCCATATGTCATTACAAATTGTATGAAAATGTGGCTTTCATTGGCTACAATAATATTACCTTAAAGGGATGTGTTGTTATTTGTTGTTTGTTTATGTTCATGTTGTTAGATATTTTAATTGTTTTCAATTTTTAATGAATTTTTAAACTCTAATATGTTGGTGCATTTCTGATTATTTCTTTAGAACAAATTACAGGACATTTAGGGGGGAAAAAAGAGATTGGAGGAAAACACAGTAAAAATGTTAACAATGGTTAGGTAGTGAAATTGCAAATATATGATTATGAGGCCTTCACCATGGTTGCAACACAAAATACTTTTATCCCCAAAGGTCACATTTGGAAATACTCTCCCCTACTCTTAGCCACAGGTGATTATGAATTTGGGTTTTTGTCACTACGGTTTTATCTTTTCTAGATTTTTGTATCAATGAAATTACACAGTACGAGGCTGCTTTGGAGCCTCATGCATGTTGGCGTGTGTATGAGCAGTTAGTTCTCTGTATTCCTGAGTAATACTCTGTTGAATGGTTACCTCACAATATATTCATCCATTCACCCGTTGATGGACATTTGAGTTGTTTTCAGTTTATAGTTTTTACGAGTAAAGCTGCCATGAACGTTTGAGTACACATCTCTACGTAAATATATGTTTTGATTTGTCTTAGGTAAATGTCTTAAGATTGCTGGATTATGTGGATAGTTGCCAGTCTGTTTTCCAAGGCAACTAATATTTTGCATTCCCACTAATGCTACACGAGAATCGAACTGTTCCATAGTCGTATTAACACTTGCCATTAGTCTGTTCAATTTAAGTCTAAAATTTTATTTGGCGTGAAGTGATATCTCATTATAATTTTGTATTTTAAATTGATTACATTTTTAGTAGAATTTTTTCCAATGTACAATTTAGTGAGTTTTAACACATTTCCTTAATGAGTGATGATGTTGAATATCTTTTTATATTCTCATTTTTTATTCATATGTTGTTTTTAGTGTGGGTAACTATTCAAATTTTGGGCCCATTTTTAATCTGTTTTTGGTCTTATTGTGGAGTTTAAAAGAGTTTTTAAAATATCTTTTGGATATAATTCCTTTATCGGATACATTTTGAAAATATTTTCTCTTAATTTGTGGTTTGCTTTTTCATTTTATTAATAATATCTTAAGTAGGATAAAGGTTTTTATTTTGAGGAATTCAATTTATCAATATTTTTCATTTCCAGTTCATGCTTTTGTCCCATCTAAGAAATCTTTGCCTAACTCAATATCATAAAAATTATTTCTTGTGTTCTTCTACTTGAAATTTTATCATTTTTCCTCTTACATTTAGGTCTGTGGTCCACTTTGAATTATTATTTGGGTGTATTGTGAGGTAATGAATGAGGTTTTTTTAAAAAATATAGGTATCTGATTGTTACAGTACCATCTTCAGCCAAAGATAGTTGAGAATTATCTTTTTCCATTGAATTGTACATTTGCTGATAATCAATTGGCTTTATATGTGTGAGTCTATTCCTGGAATATATATTCTCCTTCACTGGCTTATATGTCTATTATTAAAGTAATGCCACACTATTTTGATTATTTAATTCTATAGTGCATTTTGTAAATTCCCTAACATTTTTATTTTTACAAATTATTTTGACTATTTCAGGTCCTTTGCATTTCCGTATAAATTTTAGAATCGGCTCATTCATTTCCATAAAAACTCCTGCTAGAAATGTGATTGGAAATGCATTGAATATATAGATCAGTATGGGGATAACTGACATCTTAACAACATGCAATCTTCCAATCCATGAGCATTTATGGTGTATCCTTCTGTTTCTTTAGGCACTCTTTAATTTCAGTCGCAATGTTTTGCAGTTTTTAGTACAAGTCTTACATATGCGTTCTTAAATTTATTACAAAGTATTTCATATTTTTGATGCCATTTTAGTTTGTACTTTTACATTTTCAGTTTGCAGTTGTTTAGTCCTAGTACATAGAGATTCAAGCGACTTTTGAATATTGGCCTTGAATTCTGAAACCTTCGTATTCTAAACTCACCATTGTTAGTTCTAGTAGCTATTTCTGGTAGATTCCTCAGGATTTCTACTATGTAGTTTGCCAATAAACAGATTTTTACTTCTTCCACACACATTTTATTTGTTTTTGTTGTTAGGAATGTCATCAACATTAGGATAACAAGAATCTCCAGTAAAATATTGAATAAGGGTGATGACAGAAGATGTTCTTGCCTTGTCCCTGAAATAGAAGTTAAATGTTCAGTCTGTCAACATTTCGGTATGATGCTTGTTGTAGGTTTTTCACATGTTCCTTTTATCAGGTTAAAGAAATTCCCTTTCTCAATGGACTGAGTATGTTCCTTCCTTCCTCAAATTCATATGGTGAAACCCTAACGCCAATGTGATGGTATTTGGGGATGATGTTTTGGAAGGTGATAGATCATGAGGACAAAGTCCTCATGAATGGGATTAGCACCCTTAAAAGAAGATGCCAGGGAGCTAGCTAGCTCTCTTTCTGCTATGTGAGAACATGGTAAGAAGATGGCTGGCCGGGTGCGGTGGCTCACGCCTGTAATCCCAACACTTTGGGAGGCCGAGTTGGGCGGATCACGAGGCCAGGAGATCGAGACCATCTTGGCTAACATGGTGAAACCCCATCTCCCCTAAAAATATAAAAAATTAGCCGGGCGCGGTGGCGGGCGCCTGTAGTCCCAGCTACTCTGGAGGCTGAGGCAGGAGAACGGCGTGAACCCGGGAGATGGAGCTTGCAGTGAGCCGAGATCACACCACTGCAGTCCGGCCTGGGCGAAACAGTGAGGCTCCGTCTAAAAAAAAAAAAAAAAAAAAAAAGATGGCTGTCCATAAACCAGAAAAAGTCAATTCTGCTAGCACCCTGATCTCAGACTTCCAACTTTCAGAACTATGAGGGATACATGTTTGTTGTTTAAGCAACCCAGTTTATGATATTTTGTTATAGCAGCCCAGGCTGACTAAGATGCTGTGATGCTATTTCTCCTTCTCCTTCTCCCTCTCCCTCTCCTCTTCCTCCTCCTCTTCTTCCTCTTCTTTTTCCTCTTCTTTCTCTTGTTCTGGGATACATGTGCAGAACGTGCAGATTTGTTACATAGGTATACACAGGTCATGGTGGTTTGCTGCACCCATCAACCCGTCAACTACATTAGGTATTTCTCCTAATGCTATTCCTCCCCTATCCCCCCACCCCCCAAAACATGCCCCAGTGTGTGATGTTCCCCTCCCTGTGTCCATGTGTTTTCATTGTTCAACTCCCACTTACGAGTGAGAACGTGTGGTGTTTGGTTTTCTATTCCTGTGTTAGTTTGCTGGGAATGATTGTTTCCAGCTTCATCCATGTTCCTTCAAAGGACATGAACTCATCCTTTTTTATGGCTGCATAGTATTATATATGTGCCACATTTTCTTTATCCAGTCTATCATTGATGGGCATTTTGGTTGGTTCCAAGTCTTTGCTATTGTGAACAGTTCTGCAATAAACATACATGTGTATGTGTCTTTATAGTGGAATGATTTATAATCCTTTGGGTATATACCCAGTAATGGGATGGCTGGGTCAAATGGTGTTTCTGGTTCTAGATCCTTGAGGAATCGTCACACTGTCTTCCACCATGGTTGAGCTAATTTACACTCCCTCTAACAGTGTAAAAGCATTCCTGTTTCTCCACATCCTCCCAGCATCTGTTGTTTCGTGACTTTTTAATGATCACCATTCTAACTGGCATGAGGTGGTATCTGATTGTGGTTTTGAATTGCATTTCTCTAATGATCAGATGATGAGCTTTTTTTTTTTCATGTTTTTTGGCCATAGAAATGTCTTCTTTTGAGAAGTGTCTGTTCATATCCTTCACTCACTTTTTGATGGGGCTGTTTTTCTCTTGTACATTTGTTTAACTTCCTTGTAGATTCTGGATATTAGCCCTTTGTCAGATGAGTAGATTCAAAAATTTTCTCCCATTCTTTAGGTTGCCTGTTCACTCTGATGATAGTTGCTTTTGCTGTGCAGAAGCTCTTTAGTTTAATTAGATTCCATTTGTCAATTCTGGCTTTTGTTGCCATTGCTTTTGGTGTTTTAGTCATGAAGTCTTTGCCCACGCCTGTGTCCTGAATGGTGTTGCCTAGGTTTTCTTCTAGGGTTTTTATGGTTTTAGGTCTTACATTTAAGTCTTTAATCCGTCTTGAGTTAATTTTTGTATAGGGTGTAAGGAAGGGGTCCAGTGTCAGTTTTCTGCATGTGGCTAGCCACTTTTCCCAACACCATTTATTAAATAGGGAATCCTTTCTCCATTGGTTGTTTTTGTCAGGTTTGTCATCAAATTGTCTCTATTTGCAGATGACATGATTGTATATTTAGAAAACCCCATCATCTCAGCCCAAAATCTTCTTAAGCTGATAAGCAACTTCAGTAAAGTCTCAGGATACAAAATCAATGTGCAAAATCACAAGCATTCCTATACACCAATAACAGACAAACAGAGAGCCACATCACGAGTGAACTCCCATTCACAGTTGCTACAAAGACAATAAAATACCTAGGTAATACAACTTACAAGGGATATGAAGGACCTCTTCAAGGAGAACTACAAATTCCTACTCAAGGAAATAAGAGAGGACACAAACAAAAAAACATTCGATGCTCATGGATAGGAAGAATCAATATCGTCAAAATGGCCATACTGCTCAGAGTAATTTATGGATTCAATGCTATCTACATCAAGCTACCATTGACTTTCTTCCCAGAATTAGAAACAACTACTTTAAATTTCATACGGAACCAAAAAAGAGCCTGTATAGCCAAGACAATCCTAAGCTAAAAGAACAAAGCTGGAGGCATCATGCTACCTGACATCAAACTATATTACAAGGCTGCAGTAACCAGAACAGCATGGTACTGGTACCAAAACAGATATATAGACCAATGGAACAGAACAGAGGCCTCAGAAATAACACCACACATCTACAACCAGATGCTGTCTATTCTTAATTTGTTGAAAGTTTTAATTGTGAAGAGGTGTGGAATTTTGTCACTTTTTCTATATCTTTTGAGATGATCATGTTTTGTCATCTTCCGCCTGTTAATATATTGAATTACACTGATTACTTTTCAAAAGTTAAAACAACCTTACATTATTGGGATGCACTCTACATGGCTTACATGTTGTTGGATTCCATTTTTAGATTTTGCTACTTGTTACTTGTTACATCCACGTACATGAGGTATGCATGCTCATGGTAATTTTCTTTTTAAAACAATATCTTCACTGGTTTTGTTAACAGAGTAATGCTGGTTTCTAAAATCATTTGGGGTGTGTCACCTCACCTCATGTTTTGTGAAGAGTGTATAGAATTCACCAGTGAAGCCACCTGGCCTAGAGTTTTCTTTGTGGGAAAGTTTTAAACTATGAATTTAACATTAATTGATGTAGGGTTATAGGGCTATTCAGGTTATCACTTTCTTCTTGAGTGCTTTTTGGTGTTTGTATCTTTCAAATAATTTGTTCATTTTATTTAAGTTGTTAAATTTAATGGCATCATATTGCTCAAAATATTACTTTAAAAACATCTCTTTAGGTACTGTAGCGATGCCACCTATTTCATTTGTAATATCAGAAATTTGTGTCTTCTCTTTTTTTATTGATTAGTCCAGCCAGAGGTTTTCAGTTCTTAAAAATCTGTATTGTCACAGCACCTACATGAGGACCTGCTATGTTCTAAGCCAACATTAATATTATTCACTAATAATAATACTAAATCTTTGAAAAAATTACACCAAAGTGGAAGGATAAAAGCAATGATCAAGATGTGCTTAGGGAACTGTGGGATGACATGGGGGGATGCCTATGCCTATTTCACTGTGGGCTAAAGGAAATCAGGGAAGGCTTCCTAGAGGGGAGGATACCTGAACCTCTTTGGAGAATGAATAGACGTTTGCCAGATGTTGAAGGGTGAACTTCTTGTATGACTCTTTAATAAATGCTTGTTGTATTGTGTCTGACTCTGGTGTAATGTTTGCTATTTGGACTTGCTGACTCAATAATGACAGCCCTTAAAGTTCTTGAGACTATTTCTTCAGAATTGTTTTCTGTTTCATTTTTTGAGTTGAAAAATATATTAGCAGAAATAGAACAAGATTTATTTTGGTGAATTTAAGAATTTGAGAAAAAGTTATGAAGAGTAAAGATGCACTTGTAGGAGCTTGCTAGAATGAAACATCATTCCAAACACTTTAATAAAGAGAAAAATCCTTCTATTGCCTAATGTTCAGCTCTTTTCAAAGCTTTGCACATTATTGGAACACATGCCCAAGCTGACTCTCTATTAATATTACTGCTTAATTATAAGCTTACTGCTGGGGGTTTTGGTCATGTAATAAACCTGTCTCAAGTCAAGATTGTGCATTTATTACAGAATCTAATTTAGAAGTATGAAGGAGACCTTTCTCAGCTGTCAAAAAGCTGTGATGAAATAAAGAAATTTCTATAGTGACATTCTAGTAAATGTATTTTAAAAATAATTCAAATCAATCTTACTTTAAGAAAATCTACAAAATCTTTAAACTTTCAAATTTCTGAAATCGTTTCAATACATTAGATTCATCTTTAAAATGTGCATAGCATTGGAGGATTTTAGTATAGATGAGAAATTCCAGATCTCATTTTTATTAAATATTTGGGGAATGAAATGTTTTCAATTAGCACTTGGATCTTTCTCATAAAGTATTATTTAGAACAAATGGAGTTCAGAGACCTTTTCAAAGAAGAAAGACCAAATTCTTTTTCACTGATTCAGAGGCATAATGGTTATCTCTAAGAACTTGTATTTTTCTATGATGCAATTGAATTGACTAAGAATTTGATGAGGTTGAGGTGACCCCAGATGACCTCTGTCAAAATGAAACCAAAAGATTAAAGGGGTCTGCAATCAGAGAAATTTAATAATATTTGACTAAAAATATTCATGTGGCAAGTAAGAAGTACATGGGTCTTCTGGTGTCTCAAAACGATTAAAGAACAAGTTTTAAATCTAACACAAGAACGAACAATAATAGCAATAACAATAGCTGTTTTGCTGAGTTTTCAGTGGTTCCAGGGACGGTGCTAAACATTTTATAAGCATTAACCTTTTTGCTCTCTGAGGGCAGCATGCTGGGTCACAGATAAAGGTACTGGGAAGTGGTTAAGATGCTCACCCACTCCTTCAGCTCATAAGTGATGCAGCTGGGATTCAGACTCAGGTTTGTAGAATTCCAAAGTTGTGCTTGTGATCACTACACTGTTCTCTACTCACAGCTCACATATGACTGTGCCAGGTACTATGTAGGTGCTTTATGTGTATTAACCCAGTTGAACCTCACCAGTACCATAAGGTAGCTACTTTTATTATTCTAATTTTTTAGATAAGAATACCAAGCTCAGAGAAGTTAAGTAACTTAAGTCATACCACTAATGAGAAGTGGGACTCGAATCAGAAATTTGGTTCCAGAGTTAACCTGGTTTTTTTTCTACCTTATGTGGCCTCTGAATCTATTAGAGAGCCACATGACTGAGATTCTATTATGTGTCAAGGCAAATGACAAGAAGGTGCAGCCATTGGAAGAACTGGTGAGGATTTCACTCTGCAGCCAACAACATAGACAGGAAATAACAGTGGCTTACACAAACGAGATGATGTTGGGAGGCGGTTCTCCACGTTCTGTGAGCAGAGGCACTGACAGCTTTTGTTCTGGAGTGTCATCTCCAGAATATTTGTTGCAAACAGCTTTAGAAGATAGAGATAGTGGCTCCCTCTGAGGCAGAGAATAGACTTGTTTACTGCGTAGTATAATAAAGATAGTGTGTTCTTACAAGGTAAAGGTTGGACACATTTGCTCACAGTGCATTATAAAAAATCAAGGTTTCCTAAGTGGTTGGTTCCTCGGCTGTGAGGCAAGGCTGGGTAGGCACAGAATCCCTATGGCTGCTCCTCATTGGCTCCTGGGACCTGGGAGGCAAGGGGCAGCTGACCCCACCATGGGGCTCATGCTGCTTGCTGCGCTGTGAGTAATAAACTCTTCTGTCTCGGACTTGGGAATCTCATGTCTTCGGCCAGAATCCTTGAAACTGTGGCAGGCTCACTTGTTGTCTTGCAAGTAAGGTGACATTGAGCCTTGCGCAGTTCTTGAAAGTAGTTTTTTTTTTGTTTCTCCCTCATATAAAAAAGGATAGGAGGTAAGCAGATTAGGGTTAATGTAGCAGCTTCTGGAAGTCAGCAGGCACCCCGGATCCTTCAGCTTTTGACTCTACCATCTTTAATATTTCCTAAGGGCCACAGGCTGCCTGTGGGCACTCCAGCTATCGTATCACCATGCCAGGAAGGAAGATGGCAAGATGGCAAGAAGGGCTTTCCCAGATATATTACAAGGTCTGGAGCCATCCTAGCTTCAAGGAGAGCTGGGGAAGGTCATCTTTTGACTAGGCACAATTTCACTCAGAATATAATTGGTGGTCTGTTATAGACAAGAAACGGGGAATGGATTTGGGGAGAGCAGCAAGCCATCCCAACTGGGGTGACACAGACTTGTACTGGGTATATGCATAAGAGGAATTTTTTGGTGAAGGTTTCCAGCATAACTATACATTTGATTTCAAAACTAAGTCCCCTTCTCTTTGCTTAGAAAAATGCAAACTGCAGTGTTTGAAGGCAAGTCTTGCTCCTGCATGCGTTTCCCAACTGCTAATGGAGACCTTTGTGTGCATGAAACATTTGGTAGTTGAAACTGGGCTAACAACCAGTTGGAAGGACACAGTAACCCCTGGAAGTGTCTTTGCACCAATAATGACCCTTGTGAGCCATTAATCTGTAAGAGATGCCCTATCTCTAGGTCACTGCTCTGTAAACCGAATATCAATAAAAGCTGCCAGATGCATGTTAATTATTTCTATGGATGAAGCCATTGCAGTTGGTCTGTGCAAGAAACTTTCTGATGAGAGAATGCCTTGGTTCAGTGAATCTGTGAGAAGCAAGATCCCTTAAACTGGAGGAATTGTCTATGCCTCTCTCTCGGATCCCTCTAAGGAGCTCAGGACAGTTGGGCAGCACCAATGTCCCCTGGTGGTATTGTAGGACACTTTTCTGGGGGTCTGGTTGGAGAGTTTTATCATCATTTGTTTTCTCTGCTACAGGTTAGCAGCTCAGATTTTTTTATGATTATAAAATGATGTTAATGGTAATTTAAAAGCAATGACTATGATTGCTTGTCTATTATGTGTCATTCAGGATGCTTTGCATAAATTATCTCCACGATGTTCCCAAGAGGTTGATACTGTTAGTGGCTCTATTTAAAATCTGTGCATTAGATTTAAGAGAAGTTACTGACCTTGTCCAACTTGTCCAGGTAGGCAAAGGGCAGGGGTAGGATCTGAGATTCAAATGTAAGTTCCTGTGACTCTAAGGTCTAGATTTTTTTTTTTTTGAGACGGAGTCTTGCTCTGTCGCCCAGGCTGGAGTGCAGTGAAGCAATCTCGGCTCACTGCAAGCTCCACCTCCTGGGTTCACACCATTCTCCTGCCTCAGTCTCCCGAGTAGCTGGGACTACAGGCGCCTGCCACTACACCCAGCTAATTTTTTGTATTTTTAGTAGAGATGGGGTTTCACCGCGTTAGCCAGGATGGTCTTGATCTGCTGACCTCGTGATCCACCCGCCTCGGCCTCCCAAAGTGCCGGGATTACAGGTGTGAGAAGGTCTAGGTTTTTAACCATTATGTTAGCATATCTTTCAATGTCATAAACAGAAGAGCTTTAGGTTTGTTCTGCTTCCTTCCCTCCCTCATTCTCTCCCTCTTTTCCTTTCTTCCTTCTTTCCTTCTACTCTTTTTGCTTCCTCGCTCCATCCCTTTCTTGTCTCCTTTATTTTTAACAACAGAAACAAACAAAACTTGCTTTAATACCGTAATTACAATTTTCATACATTTGCATCTCATTTTTCAAGTCTGGTCCACATGTTTTTATATTCCATTCAATATATATTTACCCAGCACTTACTCTTTACTAGGTGCTGGCTATATAGTGGTGAAAGAGACTGACATAGTCCCTATTATCATGGAGCAGACATGGCATTTTGCATTCTATTTCTCTTGTATAACATTATACTAAAACCCATTTCCATGTCACTATGCTGTTTCCATAATTATCATTTTTAATGTCATCATAATATTCTATCATATTGATGTTCCATAATTACCTTCAATATTACATTACCGTTGGGCAATTAGGTTGTTTCCAGTTACTTGCTATTATAGAAAACAAGCATCTTTAATCCTTTTCTAAAAATAAAATAAATATGGATGATCCTCCAGGGAATATCTTTGTGCCTGTAGTTTTATTCTTTTTATTTTCCTTAGGAAAAAAAATCCCCAGAGTGCAATTACAGACAAGAAGGAAAGTACATTTTTATGACTTTATGGAAGTGTTAATAACTACACACTATGTGCAGGTCCCTAGCAAGTATTTTATACATTTTATTTCAAATAATCTTCACAACTAACTTAAAAAGCAGCTAAGATCATGCTCACTTTACAGATGAAGAAACTGAGTCACAGAGATAAAGTAATTATCCTAGAGTCACGATCTGGTACATGGAGGAAGCATCCAAAACAAGGTCCATGAGGGCTAAAGTCCATGTTTTTCACAGTCTCTGACTCGCTTTCTGCTTCTGAGAGTCATTCGTTCATCCTTCTTCACAAGCCAGTGATAAAGTTGCTTCTAAACTGTGACGCTGAGAAGCAGGGCAGAGGACCTGTCTCACAGATGTTTCTGTCTCTGTATTAACCACCTCATGCCCTCTTTGGTTGAGCAGGTGTAGGGATTACGGGAGTTAATCCATGAATGAATAATGATATTCATTATCTTAAATAAATGTCCAACCTGGGCGACAGAGCGAGACTCCGTTTCAAAAACAAACAAACAAACATGAATGAATAAATGAATAAAAACAGTCCCACAATAACTTTCATCGAATTGCAACAAGGAGATTAGAATTGAATTATATTTAGCAATTCATACATTCAGGTTTGGCTACATAATTGTGAAGCTCAGTACAAAATCAAAATGCAGAGACCTTTGTTCAAAAATTATTAAGAATTTCAAGATAGCGACAGCTGAGCATTAAGCCTAATACAGGGCTCTTCCAAATGTCGGACCCTGGGTGACTGCATGGGTCACATGCCAGGAAGCCAGCCTTGCCCACATCCTAAAGGAGTTTCATTCATTGGTTCACACTTTACAAATGTTTCCCGATTTCCTTTGTAATCTGTGTAGTGACCTCCAAATCAACAAGTGTGATTAAAATCTTTGAAATCTCTGGCTTTCTTCTTTCATTTTAGGAGTCTTCTTCTAAAAAATAAGTTTGCTTTTATCTACATTGATGATATGTATAGCTGGTGGGGGAAAAAAGCATAACCGTCTGTCTTATGAATTCTTGTATCATCTTTTCATTTTCTTTTTTTTTCTTAGTACCTTTTTTATTATTATACTTTAAGTTCTGGGATATATATGCTGAACATGCAGGCTTGTTACATAAGTATACACATGCCATGGTGGTTTGCTGCACCCATTAACCTGTCGTCTACATTAGGTATTTCTCTTAATGCTATCCCTCCCCATATGCCCAACCCCATGACAGGGCCTGGTGTATGATGTTCCCCTCCCTGTGTCCATGTGGTTTCATTGTTCAACTCCCACTTATGAGTGAGAACATGCAGTGTTTGGTTTCCTATTCCTGTGTTAGTTTGCTGAGAATGATGGTTTCCAGCTTCATCCACGTCCTTTCTTATGGCTGCATAGTATTCCATGGTGTGTATGTGCCACATTTTCTTTATCCAGTCTATCATTAACGGGCATTTCAGGTGGTTCCAAGTGTTTGCTATTGTGAATAGTGCTGCAATAAACATAATGTGTGCATGGGTCTTTATAGTAGAATAATTTATAATCCTTTGGGTATATACCCAGTAATGGGATTGCTGGGTCAAATGGTATTTCTGGTTCTAGATCCTTGAGGAATCACCACACAGTCTTCCACAGTCTTGGTTGAACTAATTTACACTCCCACCAACAGTGTAAAAGTGTTCCTATTTCTCTGCATCCTCTCTGGCATCCGTTGTTTTCTGACTTTTTAATAATTACCATTCTAACTGGTGTGAGATGCTATCTCATTGCCGTTTTGATTTGCCTTTCTCTAATGGCCAGTAATGATGAGCTTTTTTTCATGTTTCTTGGCCACATAAATGTCTTCTTTTGCGAAGTGTCTGTTCATATCCTACACCCACTTTTTGATGAGGTTGTTTTTTCCTGTAAATTTGTTTAACTTCCTTGTAGATTCTAGATATTAGCCCTTTGTCAGATGGATAGATTGCAAACATTTTCTCCCATTCTGTGGGTTGCCTGTTCACTCTGATGATAGTTTCTTTTGCTGTGCAGAAGCTCTTTACTTTAATTAGATTCCATTTGTCAATTTTGGCTTTTGTTGCCATTGCTTCTGGTGTTTTAGTCATGAGTCTTTGCCTATGCCTATGTCCTGAATGGTATTGCCTAGGTTTTCTTCAAGGGTTTTTATGGTTTTAGGTCTTACATTTAAGTCTTCAATCCACCTTGAGTTAATTTTTGTATAAGGAGTAAGGAAGGGGTCCAATTTCACTTTTCTGCATACGGCTAGCCAGTTTTCCAAATACCGTTTATTAAGTAGGAAATCCTTTCCCCATTGCTTGTTTTTGTCAGGTTTGTCAAAGATCAGATGGTTGTAGATGTGTGGCATTATTTATGAGGCCTCTGTTCTGTTCCATTGGTCTATATATCTGCTTTTGTACCAGTGCCATGCTGTTTTGGTGACTGTAGCCTTGTAGCATAGTTTGAAGTTAGGTAGCGTGATGACTCCAGCATTGTTCTTTTTGCTTAGGACTGCCTTGGCTATACAGGATCTTTTTAAATTCCATATGAAATTTAAAGTAGTTGTTTCTAATTCTGTGAAGAAAGTCAATGGTAGCTTGATGTGGATAGCACTGAATCTATAAATTACTTTGGGCAGTATGGCCATTTTGATGATATTGATTCTTCCTATCCATGAGCATCCAATGTTTTTCCATTTGTTTGTGTCCTCTCTTATTTCCTTGAGCAGCGGTTTGTAGTTCTCCTTGAAGAGGTCCTTCACATCCGTTGTAAGTTGTATTACCTAGGTATTTTATTGTTTTTGTAGCAATTGTGAATGAGAGTTCACTCGTGATTTGGCTCTCTGTTTGTCTGTTATTGGTGTATAGGAATGCTTGTGATTTTTGCACATTGATTTTGTATCCTGAGACTTTGCTGAAGTTGCTTATCAGCTTAAGGAGATTTTGGGCTGAGATAATGGGGTTTTCTAAATATACAATCATGTCATCTGCAAACAGAGACATTTTGCCTTCTTTTCCTATTTGAATACCCCTTATTTCTTTCTCTTGCCTGATTGCCCTGGCCAGAACTTCCAATACTATGTTGAGTAGGAGTTGTGAGAGAGGGTATGCTTGTCTTGTGCCAGTTTTCAAAGTGAAGGCTTCCAGCTTTTGCCCATTCAGTATGATATTGGCTGTGGGTTTGTCATAAATATCTCTTATTATTTTGAGATACATTCCGTCAATACCTAGTTTATTGAGAGTTTTTAACATGAAGGTTGTTGAATTTTATTGAAGGCCTTTTCTGCATCTATTGAGATAATCATGTGGTTTTTGTCATTGGTTCTGTTGATGTGATGGATTACATTTATTAATTCATGTATGTTAAACCCATCTTGCATCCCAAGGATGAAGCCATCTTGATCATGGTGGATAAGCTTTTTGATATGCTGCTGGATTTGGTTTGCCAGTATTTTATTGAGGATTTTTACCTCAATGTTCATCAAGGATATTGGCCTGAAATTTTCTTTTTTTGTTGTGTCTCTGCCAGGTTTTGGTATCAGAATGATGCTGGCCTCATAAAATGAGTTAGAGAGGAGTCCCCCTTTTTCTATTATTTGGAATAGTTTCAGATGGAATGGTACCAGCTCCTCTTTGTACCTTTGGTAGAATTTGGCTGTGAATACATCTGTTCCTGGGCTTTTTTTGATTGGTAGACTATTAATTACTGCCTCAATTTCAGAACTTGTTATTGGTCTATTCAGGGATTCAACTTCTTCCTGGTTTAGTCTTGGGAGGGTGTATATGTCCAGGAATTTATTCATTTCTTCTAGATTTTCTAGTTTATTTGCATAGAGGTGTTTATAATATTCTCTGATGGTAGTATGTATTTCTGAAGGATCAGTGGTGATATTCCCCTTATCATTTTTTATTGTGTCTATTTGATTCTTCTCTCTTTTCTTCTTTATTAGTCCGGCTAGCAGTTTATTTTGTTAATCATTTTTTAAAAAAAAAATAGCTCCTGGATTCATTGATTTTTTGAAGGATTTTTCTTGTCTCTATCTCCTTCAGTTCTGCTCTGATCTTATTTCTTGACTCTGTTAGCTTTTGAATTTGTTTGCTCTTGCTTCTCTAATTGTTTTAATTGTGATGTTAAGGTGTTGATTTTAGATCTTTCCTGCTTACTCCTGTGGGCATTTAGTGCTATGAATTTCCCTCTAAACACTGCTTTAGCTGTGTCCCAGAGATTCTGGTATATTGTGTCTTGGTTCTCACTGGTTTCATAGAACTTATTTATTTCTTCTTTAATTTTGTTATTCACCCAGTCAGTAGTAATTCAGGAGCAGGTTGTTCAGTTTCCATGTAGTTGTGTGGTTTTGAGTGAGTTTCTTAATCCTGAGTTCTAATTTGATTGCACTGTGGTCTGAGAGACTGTTATGATTTCTGTTCTTCTTTTTTTTTTTTTTTTTTTTTTTTGAGACGGAGTCTTGCTCTGTCGCCCAGGCTGGAGTGTGCAGTGGCACAGTCTTGGCTCACTGCAAGCTCCACCTCCTGGGTTCACGCCATTCTCCTGCCTCAGCCTCTCGGAGTAGCTGGGACTACAGGCACCTGCCACCACGCCTGGCTAATTTTTTTTTTTTTTTGTATTTTTAGTAGAGACGGGGTTTCACCATGGTCTCGATCTCCTGACCTCATGATCCGCCTGCCTTGGCCTCCCAAAGTGCTGGGATTACAAGCATGAGCCACCGTGCCTGGCCGATTTCTGTTCTTTTACATTTGCTGAGGAGTGCTTTACTTCCAACTATGTGGTCAGTTTTGGAATAAGTGTGATGTGGTGCTGAGAAAAATGTATATTCCGTTGATTTGGGGTGGAGAGTTCTGTAGATGTCTATTAGGTCCACTTGGTCCAGAGCTGAGTTCAATTCCTGAATATCCTTGTTAATTTTCTGCCTTGTTGATCTGTCTAATATTGACAGTGGAGTGTTAAAGTCTCCCACTATTACTGTGTGGGAGTCCAAGTCTCTTTGTAGGTCTCTAAGGACTTGCTTTATGAATCTAGGTGCTCCTAGATTCCTGTATTGGGTGCATATATATTTAGGATAGTTAGCTCATCTTGTTGCGTTGATCCCTTTACCATTATGTAATGGCCTTCTTTGTCTCTTCTGATCTTTGTTGGTTTAAAGTCTGTTTTATCAGAGACTAGGATTGCAACACCTGCTTTTTTTTTTTTTTTTTTTTGCTTTCCATTTGGTTGGTAAGTATTCTTCCATCCCTTTATTTTGAGCCTGTGTGTGTCTTTGCATGTGAGATGCGTCTCCTGAATACAGCACACTGATGGGTCTTGACTCTTTATCCAATTTGCCAGTGTGTGTCTTTTAACTGGGGCATTGAGCCTGTTTACATTTAAGGTTAACATTGTTATGTGTGAATTTGATCCTGTCATTATGATGCTAGCTGTTTATTTTGCCCATTAGTTGATGCAGTTTCTTCATAGTGTCAATGGTCTTTACAATTTGGTATGTTTTTTCAGGGGCTGGTACCAGTTTTTCCTTTCCATATTTAGTGCTTCCTTCAGGAGCTCTTGTAAGGCAGGCCTGGTGGTGACAAAATCTCTGAGCATTTGCTTGTCTATAAAGGATTTTATTTCTTCTTTGCTTATGAAGCTTAGTTTGGCTGGATATAAAATTCCGGGCTGAAAATTCTTTTCCTTAAGAGTGTTGAATATTGGCTCCCATTCTCTTCCGGCTTGTAGGGTTTCTGCAGAGAGATCCACTGTTAGTCTGATGGGCTTCCCTTTGTGGGTAACTCAACCTTTCTCTCTGGCTGCCCTTAATATTTTTTTCCTTCATTTCAACCTTGGCGAATCTGACAATTATGTGTCTTGGGATTGCTCTTCTCAAGGAGTATCTTTGTGCTATTCTCTGTATTTCCTGAATTTGAATGTTGGGCTGTCTTGCTAGGTTGGGGAAGTTCTCCTGGATAATATTCTGAAGAGTGTTTTCCAGCTTGGTTCCATTCTCCTCATCACTTTCAGGTACACCAATCAAATGTAGGTTTGGTCTTTTCACATAGTCCCATATGTTCCATATCTAATCTTGTCTTCACACTTTATTTTATTAAGTTGATCTTCAATCTCTGATATCATTTCTTCCCCTTGATTGATTTGGATATTGATACTTGTGTATGCTTCACTAAATTCTCATACTGTGTTTTTCAGCTTCATCAGGTTATTTATGTTCTTCTCTAAACTGGTTATTCTAGTTAGCAATTTGTCTAACCTCTTTTCAACGTTCCTAGCTTCCTTGCATTGGGTTAGAACATGCTCCTTTAGCTCACAGGAGTTTGTTATTACCCAACTTCTGAAGCCTACTTCTGACAATTTGTCAAACTCATTCTCCATCCAGTTTTGTTCCTGTGCTTGTGAGGAGTTGTAATCCTTTGGAGAAGAAGCATTCCGGTTTTTGGAATTTTCAAACTTTTTGCACTGGTTTTTCCTCATCTTCGTGTATTTACCTACCTTTGGTCCTTGATGTTGGTGACCTTTGGATGGGGTTTCTGTGTGGATGTCCTTTTTGCTGATGTTGAAGCTATTCCTTTTTGTTTGTTAGTTTTCCTTCTAAGAGTCAGGCCTCTCTGCTGCAGGTCTGCTGGAGTTTGCTGGAGGTCCCCTCCAGACCCTGTTTGTCTGGGTATCACCAGCAGAATTTGCAGAACAGCAAAGTTTGCTGCCTATTCCTTCCTCTGGAAGCTTCATCCCAGAAGGGCACCCACCAGATACCAGCCGGAGCTCTCCTGTATGAGGTGTCTGTCAACCCCTGCTGGGAGGTGTCTCCCAGTCAGGAGGCATGGGGGCCAGGGACCCACTTGAGGCAGTCTGTCCCTTAGCAGAGCTCAAGCACTGTGCTGGGAGATCCACTGCTCTCTTCAGAGCAGTGCTGGAGCTGGCAGGCAGGAACGTTTAAGTCTGCTGAAGCTGCACCCACTGCTGCCGCTTCTCCCAGGTGCTCTCTCCCAGGGAGATGGGAATTTTATCTATAAGCCCCTGACTGGGGCTGCTGCCTTTCTTTCAGAGATGCCCTGCCCAGATAGGAGGACTCTAAGAGAGGCAGTCTGGCTATAGTGGGTTTGTCAAGCTGCAGCGGGCTCTGTGCAGTGTGCTCCGCTCAGTTCTAACTTCCTGGTGGCTTTGTTTACACTGTGAGGGGAAAACCATCTACTCAAGCCTTAGTAATGGCAGACAGCAGACACCCCTATCTGCACCAAGTTTGAGCGTCCCAGGTCGACTTCAGACTGCTGTACTGACAGTGAGAATTTCAAGCCAGTGGATCTTAGTTTGCTGGACTCCATGGGGGTGAGATCTGCTGAGCTAGGCCACTTGGCTCACTGGCTTCAGCCCCCTTTCCAGGGCAGTAAATGATTCTATCTCATTGGTGTTCCAGGCACAACTGGGGTATGAAAAAAAAAAAAAAAAAAAAAAAAACTCCTGCAACTAGCTCAATGTCTGCCCAAACAGCTGCCCAGTTTTGTGCTTGAAACCCAGGGCCCTGGTGGTATAGGCACCCGAGGGAATATCCTGGTCTTCAGTTGCGAAGACTGTGGGAAGAGTGTAGTATCTGGGCCGGAATGCACCATTCCTCACAGCACAGTGCTGCTCAGCTTTCCTTGGCTAGGGGAGGGAATTCCCGGAGCCCTTGCGCTTCCCAGGTGAGGCAACACCCTGCTTCGGCTCACCCTTCGTGGGCTACACCCACTGTCTAATCAGTACCAATGAGATGAACCAGGTACCTCAGTTGAAAATGCAGAAATCACCCACCTTCTGCTTTGATCTCGCTGGGAGCTGCAGACCAGAGCCGTTCCTATTGGGTCATCTTGCCAGCCACTCTCTCATATTCTTATATAGTTTGGGAATAATTTCCAGTTTCCTTACTAAACGGTGTATTATCTACCTTGTAAAGGAGATAACAGCAGCCTCTGCTTATTGATGGTGTAGAATGTTTAATATAAGTTCCATTAGTCTACAGTCCCTGAAGTAAAAGAGCTAAGGATATCTAATGACAAGAGATTAAATTAGGACAGACACTAACTCTTCATTCTCCTAATGATCATTTTCTCAGTGTGAGTTGCTACTATTTCAAAAGAACAAGGACATTATGTTTTCTTGCTCTTCCCACAGCCTGATCTGTAGCGAGATATTGCAGGTGGTTAAGGCTGATGCTAATGAGGCCCAAGGTCATAAGCTTAATCCCTATCTAGGGCAATTAGTTAACCTCAAAAGAAAATCCACACTACCCCTTCCACTCTAGGCAGCCAGTTCACAATTCCTGACATGGGACATTTTGGGGCATGTGGATAAAATAACAAATTGTTGGTTTGCAGAAATATCAGATATTCGGTTTAACCCTTTTTCCATTTGCCCCAAGAATACTCACTGGTGGCACTTACAGCTGCAGCAATTACCCCGAGATAACTTTGCATGAAATATCTCGCTTTTATTATTATTTTCACATTGTTCTATATATTCACTTTGGAAACAAAAGAGACCATTCTATTTATAGCATTCTATTTTTAGTAGTGGTATTTCCATTTACAAAATATAGTAATTCTTGATCGCCGAAAATGTCAAATCCTAGAAAACATAGCATTTCTTTTTTTCTTTTTTGTTGAGATGGGGTCTCTCTCTGTTGCCAGGCTGGAGTGCAGTGGCGTGATGTCAGCTCACTGCAACCTCTGCCCCTTGGGTTCAAGCGATTCCCCTGCCTCAGCCTCCCAAGTAGCTGGGACTATGGGCTTGCGCCACCACGCCTGGCTAATTTTTTTCTATTGTAGTAGAGACGGGGTTTCACCATGTTAGCCAGGATGGTCTCCATCTCCTGACCTCGTGATCCATCTGCCTTAGCCTCCCAAAGTGCTGGGATTACAGGCGTGAGCCACTGTGCCCGGCTGAAAACGTAACATTGCTATGAGTGATGTTAACATTGTTCTTGAACAGTTATTGACCGAAGATTCATTTGATGAATGAGATTTTTCTTAAATAGATGATTCTAATAATTCAGATGATCCTGATGTCAGTTCTGTTTAGAAATAACTCCAAGAATAGTTTTTATATTTTATTTTCACATTGAAAATCAGTAGGATTTGCTTCAGCCTCAAAGACTGTGTTTATGTAAAATTAAATGAGCACTGGCAGCGAGTTGCACTTTTTTTTTTTTCCTAAATGGCAAAAGGGTTAAGTGCTGTGACCCTTCCTTTCCTCCCATTTAGCCGGCATCACCAATTGATCTTGACAGTCTCTCCTACTGAGCTCAGACAAAACCTCAAAATCCTTCTCAACACTGCGTTCTAGGTCAGAGGTCTGTAGATTATGGCCCATTGGGCTAAATAGTGCTCACTCCCTGTTTTCATAAATAAAGTTTTATTGGAACACAGCCCTGGTATATTTGTTTATAGGGCTCTGGTGTTTTGCTGGCAGAGTTGAGTAGTTGTGATAGAGATCATATCTCACAAAGCCTAAAATATTTGCCATCTGGCCTTCAGAACAAATTTGCTGACCCCTACTCTAGGTGGTTATTGAATCAAGAAGAGTTGGCACATATCTATGTTTTATCCTTAGATTAGGGAGTAATTATTCTCATGATAAAATGATTCTTTTCTTTTAGGAAATGATTGTATCCCCAAGAAGAGAGCTCCTTTTGTATATCTGCTATTCATTTAGAAATAATTAACTGTTTCTTTAATTTATTCTTAGCAGCAAGCATGGCATAGGATGTTGGGAAACTTTAGGTCAGTATTTACAGAGCTATGGCTTCTAAAAGAAATAAGAACTTTTACAAGTCTTAGTTTTTACAAGTCTTTAGAGGTCTTAGAAGTTGTTCTTTGAATTCTGCTAATTGCCAACTTATCTACTTATATTTTATTAAGGAAAGAAACATCTGTTGAAAAAAATATGGAAGCATGTGTCGTACTGAAGAAAAATCAGTTTCTCCATTTTATATGTAAAGGGCAGCAATTCTTATTTATTTGGATTTCACCACACATTTTCAATGTTTCTTTCAAACACTCCCCATAAAGCCTAAAGTTCTGTGTGAAGTTTTGGCTGGAAGTTCTCCATTCATATTTTCTTCACTGTGCTTTTGAAAAGCCATACTATTTGATTGAACATTGCTCTGCATAATTTCTAGTTAATTGAAAAGGCCCCAAAGAGGTTGGGCTTAGTTGCCTTGGGCAAAGAGAAAAAAATCACGTACAAAATTCAACATCTTTAAAATAAATTTTCTTACAGAGACACAATCTTTCTCTGTCACCCAGGCTTGAGTACAGTGGTGTAATCATAGCTTACTGCAACCTTGAACTTCTGGGGCCAGGTGATCCTCTTGCCTCAGCCTCCTGAGTAGCTAGGACTACGGGTGTGTGCCACCACATCCGGCTATTTAAAAGACCTTTTTCTGTAGAGACAGAGTCTTGTTATGTTGTCCAGGCTGGTCTCAGATTTCTGGCCTCAAGCAATCCTTCTGCCTCAGCCTTCCAAAGTTTTGGGTTTACGGATATAAGCCACATGCCTGGGCCCAAAAATCACTTTTTTATGAAACCCTAACAGCTCTGGGTTGTGGGGTCTGTGGTTTTGATTTGCAAATGGGCTAGAAATAAATTGGATGGGGAGCAGAACAGTGATTTGAAAACAGACAAGTCAGGAAAACTAATAAAGTGGCTCTCTTTTGTCTATCTATGAGTAACCATTTGCTCTTGGCCTTGATGGAAGCTTTAATTGCTTCCCAGACACCCTCACCTCACCTTTTTTCTTTTTAGTTATTTCAGTGGCTTTTAGGGTACAAGTGGTTTTTTTGTTACATGGATGAATTACACAGCAGTGAATTCTGAGATTTTAGTGCCCCTCTTATCCAAATAGTGTACATTGTACCTAACGTGTAGCTTTTTTTATCCCTAGTCCTTCTCCCACCCTCTTCCGAGTCTCTAAAGTTGATTACATCACCCTGTATGCCTTTGCCTACTCATCGCTTAGCTCTTACTTATAAGTGAGAACATACAGTTTTTGGTTTTCCACTCCTGTGTTATTTCACTTAGAATAATGGCCTCTAGCTCCATCCAAGTTGCTGCAAAAGACATTATTTTGTTCCTTTTAATGGCCAAGTAGTATTCCATGGTGTATACACCATATTTTTTTTAACCACTGATTAGTCAATGGGCACTTAGATTGGTTCCACACCTTTGCAATTGTGAATATGCTGCATAAACATATGTATGTAAAAGTGTCTTTTTCATATAATGACTTCTTTTCCTTTGAAAATATACCAAGTAGTGGGATTGCTGGATTGAATGGTAGATCTACTTTTAGCGCTTTCAAGACCCATTAATAGCCTCTTTTTGTGGGCTATGAAGAAACGCTGTTTTTCCTCTTCTTATAATAGCATTTTGCATTTCTTTTGAGGAACCAGTCCCTCCCCTACTAAAATGAACTCTGTTCTCCAAAGGTAGCCAATCAGGGACTCAAACTCCTCTGGCCATGGTGGCCGATTCAGGAGAGACACATGATCCAGCTTGAACTATTTGGAGAGAATCTCAGCACTTGTATGGTACCAGCAAGGCAGTCTATTTCCAACTGTCTTGAACCTGGGATGATGCCAGTCTGGAGCCATGGCAGGCCAGAGTGTGAGGCCTGAGGATAAAATCAATCAATAGAAGCAGAGCTGAAAAGAAGAGGGAAAACCAAGTCCAGATGGCAACTGAGTTCTTGATACAGCCACACCTGCAGGCTAGCTTGGATTCTTCAGTTAAATAAACCAGAAAATTATCTTAATTTCTTTTGTGCTTAAGTCAGTTGGAACTGAAGTTTTTGCTACTTACACTTATAGCAATTCTGAATTCTCCAAGCAAGGAGGGCCAACTTTGTAAAAGTCATAGAAATAAGACAGGATCTTGGGAAATGTTTTCAGTACCATTTATCTTTTTTTTTTTTTCTTTTTTTTTTTTTAATTATACTTTAGGGTTTTAGGGTACATGTGCACAATGTGCAGGTTTGTTACATATGTATCCATGTGCCATGTTGATTTCCTGCACCCATTAACTCGTCATTTAGCATTAGGTGTATCTCCTAATGCTGTCCCTCCCCCCTCCCCCCACCCCACAACAGTCCCCGGAGTGTGATGTTCCCCTTCCTGTGTCCATGAGTTCTCATTGTTCAATTCCCACCTATGAGTGAGAACATGCGGTGTTTGGTTTTTTGTCCTTGCGATAGTTTACTGAGAATGATGTTTTCCAGTTTCATCCATGTCCCTACAAAGGACACGAACTCATCATTTTTTATGGCTGCATAGTATTCCATGGTGTATATGTGCCACATTTTCTTAATCCAGTCTATCGTTGTTGGACATTTGGGTTGGTTCCAACTCTTTGCTATTGTGAATAGTGCTGCAATAAACATACGTGTGCATGTGTCTTTATAGCAGCATGATTTATAGTCCTTTGGGTATATACCCAGTAATGGGATGGCTGGGTCAAATGGTATTTCTAGTTCGAGATCCCTGAGGAATCGCCACACTGACTTCCACAATGGTTGAACTAGTTTACAGTCCCACCAACAGTGTAAAAGTGTTCCTATTTCTCCACATCCTCTCCAGCACCTATTGTTTCCTGATTTTTTAATGATGGCCATTCTAACTGGTGTGAGATGGTATCTCACTGTGGTTTTGATTTGCATTTCTCTGATGGCCAGTGATGATGAGCATTTCTTCATGTGTTTTTTGGCTGCATAAATGTCTTCTTTTGAGAAGTGTCTGTTCATGTCCTCTGCCCACTTTTTGATGGGGTTGTTTGTTTTTTTCTTGTAAATTTGTTTGAGTTCATTGTAGATTCTGGATATTAGCCCTTTGTCAGATGAGTAGGTTGCAAAAATTTTCTCCCATTCTGTAGGTTGCCTGTTCACTCTGATGATAGTTTCTTTTGCTGTGCAGAAGCTCTTTAGTTTAATGAGATCCCATTTGTCAATTTTTGCTTTTGTTGCCATTGCTTTTGGTGTTTTAGACATGAAGTCCTTGCCCACGCCTATGTCCTGAAAGGTATTGCCTAGATTTTCTTGTAGGATTTTAATGGTTTTAGGTCTAACATATAAGTCTTTAATCCATCTTGAATTAATTTTTGTATAAGTTGTAAGGAAGGGATCCAGTTTCAGCTTTCTACATATGGCTAGCCAGTTTTCCCAGCACCATTTATTAAATAGGGAATCCTTTCCCCATTTCTTGTTTTTGTCAGGTTTGTCAAAGATCAGATAGTTGTAGCTATGCGGCGTCATTTCTGAGGGCTCTGTTCTGTTCCATTGATCTATGTCTCTGTTGTGGTACCAGTACCATGCTGTTTTGGTTACTGTAGCCTTGTAGTATAGTTTAAAGTCAGGTAGCGTGATGCCTCCAGCTTTGTTCTTTTGGCTTAGGATTGACTTGGCGATGCGGGCTCTTTTTTGGTTCCATATGAACTTTAAAGTAGTTTTTTCCAATTCTGTGAAGAAAGTCATTGGTAGCTTGATGGGGATGGCATTGAATCTATAAATTACCTTGGGCAGTATGGCCATTTTCACGATATTGATTCTTCCAACCCATGAGCATGGAATGTTCTTCCATTTGTTTGTATCCTCTTTTATTTCATTGAGCAGTGATTTGTAGTTCTCCTTGAAGAGGTCCTTCACATCCCTTGTAAGTTGGATTCCTAGGTATTTTATTCTCTTTGAAGCAATTGTGAATGGGAGTTCACTCATGATTTGGCTCTCTGTGTGTCTGTGATTGGTGTACAAGAATGCTTGTGATTTTTGTACATTAATTTTGTATCCTGAGACTTTGCTGAAGTTGCTAATCAGCTTAAGGAGATTTTGGGCTGAGACAATGGGGTTTTCTAGATATACAATCATGTCATCTGCAAACAGGGACAATTTGACTTCCTCTTTTCCTAGTTGAATACCCTTTATTTCCTTCTCCTGCCTGATTGCTCTGGCCAGAACTTCCAGGACTATGTTGAATAGGAGTGGTGAGAGAGGGCATCCCTGTCTTGTGCCAGTTTTCAGAGGGAATGCTTCCAGTTTTTGCCCATTCAGTATGATATTGGCTGTGGGTTTGTCATAGATAGCTCTTATTATCTTGAGATACGTCCCATCAATACCTAATTTATTGAGAGTTTTTAGCATGAAGGGTTGTTGAATTTTGTCAAAGGCCTTTTCTGCATCTATTGAGATAATCATGTGGTTTTTGTCTTTGGTTCTGTTTATATGCTGGATTACATTTATTGATTTGCGTATGTTGAACCAGCCTTGCATCCCAGGGATGAAGCCCACTTGATCATGGTGGATAAGCTTTTTGATGTGCTGCTGGATTCGGTTTGCCAGTATTTTATTGAGGATTTTTGCATCAATGTTCATCAAGGATATTGGTCTGAAATTCTCTTTTTTGGTTATGTCTCTGCCAGGTTTTGGTATCAGGATGATGCTGGCTTCATAAAATGTGTTAGGGAGGATTCCCTCTTTTTCTATCGATTGGAATAGTTTCAGAAGGAATGGTACCAGTTCCTCCTTGTACCTCTGGTAGAATTCAGCTGTGAATCCGTCAGGTCCTGGACTCTTTTTGGTTGGTAAGCTATTGATTATTGCCACAATTTCATAACCTGTTATTGGTCTATTCAGAGATTCAACTTCTTCCTGGTTTAGTCTTGGGAGGGTGTATTTGTCAAGGAATTTATCCATTTCTTCTAGATTTTCTAGTTTATTTGCATAGAGGTGTTTGTAGTATTCTCTGATGGTAGATTGTATTTCTGTGGGATCGGTGGTGATATCCCATTTTTCGTTTTTTATTGCGTCTATTTGATTCTTCTCTCTTTTCTTCTTTATTAGTCTTGCTAGCGGTCCATCAATTTTGTTGATCTTTTCAAAAAACCAGCTCCTGGATTCATTAATTTTTTGAAGGGTTTTTTGTGTCTCTATTTCCTTCAGTTCTGCTCTGATTTTAGTTATTTCTAGCCTTCTGCTAGCTTTTGAATGTGTTTGCTCTTTCTTTTCTAGTTCTTTTAATTGTGATGTTAGGGTGTCAATTTTAGATCTTTCCTGCTTTCTCTTGTGGGCATTTAGTGCTATAAATTTCCCTCTACACACTGCTTTGAATGTGTCCCAGAGATTCTGGTATGTTGTATCTTTGTTCTCGTTGGTTTCAAAGAACATCTTTATTTCTGCCTTCATTTCATTATGTACCCAATAGTCATTCAGGAGCAGGTTGTTCAGTTTCCATGTAGTTGAGCGGTTTTGAGTGAATTTCTTAATCCTGAGTTCTAGTTTGATTGCACTGTGGTCTGAGAGACAGTTTGTTATAATTTCTGTTCTTTTACATTTGCTGAGGAGAGCTTTACTTCCAACTATGTGGTCAATTTTGGAATAGGTGTGGTGTGGTGCTGAAAAAAATGTATATTCTGTTGACTTGGGGTGGAGAGTTCTGTAGATGTCTATTAGGTCCACTTTATGTAGAGCTGAGTTCAATTCCTGGATATCCTTGTTAACTTTCTGTCTCGTTGATCTGTCTAATGTTGACAGTGGGGTGTTAAAATCTCCCATTATTATTGTGTGGGAGTTTAAGTCCCTTTGTAGGTCACTGAGGACTTGCTTTATGAATCTGGGTGCTCCTGTGTTGGGTGCATATATATTTAGGATAGTTAGCTCTTCTTGTTGAATTGATCCCTTTACCATTATGTAATGGCCTTCTTTGTCTCTTTTGATCTTTGTTGGTTTAAAGTCTATTTTATCAGAGACTAGGATTGCAACCCCTGCCTTTTTTTGTTTTCCAGTTGCTTGATAGATCTTCCTCCATCCCTTTATTTTGAGTCTATGTGTGTCTCTGCACGTGAGATGGGTTTCCTGAATACAGCACACTGATGGGTCCTGACTCCTTATCCAGTTTGCCAGTCTGTGTCTTTTGATTGGAGCATTTAGCCCATTTACATTTAACGTTAATATTGTTATGTGTGAATCTGATCCTGTCATTATGATGTTAGTTGGTTATTTTGCTCGTTAGTTGCTATTGTTTCTTCCTAGCCTCGATGGTCTTTACAATTTGGCATGTTTTTGCAGTGGCTGGTACCGGTTGTTCCTTTCCATGTTTAGTGCTTCCTTCAGGAGCTCTTTTAGGGCAGGCCTGGTGGTGACAAAATCACTCAGCGTTTGCTTGTCTGTAAAGTATTTTATTTCTCCTTCACTTATGAAGCTTAGTTTGGCGGGATAGGAAATTCTGGGTTGAAAATTCTTTTCTTTAAGAACGTTGAATATTGGCCCCCACTCTCTTCTGGCTTGTAGAGTTTCTGCTGAGAGATCAGCTGTTAGTCTGATGGGCTTCCCTTTGTGGGTTACCCGACCTTTCTCTCTGGCTGCCCTTAACATTTTTTCCTTCATTTCAACTTTGGTGAATCTGACAATTATGTGTCTTGGAGTTGCCCTTCTCGAGGAGTATCTTTGTGGCGTTCTCTGTATTTCCTGAATCTGAATGCTGGCCTGCCTTGCTAGATTGGGGAAGTTCTCCTGGATAATATCTTGCAGAGTGTTTTCCAACTTGGTTCCATTCTCCCCATCATTTTCAGGTACACCAATCAGACGTAGGTTTGGTCTTTTCACGTAGTCCCAAATTTCTCGGAGGCTTTGTTCATTTCTTTTTATTCTTTTTTCTCTAAACTTCCCTTCTCTCTTCATTTCATTCATTTCATCTTCCATCAGCGATACCCTTTCTTCCAGTTGATCGCATCTGCTACTGAGGCTTCTGCAATCTTCGCGTAGTTCTCGAAACTTGGCTTTCAGCTCCATCAGCTCCTTTAAGCCCTTCTCTCCATTGGTTATTCTAGTTATCCATTCTTCTAATATTTTTTCAAAGTTTTTAACTTCTTTGCTATTGTTTTGAATTTCCTCTCGTAGCTCAGAGTAGTTTGATCGTCTGAAGCCTTCTTCTCTCAACTCATCAAAGTCATCCTCCATCCAGCTTTGTTCCGTTGCTGGTGAGGAACTGCGTTCCTTTGGAGGAGGAGAGGTGCTCTGTTTTTTAGAGTTTCCAGTTTTTTTGTTCTGTTTTTTCCCCATCTTTGTGGTTTTATCTACTTTTGGTCTTTGATGATGGAGGTGTACAGATGGGTTTTTGGTGTGGATGTCCTTTCTGTTTGTTAGTTTTCCTTCTACCAGACAGGACCCTCAGCTGCAGGTCTGTTGGAGTTTACTAGAGGTCCACTCCAGACCCTGTTTGGCTGGGTGTCAGCAGCGGTGGCTGCAGAACAGCAGATTTTCGTGAGACCACAAATTCAGCTGTCTGATAGTTCGTCTGAAAGTTTTGTCTCAGAGGAGTACCCGGTTGAATGAGGGGTCAGTCTGTCCCTACTGGGGGGGTGCCTCCCAGTTAGGCTGCTCAGGGGTGAGGGACCCACTTTAGGAGGCAGTCTGTCCGTTCTCAGATCTCCAGCTGCGTGCTGGGAGAACCACTACTCTGTTCAAAGCTGTCAGTCAGACAGGGACCTTTAAGTCTGTGGAGGTTCTTGCTGAGTTTTTGTTTGTCTGTGCCCTGCCCCCAGAGGTGGAGCCTATAGAGGCAGGCAGGCCTCCTTGAGCTGTGGTGGGCTCCACCCAGTTCGAGCTTCCTGGCGGCTTTGTTTACCTAAGCAAGCCTGGGCAATGGCGGGCGCCCCTCCCCCAGCCTCACTGCCGCCTTGCAGCTTGATCTCAGACTGCTGTGCTAGCAATCAGCGAGACTCCGTGGGCACAGGACCCTCCGAGCCAGGTGCGGGACACAATCTCCTAGTGTGCCGTTTTCCAGGCCCGTTGGAAAAGCGCAGTATTGGGGTGGGACTGACCTGATATTCCAGGTGCCGTCTGTTTCCCCTTTCTTTGACTAGGAAAGGGAACTCCCTGACCCCTTGCGCTTCCCGAGTGAGGCAATGCCTCGCCCTGCTTCGGCTCGCGCACAGTGCGCTTCACCGACTGTCCTGCACCCACTGTTAGGCACTCCCTAGTGAGATGAAACCGGTACCTCAAGCAGAAATGCAGAAATCATCCGTCTTCTGTGTCGCTGGGGCTGGGAGCTGGAGACCGGAGCTGTTCCTATTCGGCCATCTTGGCTCCACCCTCAGTACCATTTATCTTAGATTTGCACTCTTTACTGAGTTTCCAGGGTAATTTTATTAAGTCCATCAGCTCTTTGGTGTCCCTCATGACAAGATCAAACTGAAAAAGTTGTGAAAATCCAATACGCTAATCAACACTATATAGTTTTTTAACCTACTGGAAATTTTCTGTGGATCATTAAATTCCCCAAATATGAAACTTCTTCATTGATATGTAGATCATGTAAAATAACCTTGAATACAATTGCTATTTCCATGGTTTCCAGATCCCTGAGGTCCCAGAGAGCATTTATGCTGGTCATGATAATTTTTCTGTTTCTACCTTTTGCTTAACTCTTTAGCATTGAGTGGTCTACTGCATTTAACTGATTGATTTCTACAAATCTGTGTGTGAATGTGCATGCAAACACATAGATATTTTTTGCATTTACAGACTGAATTTCTTTAATACATCAAGTGGCAATCAGAAAAGTGTTTTGCTACAGTTTTTCAGTACCAGAGTCCACACTGATGTTCCCCTAGGTTGCTAGGGAGGATGCCTCATTCACAGAAGTAATTGCTCTTTGGGATCTTGGAGAAACCAAAAAAATCCATGATAAAGATAAATCGCTTTTGTAGTAACTTAGGAAATTTTATTATCTTCCAGTATCCACAGAGAAATAGGGAAGGTAGGCAGAATCACACCTTCATTCTGCCTCAAAGTCTGTATCATTTTGGACTAGGAGCAATCCTAAGAAATCCTTTTCCCAGTCATCAGCCTGCATTCCTCCACCATTTTAAGGCTCTTTTATGCTCACCATCAGAACCATGTTATAGCATTGGAAACCATCATCAGGAAAGATGGAATAAACCTTTTCACAATTGCATCTCTAACTCCTTAACTCTGCATCTTCCTCTAATCCTTTCGGGATTTCTTGGTATCTTGTGAGACTATCTGTAAGCACCATGGTGGTTTCTAATATTTTCCTCTCCTAACATTTGCTTTCTCTTATATGGGCAACAGCATCTTTGTAGAGCACCTTTTCCCACACCCTATCCTCCTGGTTACTGGATAACCCTGCCCCACCCTGGCTTAGATGCGGTCACATGATCAAGGCCTGGCCAATCAGCATATTTCATTCCCTTAGCCATGATGATTGGTTCAAGGATAGACCTGTGTCCCATATCACTGCATCAGAATAAATCCCAGGACTTCTCCTGAAACCACTGGGAAGAAAATATACATTCTGGTAGAAATGTAAGCATTAAGTCACCATAGGCCATTTTGCCACCATCAAAAATATCTGAGAAGTCACTGCAAAGAAAGCAGAACTGAGAGATGGAGATACTAGGTCCTGATTACATTGTTTGAACCCCTGGTCTTGCTGTTCCTGAAGCCAGACCTAGCCCCAGACTTCTTAGGTAGGTGAGTCACCAAATAACTTTTCTTTTTCTTAAGCTAGTCTGAATTGGATTTCTGTCACTTGTGGCAAATAGAGCCTTGAGTTATACAAGCAATCAAAGAACAGAGCTTTACTTGCTAGGTCTCTCACCTGTGTCCAGCATCAATAAGTCAGCAAATGAAATACTCAGGATTACATAGGCATGAACTAGAGGAAAAGTGAAAAGCAATTTGGTACAAAAGGAGTGGAATAACTCCGTGAAGGTGGCTCCATTTAATAGATAAGGAAATTCAAGCAGAAGACATTTACATTGCTTACTTCTAGAGCAAATAGGCTTCTAAAGAATAACTGGGAGATCAGCGTATCCAAAGATTCTTCCTGACAATGTACCAATGCTGAGGTTTTTACTGAAAATCTATGTAAAAAGATGCTTCATTGATAAGGCTTTCCAATTCTTTTAGAATAATTGAAATGGCTTTGTCTGTAGGAAGTATATCTTAAATTACCCTCAGCTAGCCTCCACTGGGGACTGAGAGCTCCAGTAAGGTAGGAACCACACCTCACTCATCTTAGTCTACCAGCTGTGTACTCAAGGCCATTATTTAAGAACAACAGCTTGGGAGCCAGGAAGACCCAAGTTCAAGTCCTCATTTTGTCACTTGTGGGCTGCAAAACTTAGGGTAAGTAACTTAATAATCCTGAACCTGTTCCCTTCTCTGTGAAATGCAGCTGGTGTTACCATCTACTTGATGGCTCATGGTAATAACTAAATGAGCCGATTTACTCTTTCAGTTATGGGGGGATATAGTAGTCCAATCTCATCTGAGGTTTCACTTTCCTTGGTTTCAGTTACTGTGATCCACAGAGGTTCAAAAATATGAAGATGTTTTAAGGAATGGAGAGAGAGAGCACGCGCGCACATTTGCACATTCACGTAACTTTCATTAGAATACATGGTTATAAAAGTTCTATTACTAATTGTTGTTGATCTTTTACATACATACCTATCATATGACAAAGTTAAACCTTATCATAAGTATGTATGTATTAAATAACATAGTATATATAAGGCTTAGAGCTATCCATGGTTTCAGGTGTCTACTGGGGGTCTTGGAACATATACCTTATGTATTGTGGGGGCTACTATACATACAAGATTCTCAAGCCATGGCTGGCAAAGATGCTCAATAAATGAACGAAAGAAACTCATTTGATGGCTTTTGGGATTCCATTAACATTTTCAACTTCATCTCTAGCATCCTTTCCCAGTTTGTTCTAATCACTTTAGCTAATAATTATTATTAATATAATAATGTAAATAATACGAATTAGTACTAATATGGCTTCTGATAATTGAATTCCTACTTTTTTACGCACTGCACAGGTAATTACATTCCACTCTTACAGCAATCTTATGGGGCTCTGCCTTATCAAGCACCATTGCACAGATGAGGAAACAGAGGTTTGGACAGGATAAACGTTTGCTCAAAGTCATATAGCCAAGAAGTGGAAGAAATGGGGTTCAGCCCCAGATCTGTCTGACTTCATAGCCTGTGACATTTTCAGGATCTAAGCTGTATATTTAAAATGTGACCCCTGGACCAGCAGCATTGGCATTACCTGGAAACTTGTGTGGAATGCAAAATCTTAGGCTCTAACACAGACCTGCTGAATTAGGTGTTTATTTTAACAAGAACTGTCCCCCATCCAAACCTCTAGGTGATTCCTGTGCACACTAAGTTTGTGAAGCAGTTTTCTACTCAACCTTTCAACTTGTGTCAAAATACCTATAAAATGTAGACCATTACAGTATTGCTTTTCACCATGATGTTGGAGTTTGTTGACAATTTCCGATTATTTTCTAGTGGTAGTGAGACTGTGCTTAAAAACATTTAAAGACATGGGTTTGATGGTTCATTTCTTGATCCTTAAAGGGCTTCTCTTCTAATTGTTTCCACAAATGAGTTGTGTTACTTGGGGAGTGTTCACTACTTACTGCTCCGTTGCTGACACATCTTGAAAAACAAGATTTTTGACTTCTGTGGTTGATCTGCTTCCAGCATACAGACGTGGTTTATGGGTCAGAATTTTTGACAGGTTTAGAATTACTTTAATAATGTGAAATCTGAGGCTATTGATTGAATCTAAATCCCCCACAAATATAAAAATCTTGTTGTTTGGAAAACTCCACACCATTTGGAAATGCCCATATGAAGAGAAAAAAAAACCCTCTTGACTTATGGAAACCGTTTCTCTTTCCTACTCCCCTATTATTTTTCACTGTTGTAAGTTCTAAAGAGTATTCATGGCTTAAAGACTCCTTGCACAGTCTGTCCCTTGAGATATTTAGATGAAAAAAAGAGAAAAAGATAAAAAGTCACCATGAAGTCTGCATCTTAACAAGAAGCTTCAGTCTCTTAAAGATAAGACAGTGGGTGAGGGGATGGCTTTTGGCTTTTGAAGCAAGCTACCAGGGTCTGACGCTTGTCTTCCCTTCTTAGCAGCTGGGCAAACTGGGGCAGGGGATCTGGACTTTTTTTTTTTTTTTTTGCCTCTGTCTCCCTAAAGTAAAATGAGCATAACATGCCTCTTATGGTTGATGGGGAGATCAAAAGATGTTATGAAATGTGTAAGCACTTAGAGAAGCATTGAATAAATATTAAACCTCGTTATTAGGACAACTTCAGGATGCATCTAACATTGACTCCCAGTGCATCAGGCTTCTGATTCTGTCAGCTCGACTCTAGCTCCATTAGCAGTCCCTGGAGGATGATCATACTGAATCAGGGGAAAGGAAAATTGGTAGCAGCTCCCAAATGCACCTGCAATAGTCAGCTACAAAGCAGCTAAGAGGGCGTGCTTTAGATCGAAATGCCTGAGTTTAAATCCTGCCTTTACCACTCAATTATCAACTAGTTTTCCAACTGCTGGGTTTCAGTCTCCTCATCCGTCCCTGGTAGTAATAGCGCTTATGTGACAGGGTGTTAGAACGCGACCTTGCCTGTAGTGAGCATTCATGAAGTGCCAGCTATCATCCTTATTGCTGTTTTTGTTATTAATTACATCCTTTGTGAAATTTTCATCACAGCTAAACTTGCGCCCCCATGCTCTGTCAATTCTCATTGAATACAAACTTAAAACAAGTGCCAAAAGGTTTTACTAGCAAGAACATAAAGATGATAAATGAAAACAAGGCTTTAGGAAACACATCCCATTTTAATCTTTTTGTGGATTAATTTTTAGTTAACTTTTTCTGGGGATGGAAACTGGTGCTTATAGCAATAAAAGAAGAAACAGAAAATAATAAATGCCCACAAATCAAAGGAAATACAATAAAAGGTTCCACCAGGGTAGTGATGCTGCTCACCTTCTTTCAGTTTGGCTCCTTCTATTATCTGCTTAGACCATATGCATTGGTAAATGGAAAAACTGCTACTTACAAACACAAAACAAATGGAGGGAAACACGATAACTACAAAAGTAAGTCATCTGCAACGAGTGTCCAAATGTCTTCATTTCTAAAAGTTTAGGAAATAGTTGAACTCAAGTTGTATCACATAATGTAACATAGCCATAGCTGAGTGTGTGCTACAAGCATACATAAAATACAAAACAGAGCCGTGGCCGTGGGAAAGGAGAAGTTCTGTTTTGGATAGTGTGGTCTGCCACAGCCTCTCTGAGGAAGTGATATTAAGGTGTGGATGATATGAGGAAGTGAGTGGTATAAATGGCTGAGAGATCAGGCAAAGGCCCTGAGGTAGGACCATGCTTGGACATGATAGACATTTAGGAGGCCAAGTCAGCATTAGCAGGGTGGCCAATGGAGCCAGTATGGGGTAGTGGAAAGAGCAGGAGCATGGCAGTCAGACAAGGCTTCTTGAATGCTGAGCAATCTGAGCAAGTCACTAAATTCCTCAAAGCCTCTGTTTCTTCATCAGCAAAATAGAGACAATCATGCCAGCATGATTCCCACGAGGAATCAATGAGATGATTTGTGGAACATGCTTCATAAAGTACCTGCAGGACAGCAGGTTGCTAAAATATTGTAGCTGAAACACAAAACCAAAAGCACACAGATTTTGAATTCACAATGCTAGGTAGCCAAAACAAGTTTATTATTCATTTCATATTTACAATGTGCAAAGTGTGTGGTCAGAAAGGTAGGTTTATGGATGTCTTTATCCTCAAGCGGCTCCCTGTCTAGGGATAAATGGATAAGAGGCTTATGTTTAAAAAATAGGATGTGGGTTCCATAGCGGGGACTGCAAAGACGCCAAAGCCTCTCTTTGTTTCAGGGGTTCCCTTTAATTTCCAGATAACCAAATTATGTAGAAGCTGCTACTGTCATAGGAAACTGAATTTAGGTCTACGTGGATTTTGTATCGATGGTTCAGTGATCTGACAAATAACCTTTTTCTTTTCCTACCAGCAAAATGGGAGGAGGAGCACCTACTAATGCTTTCCATTTCCAAGTTTATCATGGAATTAGGTAGAAAAGTCAGAGGCATTGTAATACGACTTGGTGAATAAACAAAAGGATGTTTGAGTGACATCAGAGGAGAGAACCAGCAAAAAACATTCTGCAAAGCAATATTTAGTATTCATGAATTTCTCCAGTGATCGACGAATGTTCTTAAAAAAGTGCACATATTATCGAGGCTAGGAAATACATTCGGTTCTTTAAAATACCATTGCCTGGGAACATGCAAAGGATGGAAATGTGCTTTGAAAATAAACGTTCTCAGAAGGTTTAAGCAGAGAAATCATGCTGTTTCCAATGTCTTCACATGTATTGCCATTATAGCAATAAGGTGACATGGTGAAGCAATAGTGCTGATTTTAACAAATATTTCAAAATTCATACATGAAAAAGGTGTTGTGCCTATCAGTATAATCTTTGGGGAAAAGAACATCTGCTCATCACCTCTCTCATGGTGTGGTGACTGCATTTAGGGGACCGGTGAGCTCTTGGGTTAGGGTGAATTAAACCATAGGTGAAAGTGCATTTTCTCAGAGGAAACGCCTATAGGTTTTCTTTTTCTTTTCTTTCTTTCTTTCTTTCTTTCTTTCTTTCTTTCTTTCTCTCTCTGTCTTTCTTTCTTACTCTTTCTTTCTTTCTCTCTCTGTCTTTCTTTCTTTTTCTTTCTTTCTTTTCCTTTCTTTCTTTCTTTCTTTCCTTCCTTTCTTCCTTCCTTCCCTCTTTCTTTCTTTCTTTCTTTCTTTCTTTCTTTCTTTCT